>NW_028256542.1:0-600000 GCF_048593485.1 Apis florea | reverse complement strand
TAAAAATAAATTTTTAATAAATTTAAAAAAAGACAATTATATCTGTTTCAGAGTTGGAATAAATTTTTATAAATATAATTCTACTTTAGCATCGTTGTTTCACGAACACGAATATTTATTATAGAAATGAATTGATATTTCGATTAAAGAACAGTTTTTATTGATTTACAACGATATTTGCGTTTTTTCATTTTGTCAAAAGTTGAGAAAAAATACAATGAACACAGTACATACAGATCAATTTCATCATTGCACCAATCACAATATTTTGAGACTTAAATAATAATTCAAGTGATCTACATCAAGACAATCACTTACCGAGAAAGCAGAAAATGAAGACAATGGTATAAAGCGTAATAAAAATTACTCTTATATCAATCCTGTCAAGAATGTACTCTTCATTTAAAGATATATCATACAACGAAGTTTCGTTATCCATCAGACTTTTTTTATTATGAACTTCATGAATGATGATGTCACAGCTGTTGATCATTCTAAAATAAAATTGCAAAAAATAAAAAATTATTAATTGTTAATATTTAAAATATAATTTGTAATAAATATGAATAATTACAATAATTTTTAATTAATTCCGTTATATCATTTTCGTTCTAATAGTATTTTTCTATCATTAAAAAATTGTTAAATTTTGAAAAATATATAAATAATTATATTTATGATACATCATTTTAAATCTTACTATTGCATTATAATTTAATATATTTTTTGTTATCTATGTTCAACTGTTATTAGATAAATCTATCATAAAACAATTTATTAACAAGATATAAATACTTTTCAACTTTGTAAGTTGTAAATATTAATAGTTTTTTTAAAAATATATCATATAATATATTTTTAAACAAATTTCTAAATAAATTTTTTTTTATTGATTTTAGTTAAGTGGAAAGAAAAATAATAACGAAGAAAATTTCAACTTTCTATACAAAAGAAGAAAGAAAAAGTTTTTTTTTTATTATGCACTATTCGATTATGCTATACTTTTGACAATTGATCATTTCAAAAGGAAAAAACCAAATTGCATAAAATTTATTAATCTTTAAATATTAATCAAGTTATGTAAGTAAATTTAATTATTCGTAATAAGCTAAAACAAAGTTAAAATTAAAATTTGTATTTTGCATCCAATGTATGGCTTTTATCTTATTCTTCTTAGTTCTTCTTTTTAGAAATATTATTTTATTTATTTAAAATATCATATATATTTAATACGTTAAAAAATACATATTTATATATTAAATTATTCAAATATAATTCTATTTTATAATTCTATTAATATTTTTTTAATTTAACTTTGACATAGTTTATGATATTATGAAAATTTAAATAGTTTAATATTTTTATGCAAAAATTTATTCAAAAAGATACAAGTATCATTATGAAACTATCATAATATAGATAATACAATGTAACAATTTTTTCTGAAATTATTATTTTTAAGGTATATAATAATCTTCTATTTAATCCATAATTATATTGTTCAACGATCGATTTTTGTTTTCGCGTATTAATCTATCACGTATTTAACTTTATCAACGATACCAATTGTTAATATTTAAGGAAAATTTTTACATGATATTATTATATTATTAAATTTTATGTATTATTTTATGTCTCATTTAAATTTTATATTTAATTATTATATTAATATTTTATTTATGCAAAATAAAATATTATTTGTAAATGAAAACAAATTAAATTCATATAAACAAAATATATAATTCGCCAATTATATTTTAATTTATATATATTTTTATGTACAAATAATTATGATCATAGATCAATGAATTTGATATAATTATGGATTGTTAAAATAATTAATAATGATATATTTATAATTAGAGAAAATAAATAGATAAAATGAAAAGCAAAATGAATGGTATTAATATAATCAATATAAATTCTATTGTTTTTATGATTATTTTATTACAAATTTCAAGATATTCTGTAATGAATATGCATTTCCAATATATCTTTTATGAAAATCATTAATATGCATTATAAAATTTGAAGATACTTTGTGATGTACTACATTTCTAATATATTTTTTTATGAAAATTTTATGAAAATAAATATATAATATATATAAATTAATATATTGGTACGTTTAATACAATAAAAAATTTAGAATTGCAAGTTATGAAAATTTCAAAACTTGTATAAAATGAATAAATCGCTTATCGCAATAAATTAATTTTGACAATTTGTCGAGAGATATTAGAAAAATAAGAATTAATTTAAATTACATAATTATAAATTGAATAGAAATAATGCAAATGATGAGTATTTTTTTTATATATCGTTATTATTATATATCGTTTTTTATATATCAATCGTTATATGATTACAATTCTCTGTTTATAATTTCTATTATATTATTATCATTCATTATTAATGAAATATAAGAAACGAATATTTTGTTTTATATCATTCTATGACTAATAGAAATTTTTAATTTATAGTTTCTATCACATTATAGTAATCTTATTAATCATGAAATATTAAGAATTTTGTCCGATAATAATTTTATATCGATTGATCACCAATGGAATTAAAGAAATTGAATGTTAGTATTTTTTTTTCTTTTGAACAATAATAGTAGCTAATAATTTACGAAATTGTAGTAACTAATGTGTGAAGTAATTAATGTTAGCATCAAAATTGAAGATTTCCATTCATTGCTATCAAATCTGATCAAATATCCTGGATTTCGCGCAGGCATCTTCATTCTTTTTAATTTTTTTTCCGAGAAATCATAAATTGTTGGAATCATTAAAAGATCAGTATTGATAATTAAATAATTTTCTTGAAAAGCAATGAATATAATTAATTATAATAATAGATATAATTAATGAAAAAATTATTATAACAAGAAAAGAAAAGAGTTGTAATAGAGATAACAGAAGATAATATTAGATTCAATATCTTGATAGCTTTAATAGTTATGATGATTGTTGAATCGTCAAGTATCCGAGGAGTGGGAGTATTAGGATAAATATCGGCATTCGAAGCTTTTATAACTTCTCGAGAGTATGAAGCAACGGCATTTATTATAATCGACAATGCTATTGAATGGTTGTGTTTTGCATCGAACTCATGTTTCCTTAAAATAAATAACTTGTTTTTACATCATAATTATATTCAAGAACGACAAGAAATTTGAATATTTATTTTTCATTCTTTCATTGAGAATATTTTCTATTATCAAAATTTATTTATTAAATATCGCTGTAATAATAATGTGTGTATAAATGTTATTTAAAATTGTAAATATACTATAGAAGAATAATAAGTTATTATATTTAGTGTTTCACGTAAAAATAATTTTAAACATGTTGAACAAGGCGAAGAACACGTTTCATCAGAAAAGTGAGTTTATATAATTTGATTTTGTGAAATATTGTTAGAAGATAGGAATCTAAATTTCTATTTTATCTTTTGTTTTATCTTAAACAAATTATTTATTTTTTTTAAGTGTCTCAATGCAACAAAAAATCTTGTTATGGATATATCAAACGAAGATTACCGATTTTATCGTGGGCAAAAGACTACAAATTTACATGGTTAGCGCAAGATGCATTAGCCGGCTTAACGGTTGGCCTTACAGCTATTCCACAAGGTATTGCTTATGCTATCGTTGCTAACTTAAGTCCTGAGGTAAATTTAAATGAAACGATATAGCATATATATATCATTGTATTTTTACTTATACAGCATTCATATTTTTTTTTATTTTTTCCAGTATGGATTGTATGCATCTTTCATGGCCTCATTCGTATACATTGTTTTTGGTTCTTGTAAAAATATTACTATCGGACCAACTGCTATTATGGCAACGATGGTGCAACCTTTGGTATCAAAATACGGTCCCGATATGGCCGTATTGCTTTCGTTTTTAAAGGGCTGTATGATAGCAATACTTGGATTACTTCATTTGGGTGAGTGATAAGTTGATTTTTACTTATTTATTCCTCTTTTTTCAATTGTATATAAAGAGTTTCAATCATACGGATTTTAGGTTTTCTGTTGGATTTCATTTCGTTACCCGTGATTACGGGTTTCACCGCGGCTGCGTCCATTAACATAGCTGCTTCACAAATTAAACCATTGTTAGGTATCCCTGGTAGAAGCGAAGACTTGGTAGATGCATTAATTTCAGTTTTCTCGAATCTTAAAGATATTCGCTATCAAGACACATCGCTAGGTGTTGCAACAATAATATTTTTGGTTTTATTAAAGGTATATTTGTATGCCTTATCGAAGATAAAGGATAAGTTAAGTGACGTAAAGTCAAATTTAAATGATTTACTGTTATATGATTATAGATTTATTTGAAATTAAATTAATTTTTATTCGATTTTATTTAAGAATTTACCAGGACGTCGAACTGGTAGCTGGCCACAGAAAATTGCTTGGGCTATTATTCTTGCGCGTAATGCATTAGTGGTTATCATAGGTACTGTGATTGCCTATATTTTTTACACAAACAATGAAGAACCTTTTAAGTTAACCGGTAAGAGCAACATGATATTGGAAAAATTATATAATGAATATTTCCTTTATAAATCCTTAATTAAGTATGATAAGCATTGCAAGTTATTGAGCGAAAAAAGCAAAGAAAAAAAATATAATTGCTTTATAGGATCAATGGGTAATGGATTACCACCGATTAGTCCACCACATTTCTCAATATCAGATGGAAATCGTACATACGATTTTCTTGAAACAACAGCTGCTATGGGAACAACACTTTTTTCTGTTCCGATTGTATCTACGATTGAACATATGGCGATAGCAAAAGCTTTTGGTATGCTATATCATTGACCATTAGAATTCAACTCGCAATATACGATGACTGAGTCAAAAATTATCCAGATCAATAAATTCATATTTGTTTAATTTTCGTTATTTAATCATATAATTATTACCAATTACCATGTCGATTGCATAAAAAATGATTCATTTGATCATAAGAATTATACGGCTGTACGACTTTAATTATGATGAATATTTTTGAATAAATCGTTTTAGCAATGGGAAAGTCTTTGGATGCAACACAGGAAATGTTCGCGTTAGGTTTGTGCAATATATTTGGTTCATTCGTTCGATCAATGCCAATTACAGGTTCTTTTACAAGAACGGCTGTTAATCATTCATCAGGAGTTAAAACAACTTTGGGAGGCTTATTTACAGGTAAATATACATACAATATCATCGAATCTTCGATTTATTTCAAAATAATATATCTATTGTTATATATATAGTAACAATAATCAATATGATAATAATAGTTGTTGAGTATAATTTAAAATGAACAATGAAATCTTATTATAAATATATAAATAAATAAATAAAAAAGATATTTAATTAGTAAATTTGTCCTAATATATGATAAATGATTTCCTGTAAATTATTTCTAACTTAATATTATAGTTATTTCTTTCAGGTTGCCTTGTCTTACTCGCTTCTAGTTTGTTAACATCCACTTTTCGTTTTATTCCTAAAGCCACTTTAGCTGGTGTTATAATGTGTTCTATGTATTATATGCTTGACTTTAAAACGTATGCATTAATATGGCGTGCTAAAAGTAAGTAAATGAGTATCGCGATAAACACAATTTAATTTTGAATTTATTAAAATTACATTTGTTTTTCAGAAATTGATTTTCTACTGATGTTGATTACATTATTATTTTGTGTCTTTTATAAATTAGAATGGGGAATCATTATTGGTATAGTTTTAAATTTATTAATATTATTATATTTCTCCGCTCGACCTTCCGTCCACACCGAAATCGAACAGGTCAGACAAATGAATTAAATTTATTTTACAAATTTAATTGTGGAAAAAGAATGTATATTTTCTTTATTGAACGTTGTAGACAGAAGATAAAATCGCGATTCGTATCATTCCTGAAGAAAGTATTACATTCCCAGCAGCAGAATATTTTAGAGCCAATATAATGCAACTTTCAGAAAAAAATTCGCTTAATGTTGTACTTGATTGTAAGAATGTAAAAAGGATCGATGTAACAGTTGCAAAGGTAAATGACGATTTGAAACTGTTTTATTAAAAAAAAATTCATTATTATAATAAAAAATTTATATACATGATTTTTTTTATATAATCAAAATAATTGTTATTTTATAGAATCTTAAATTGTTATCCAACGATTTACGACTTCGAGGACAAAGTATTGTCTGTGAAAATTGTCCAGATAATATTGGAAATATATTAAAAACTGTTGCTCCAGATCTCTGAATACACATGTACAAATTTATAAACTAATTCATGCAATCATGATTTTTATTTGTTTTATAAAAATAATATAAAGTTTATGTATTTTATTATATATATTATATGTTATAATATTTTAAATTAATGATGAATAATTGAAATATTATAAATTCTTATAAAAAATAATATTATTTATGATTATTTATGATTATATCCACTTTATTATCTATTTTAAATAAAGAGATTTGAATGATTAGTATCATATCTTTTTAAATAAATCTCATTTAAAAAGATATGATACTAATCAAATATCAGATCAAAAATTTCAAAGATAATAAATTCAGAAAGTTTAATCTAATATATGTGTATAGAATTTTTATATTTGTCGATGAATTAATCATTTTATCAATTTATGTACATAAAAAAAATATTTAAAGAATTATATTGTAACGGAGAATATATTAGATATTCGTTGTAATACCTGGATCAATTCGATGAGTATCTTCGAGATGTTTTTCCATTGTTTCGTTTCCTGATAGTATCCAGTAACAATATTTGCAATATCTTCGTCGATGACATTTTACGTGCGTGGACAACGATAAAAGTGTAGCTATTTGCTCGTGACAAAAATTACATTCAAATTTTAAGGTTCGTTGTCCTGAAACCTATAATAAAAAAACATATAATAAAAAATTTATAATAAAAAGAAAATATATGTATAATCACAAGTATATCTATATTCTATTTTATTTATATTATATAACATTATTATACTATTGATATATTTATATTATGTATACATATTGTATTCATAGCAATTAAAAATGCAGTTACTTACATTTATTGTACCAACATTTTCGTTATAATTGTTTTTTTCCGAAATAACAGCATATTGGGGCACTTTTGAATCAGTACTTTGTTTCTTTCGTAGTTGTAATGGTAATACAATTGGATATTTTCCTTCTTCCAACTGCAAAAATATATTTCTTTTTATAATTTTATATTTTTATATTTTGAATTTGAAAAATAGATCGTGCAGAAATTGTGTGACACATATTGCATATAATCATTATTGTTAATATTAAAAATACAACTAATGTGAATTTAAGTGAAATTTCGTAAAAATTAAATACATGAATTTATAAAGATTTGCGTAATTTATTAATATCTATTGTGAAGAATTTAGATTTCAAAATATTTTAAAATATTTAATAAAAAGCATAAAAAATATTTTCAAAAAACAATTGTTTAATCAACGAACATGTTAATATTTAACGTAATTTATTAGAATTTCATTTCATTATTCCCAAAAATTTTTCGCGGTTAAAAGACGCCATATTAATTTAATACGCTAGTAGTGTCATCTTTATTTTAAACCGTTGTTAAAATTTGTATCTATTAAGTTTTTCAATTATATTTTAATTAACAAATTAGTGTTTGATAATTAATTTTAGTGTTTGATAATGTATTCATCATTAAAATAAGCAATTATAATTCAAGTGAAGCAAACGCATCGAAAGAGAAGATGTACAAAAACTATTGCAACTTGCCTTCCTGGAACTTTGAATTGGTGGGCGAATATCGTATACGAAATCTTTTTTCGTCATTTTCTCGCTAATATTTCGGTTGCATCGTAAATTATACTTCATGGCGTCTCCTAATGTCCAATTTGTTGGTGAATTTCTATAACTTTGATGAGAGTTCATGTTTTATAAGTAATATTTTTTCATCAGTCATATTTTTCGATAGTCTTTTGTTAAATTACATTTACATTTGTATAGATATATGAACAAAAAATTTCGTACGTTTTTATGAAAATTATTACGTAACATATTTATTTTTTATATGTTATAATGGTAAATTACAAAGTATTCTTAAATTAATATTAATATTATTATTATTATTATTATTATTGTTTTTTTAAAGAGTTTCTTTATAGAATTATATTAAAATTTTTGTGTGAAATGGTTCTTATTTTTTTCGTTACATATTGTTTTATTTTAAAGATTCTTAAAATATATGGATCGTAGCTGTTTGATCACGATAAGAATCTGTATTCATGAATTATCGAATTCTAACGAAAAAATAAACATAATAAATTAAGTTGTTATTAATTTATACTTTATGATCTATAAATTTTCGAAACATAGTTTGCATTTTTAATGATTAGCTGCATTGTATGACAGTATTAAAAAAAGGAAATACTTAGTAACAAATATATCTTTTATAAGCGATTTTTCGTATATTGCAGCAATCATTAATATTCAGCCATCGTGCTTATGGAGAGTAACTATATTTTAATAAATAAATAATTCTTTATGCTATGGCGTGTGATTCACTTCGTATGACTAGAGAATTGTGGCATTGAAAACTAGAACTGATTTTATCACACGCAGACACACAGCGCATACATCCAAAGATATATTTTAGTTTCAAAAAAGAGAGAGAAAAAAAAAGAATTAGTAAGTTTTATATTTACTATAATGAAATGTAAAAAAACCGAAATTTTTATTTCATAAATCTATGATAAGTCATTTCTATTTATATTATCATATTGTAATCCTTATGTTATAATGCAACATAATAATATTAAAAAATTTAGTATAATTTTAGGAAATATTTATAAGCATTTGATGCGCAAAATACACACACGTAGGCCTTCAAAGTTAAAATAGGCATTTGAGATCGTTCATTTTCTAATCGAGTCTAATTAACGAATATTTCAATATTGTATTTACATCAATAACACAGATTCTTAAACGTTCAAGCTATTTTTTTGCTATAAAGTAAATCACGAGGACATCGCGTTGTAAAGCGAATTAAAATATTTTATTTTGTTAAAAGTGATGATATCATTGCACTTAAGATTCAGATGCTATCTAAATGAGTGTTTAAATTATATTTAAATTCTCTGTTATTTCTTATTGAAGAATCCTGATGTAAGAGCAAAGGTGCTCTTTCTTGTCTAATTTCAGGAAGGGTAGCAAGCTCTTGAACAGGACTTCGTTGCCATACACTTCTCATAGCCAATTCTTGATAGCCCCTTCTCCGAACCTGTAATTTAGAATTATTTAATATTTATCATTTTTCTTATGTTTTTATTTGTTTTCCTTAGAATTTTTTCTTTCTTTTAAAATAGTAAAGAATTAAATAGAGAAAAAATCTTACTTGTCTATGATGAAGTTCATGCAGGTACAATGTAGACAGTGACATATCGGCAGCAATTAATTCCACTGGTATAGATAAATCAGTAGAAAATTCATGACTCGATACAAAGACAGAAGCGCCTAAAGATTGATTTGATATTTCTTGTTGTAACCCATATAATAATCCTTTTTCATTGTGTACAGGACCTTCGGCTTTGCTTAAGCCACATTGAACTGCGTGCGGAAATATGTCTGATTTCATGTTCAACATTTCATTTCCGGAAGTACAAACAGAAGTACAAGGTTGATTCGTGAACATAGTACTCGTGCTTGGCCCACTTGCTTGATTTATCATTGTGCTTCGAATTATGTTTGATATAATATCGTTGTACTGAAATAATTAAGCAAATTAAATTTAATGTCAATTTGATCTCGAATTAAGATCTAAATACTTACGCCTGGTCCTAAACCAGATAAACTATTTAAACTTGCTAAAAGGGGATTGATTTCATGTCCGCCTCCATGTACATCTTTCTTTACTCTTTCTCTTAAGGCTGTGACAAAATTTTCAGCATGACTCGGTGGTTTCCATTCAGGATTCGTTAAAGTAAAATGTATAAGAGACAATTCCGTTTTCCCATCTTCTGCTTGAGTATATTGATCCGAAATAGGGATTTGAAGTTTCTCTGGATCTGTAGCATATTGATTATCATATTTGGCAGCCCGATCTGGGATATGAATTTGAGTTGCTGTCTGCCACATTGGATTTCCATGTTTTCGCACATCCATTTGTGCAAAACTACAAACATCTCCAACTCCTGTGACTTCAATTGTAAAATTACGATAGAAGTCGACAATATCTAAGGCTCGTTGCCTCATACGAAAACATAAAATAAATGGTGTAACCAAAGGGGAAATTAATTCTTCTAAAAGATGAACTGCACGATATTGAAATAATTGTGCTACTTCTGCTCTTGTAGTTTGAGTATGAGCATGACCTCGCCAACTATCAGGTCTATAATGTGTATGTGCTAGAACAGCGGTTAAAAGAGTCTCCGGACACCAAACTAAATTTTCATCAGGTATAAATGCTCTTGCGCCTGCTACTATTGCACCTAGTATGGTTATAGTAGTCAATACATGTTCCACCGTTAGTACATCTTCATCGTATACTGTTAATATTAATAAAACTGCCAATATACTTCCAGCCACAAAAGCAACGTTCTTTGCAATAACTGTCATAATAGGAGATGTAAACATGCTCATATATTTCGAGGCAGGGCGGTATGCACGATTTAAACGGGCATTCAATTCATGATCGAGTTCGTTGAAATGACGAAGATACAACCGACCGTATAAAGACCACATTCTTGTACCTAAAGTTCCTGGTTCTCGCTTGATGATCTGTTCGAGACAGAAATATTTTCCAATACGATTATTCCTACGACACGAAATATATATATCGAGTGGGAGATTTATCGCGAGTTAAGTAAAATTACTCACCTCACCATAATTAAAAAACGAATAGAGTATCTGCCATAATAAAATTAATGGGCAAAGTAAAAAGTTTACGATTCCGACCCATAAAATATGTTTAGATAAAGCTCTTGCAAGCTCTTGTCTTTTATTTAATTTTTTATAATCTTCTTTAAGATGCCAATTGTTTTCAAATGGAGACCATGGTCCCCCTGTGTATAAGAATAATTTATAGCAAATTAACAAATTTAATTAATAATTATATAAATATTTAATGCTTACAAAACAAAAGTAATTCCATATTGTATTTTAATCCTCTTGTCATGAAAATAATTTCTCCTAAAATAGGGACTTTAAGTCGAACTGGTAACAAGGATTTATTGATCATAGCCACCATATAATTTTTAAATCTTAATATTCTATGATATATATCTAATTCTGTAAGCTCTCTTTTGTGAATGCACATTTCTTGTTCTTTTTGCACTTCTCTGACACGCTTTTGTATCTCATGCCATGTAAGATTGTCCAGATCGCAGTCTTCAATTTTCAGCGCGGTATTAAAGAAAAGTTTTATGTCCCAAAACTGCGTGCAATGATATAAAACTTTTACCAATCGCAAGATCCAAAATATTGCAGCTACCAAAATACAGATCCAAGTAATCAGACCCATAGATGCTACACATTCGCTCGTTGATAAAATTACGTCACTTATCGAAATTTTTCCTTCTTTTCCATTCCTGAAAATATCAATCTCATCAATCTCATCAATTGAATCTTCTTACCATATTAATAATTATATTAATATTTTTAACAAAAATCTCACTTAAATAATAGAGAATAATTGATGCAGTGAAAAAGGAAAGTTGAAAAAGTAACTACAAAAATGAATTGTCCTAGTTCAAGCGCTTCTTGAAGTATCATACAAGCAAATCCATGTTTTTGATGATAATGGTACATTCTTGTAAAAAATGAATCTAAATCTTCAACATGATTCCATCTTGCTTTATTTCCTTCTGGTACTACATGTATCATAACACCAGATTCCTGTGGTGTTTCTTCATGTTCATCATCATCTTCTCCATCCTCCTCCTCTCCATCATATGGCTCCATACGTTGATAGCTGCCATCCAATACCGTTGTCATCTAGAAGTATTATCTTTTTAAATTTATTATTAAATATTTTATGAATACATCAAAAAATTTATATAATATTTGATAATAAATTAAAAAAAATTTTAAATCAATGCAAAAAACAGAATCATCATTTTTAGAAGAATATGATATGCAAAAAATAATATTAAAAAAATAATAAAAACAATAAGATACATGTGACAAATACAAGTATCATCTTAAGAATATACTTTTACCGTTTTTGCTCGTCGGTTTGGCTCTACACAAGTAATGACAGTTTCTCGTTTCATTCTCACATGTCATTAAGAATAATTAACTACCGGTTGACGGTTGCTCCACAAGCATCTAAAATGTAAGGTACCCACCAAATGAACTTGTTAAAGCCATATAAAATGCATTTATATTTGTCTATTAGTTTGCATATTGCATTTTATTTTTATTATTATATATATTGAAAGGAATGAAACTTTTGTGAACTCTTCTTTGTCTTCTATTGATTCTTTGTTCATCACTTGACAATTCTTCTTTTATCTAAAGATTGCATCAATGTTTTTTAATCAATGACAAATTCACTTTTGAATCATATTTTTATAATTATGTGCTTTGTGTCAATGAAGATACTAATATTTAAAAAAAAATTTTTAATCATTATATTTTCATTTAACTTCTTTGCAAGCATTTGAATGAAATTAATATTATGCAAAAAATATTAAAATATTATTCGCATCGCTGATGATATTAAAAAATTAGAAACGTATACATATATACATACATACATACATATATATATATATATATATATATATATATATATATATATACATACGTACACATATCATACATACATATATATATATATATTGTTACAACAATAAAGTTTAGTTAGATATATTAAAAGAATAAAGAAGTTGAACAATCAATGAATGTGTGATAAAAATTGGACTTGCACTTCGATAAAAGGATTTTATATTCAATTTTTTATGTTTTACGAAATCTTTCCGATTTTATAAGATTATCAATAATATAAGCCTAGCTTACGATGTATCGCGTTTGTGCATCAAGCATCACTTTTGTCTATGCTTTTGGCTGACCTTTATTCGACGAAAATAGAAGCGTCGTAGACGCTGCAGCGAAAGCGATAGGAATGTTTGGTAACACAGCTGATCTCCATAAACAAAGCATCCTGTCGTACCTTCGTTTTTGACGACTTTTGTCCCACTTTCCAAATTGACACGTGTTTATTATTATCAGCTGCAAACTCATGAATCCTCACTTACATATTGACCGAAATACGAACAATTATTTACTACTAATTTAGATATTTAATTGTTAAAAGCATTCCACCAATTCCCCGTGTATCACCATCTTTACTGAATTTTCTATTTGTAGTCCACCTTATTCTGCTAGTCACGAACCGTACGTTGATTTTAGGAAGTAAATTTGGTTAATGAACAGTTAATAAAAACAATTCCCTTGTTAACATTTATCGATTATATTTTATTTTGAAAGATTCTTTAAATTAGATGCTCTATGTAATAAATTTATTTTCTTATTTTATAAAATCTCAAAAGTTTAAAATGAAATTTTGTATATTATATTTATAAATATAATATAATATAATTTGAAAATTTAAAACGTTGATCTCAATGGTGCTCATGTCATAATTGCTTCTCTCCATTCGGTAATTATGCTTAGCAGACAAGATGTGCGCTATCAGTATCAATAATAGAAAAGGTAATTATCTGTAAATAAACTTTAAAAGAATATGTTTGTATAATCTGAATCATGCTCATAATTTTTATTACAACACAATTAAAATAATATCAATCTGATATTTTTTTATAAAAATAAATTTATCAATTCTTCCAAACTAAAATTTTTTAATAACTAAATTATTTTCAAAAATATTCAAAAGATGGCACTGATATTTAATTCTTATTCTATTTTATCCTACTTTTGAAAAAAAGTTTCTTACTCAAAAGATGGCGTTGATTTCTTAATTTTTAACTTATTTCTATTTTTCTCTCATTATTTACAGTTTTACTTTTACTTTTCTTGGCTACACCTGCTCTTGACGTGAAATCAGATAAGATATATAATATAATATACTTTCATCATTTCTCTTTCAAAATTTTAATCATAATGTATCTTAATTAACATAAAAAATATAAATATTATATTCTCAATTTTATAATATATTTCTAAGATGGATATAAAACATATTTATATAAACTATTTCATATTAGTTTATTCATATTTAATTTTTTTAAATTTTTCTTAATTTTTATTCTATTATATATTTTTTTATTTGATGACAGCTTTCACAATGATGGAATATCCTTCTAATATATATTATTAGATTTAATATTATTTAATATTATTTAATATTAATATTAATATTATTATTTAATATTATTAAAATTTCGTTCAGTTACTGGATAAAAAAAATTCAATAGTTATGATGATTATAAAATTATAAATATTTCATTAAGTAATGATGGTTAGTATATCGTATGATATATATTCTATATTATATTACATGCATGGTTAAGCTATAAAAGCTTGCGTGATTTTGATTGTTAATCCATTCACAATTATCAATTAAATTATTATTTGGATTTATAATTTTCTCTCCGTTATTAAATAATAATTACGAATAATAATATTATTAATTGTATTATCAAACTATATATTATCAAATATAATAATGGTATCACTCAGATATGAATGCACTTATGCATATCATTTCTTTATAAAATTGTATATATAATGTTAATATATTCATGGAATTTTGGAAGATTTAAAAATCTAAATAAATATAAAATATATGATATATAAAAATATATGATTGTTATTAAATTATAAGCAATTTAAATTTCTGTTAAATGAAATAAGTCAAATAATAATATAACGGAGATAAAACTATTTCATTATATCTATTTCATTTTGTTAACATAAATATTAATTGTTTACAATTTAATATATAAGTTTCAATCAAATTTTTGCATTTTTGTGTTTATTTTGATTTCTTGAAAAATTTAAAAATACGAATATATACGAATATATTAATATTCTATATTATATTAATATATATTATATATTTTTTCAATTATGAGAATACTCAACTTCTATTTATTCTAATAAGATTACACTATTATGTAATCTCATTAGAATAAAATAGTGAAAGATAATTGAAAGTAAAGAATGAAATCGAATAATTAGGATGGGATTATTTTTTGTTTTCCTTTTTATTCAGTTCTAATTATACAAAAAAGAATCACATGTCATCAAACGAAACTGTTTCAAAATATAATAATTAATCTATTTTGACGAATTCTGCTTAAGAAGTGATACTCTATTAATGTATTTTATATTATGTCCGTTTTTTTTTTCTAGAAATATATTAGATATATATTTTTTCAGAATAATATATTGATTAATTAGGTATCAGGAGGTATTCTGGACAAATTGAAATCTACGTAAAAATAATTAAAAACATATGTATGAAATGAATTTTTTATATTATAGAAACATTCTTTTTTTTCTTTTTTAATTATTATTATTTATTTTAAACAAATTTCATTTACTTTATTTGTATAATCATCTTTTCAGGTGAATATTATGCAATACATTTGTGAAATGCAAAGTTAGTTTATATATAACTATCTTGGATAATGATTCGATTATTAATTGCAATAATGGAAGAAAGAAGAAAGGGAAATTATATAGAATCATCAACGATCATCAATGTTGGTTCAAACGATATCACTTTTTTGACATTTCATTTTTATTCCCATTTTTTGTATGCAATTATTAACGAAAATTTAAAATATTATTTAAATAGACATAGATATATTATGCGAAACATATTTTATCTTGAGTTTCAAGAAAATCAAAGAATTTTAAACATAAATGTGATTATTTTTATCATATAGCCGATATTTTGAATGATTGTAATTCGTTTTTAATTAAAAAATTATTCAAAAGCTTTATGCTGAATAATATTTTGAATAACTATTTTCAAATATTTCAAGTAATTATATATTGTATAACAATAAGTTGAGTGATGAAAAATACGAAATGAAAATACAATATATTTAATTAATATTTTTTTATTTAAAATTTAATATTTTTTTCTGTGAATTTATAATGGAAAATTTTTTTAATTTTAAATATTTATTTAATACAAAATTTATCAATAATAAATTCCATATCTTAATTACAGAAATTAGCGGCAATCAACTTTTAAACTTTTTTATTCTTTTTATTTTAATTGATAGTAGTACTAGCAAAATAAAAAAAATTACTAGTTATGAACGTGTTGATTTACAACTTATGCACTATTTCTTGAACTTTTTATAACACATTTCAAGTTCATTTTAATTTTTTATTTGCTTCAAATCACATTTGTCTATATAAAATATCGGCGATGATGAGTATGCGTTTGATATAATCAAGGGATCTTTAGAAGTGATCGTAGCTCTCTTTGAGCTCTTTTGATGCGTGGGGATAACTGGAGCTACCAGTTAAGTCAAGTGTATCGCATCAAGACGAAGTAGTACACTGTTTCTTTTCGGAGTGCGTGCATCGGATCGAGAGGATTGGCAGTCGTATAAGAGAATAGAGAAGAACATCCTGGAAGTCTAGGGAGAGCAGGAATTACTGTTCAACGAGTTATTAATCAGCATATAAAAGACATGAATCTGCACTATTTCGTAAGTGGTTTTTATCCTACTTTCATTATTATATTTTTCATTTTGTAATTTTATAAAATTAATTTTATAAATTCATATAAAATTGTGAAAATATTTATTCGAATATTAGAGTAGGAGATAAATACCGTAACAAAAGAATAATGTTTGAATTTTTGATAAAAATTCAAATTAAAAAATTTAATATTTAATGAGCTTTTATATTATCAGTTTAAAAAAATGTTCAGAAATTTAAATTAATGTTCAGTTATGTAATTTGTAAGTACATTACATTATAAAATAAATAGAAAGTGATTAAATCTGTAATACAATTCCATTAAAGAATTGAAAGTAAGCTTGGAATAATAGTATTAATTAACATTCAATGTGTTAATAATAAGTTATATATATATATATATTTATTAATTAATAATTACTATTAGCAAAGAGATTAATATTTCATTTTATAATAATAATATATATTATATATTCATTATATTCTTTATGTTGTTCACATTATGATCCGAGTAATTTTTTCAAATGATAAAATTATTTCATGTTGTATTATTGATTATAATTTCATTTAATTTATCAAACATTCTATTAAAGATTAAATTATTTTCATTATTAAAAATTTTGCGAGGAAGAAATATTAAAAAAATAAATTTCAATGATTTAATAATCCATTTGTTATATATGATTTATTATATTTTTATTATTTTATTTTTATGTATCCTATTTATTGTTGATCATAATTTTTTTATCGATATATAAGAAGATGTATCATATGTGGTAGAAAAGGAAAAAGGAATTGATGAAACAAATCTCTTCTTTTTCAGATTTCTGTGGTTATATGGATAGCAACCGTGACAGCGACATTGGAATCTGATTCCAATGAAAACTGGAGCAACGAAAAGGTAAATGTAAACTTTTCTATTATAATATACAATTTCCAAATTTTTTTCCAAATAATTTTATTTTCCCAATGATGATTTCAACTGCTTATTGCTTATTGAGATATATTTGTATTCAATATATATATTTGTTTCAAATATCCAAATCAAACGTTACAGAATTTTATACTTCTATTTATATATATTTTTTTAATTAAATTATTTTTTTCTTGATTATAATTTTTATTTAATATTATATATAATTTTTAATGTTAATTTTATTTCGATTAAATGATTTTTCATTTTTATTTTTCTTTTTTAAATTGAATCATATTATTATTATACATATTATTATAAAAATTTATATTTTTTGTTATCTTATAAGAATTAAATAATATACCTCTTCATCAAAAAGATATTTTATTTCATTTAAAATTTTTATTAAATTTGATAATATTTGTTATAAGAAAACAGAATTCCTCTTCATAACGTAAAAGTTCAGATTAGATAACAGCTTGCAATCCGAGAGAATTTCAATTATCAAATAGGAGAAACGATGCTGTCGAGGACGTATTAATATCGTATCTATCTCGAGAAATTTACCAAACCATTCATTTTCCATCCCTCTTCAGTAGTCTTCATAACTTAGAAAGTTTTTCTTATATATTTACGATGAAATTAATGCATCGCATATTATTGCTCATAATACTTAGGTGGAACTACTGACCACTCAATTCACCAATTTCTTGACGTGACACTGATCACAAGAAAATAATTAGTTGTCAAGAAATTTTATTTCACTAATGTCAATAAATAAGTTGATCGATGCAAACAAAATTAATAGATTTACAAATTTCATAATTTAATTAAAAAGTTGTTAAACATATTATTATTTGGAAAGAATTTAAATCATTTTCCTTGTTATTAAATAATAACGAGAATAAAAAAGGATAAAAAAATCCAATATGTGTTGTTTTTGTATATGATGTTTTCTTTAATTAAATTTCATAAATTAGATGAGACTATTACTTTTCTATTATATTTATTACGATATTATTATAATAAAGCTTTTCAGGAAATCCATTTTTATTATTTCAATCTATATCAAATATTATAAATTGGAGAAACTCCAATTTGCCTGCCTTGAGAATGCAATTGTGAACCAATCTCGAAGCATTAGTTATACGGAGTAAACAATGCAGAACAAGTTTCGTTGCCTTACGTAAATCGGAAGAAGAACCTTTCACGCATAACCCCCACAGATTGAAGACACCATACGACATCCTTAACCTCCAAGCATAGAAATCTTTAACCTCGATCTACTTGCGGGCGTCATTCGAGTGCTACTTCGTGTATTGCTACCCGCCTTGAATATGCTTATACAATGTTGATCATGTAATTAATTTTTACGTGCAGTCGATATTTTTTTTAGAAAAACGTTTATGTTTTTGAAAATTGAATATCACGTAAGAGATATAGAGATAGAAATTTTATTAATATTATATATATGTATATATACATATATACAGAATTATATAATATACAGAAAATTGATATAAAATTATAGATTTATAGATTTTAGATATCTGTCAACTTAAGCTTAAATCTGTCAACAAGCTAAAAAAAATTTAATCGTAGTGATAGTGTTTTATGCAATTTATTCATTCATTTATTTATTTATTTATTTATTTGCTTAATTGTATATTCATTGTATTTTTAATTGCATAAAAAGAAATATATATTTATTGGATTAATTTTATAATTATTTTTTTATATATATAGAAATATAAAGCGATATTAAAATATTGTATGATGAGAGTTCAAAGAAGTTCTCGAAAATCTTACTTTAGAAAAATTGTTAAAAATTTTTTGTTGGTTCTAGTTACCAGTTGTGAAACATAGTCTTCCAGTCAACCTTCATTTTAGGTGAAAGTCGTCCTTAACCTTCGCATGCTGCCTAGGTCATTTCACTCGTGTCTCATTCTCTTCCTGCAAATCCATCTAACAAAATATAGTTTACACTTTCCCTCTATGTCTCTACTTAGAAAATGCTTATTCACAAACAATATTATATGTCATTACACGGTTCGAGAAACGACTAAAATACTCGAATGTTCTTTGCTTATCTATCACAAGTTTTAAAGTATATACTTAAATCCATTTAATTTTATGACAGGAAATACAAGTTTGTATAATCGTCTCGTTTTAAATAGGATTGATGGTTTTAGATTTAATCTTTGCTGAATTTAATATAATCTAGTAAAATTTATTATTGATTGAAATGTTTATCTAATTTTATTATTTTTGTTACATAATTTTTATTTTATTAATTTTTGTAATCTAAATTAATTTCATCAAATTTTATAAATCATTTAAAATTATATTATAATTCACTTTGATATTATATCTTATTAATCTTTATAATTTATTGACTCAAATGATTATTATAATTTGATTTTCATGTTATATTTATCTTAAATTGTTATATGTTAATGATTATCTAGCAAATTATTGAAGTTTTACATTAAATATTATTTCGTTTATTCTCATCGTTATATATTAAATTCCTGAGATAAGGGCAAGATCATTTCATAGTCATTCTACTTTCTCTTCAAATATAATTCTGTAGGTCACTTGTGCTTTCTGTCCAACATGAAATGAAATCTCCTGTAATTAGAGTTTATAATTTGCATGATTCATAAAGGAAAAAAATATTATTCAATCATTAATTGCTAGAAATCTAATAATTAAAAGTCATCGATTAGAAACAGAATAAAATATAAAATATTGTTTAATTATTGGTTCAGAGAAAATATATGATAATATTCTATTATTACTCTTCATATCTTCACTTATTTTTCTTTTTTATTTTTAACGAAGAAAAACATATATACATATATGAATATTTATGCAATTAAATTAATAATTTTACATAAAATTTTAATATTCAAAAATTAAGACATATTTATTTACAAAAGATAATTAGAGGTTCCTTTGGAGACTATTGAAGAAGAATCTGTTTTGGAAAAAAGCGAATACTTTCTCCACGCACTTTCGGATGAAAGCTGATTGACCCACCTACTGTCAAAAATTCGATGTAAACAATCCTGTTTGTTTCCTTTCTCTTTCTCTTCTCCTCCTATTCCTCTTTCACGAAGCGATAAATCCTTTTATAATTTTCTTTTACATTTCCTCTGCTCCAATTTAACTTAACTTTAATTTAATTATCAGTTTACACATTTCAAAAAAAAAAAAAAATCGCTATATCGCTAATAATTAAATATCTGAAGAAATTTTTCACTTGTAATCCAATCCCAAGAGAAATTTTCCTCCATAATTAAGAAAATTTTTATGAACTTCTTGTGAAAGGGAACTTCTTTTCTGCCAGGGATTAAATTTCTGGAGACATATTTATTAGAATTACATGCTATAAAAAGCGGAAGATTTTTAAAAGTATAATAACCACGCAGTCTCTGACAAAGACATTGATCATTCCTTTGGTTCTTTTTCTTTTCTTTCTTTTTTTTTTTTTTCAATGAGGCATAAAATAGTGAAAGTGCTGTCCTTTGTTGATCGCGTGTCTGAAAAGAATGTTCCAGCAGGACAATTTTGCACACGTAACTACGCTATAAAAACAAATTCCGCTTATTTACAAACGTTTTGCTCTCTTTCTTCTACTCCGAATGAAAGGGAAGTTAATGTCTTAATTTTTTCTGAAGTATTCATTTCAACGGTAAAAGTATCTTTTTCATTGGATAATTGCTAAACTATGATTAATGTGATTTTAATTATTATAAAACCGTAATAAATAAGAACTGAATCCTTCTTCAAAGTTTCACTTAATAATGTCTTTTTTTAATCATTTTTGATCTCATCTTGCGAAACATTATTCAACGATCATTCTCAATATTCTGAAAAAAATTCAGAACAAGTGAAAACAGCGATATGACTTCATTCGGGGAATCCCCCCATTTGGGAAGAAAAACTTCGAAGAACCTTCCCAAGTCACATCGTAAATTTCTCCAGTAGTTCTTTCTAGCAATTATCAGACCAGTTCTCTAGAGAATTCGTCGGAAATGGTTAAACTTTTGCCGTGTAAAAACACAATAATTCTATGAAATATATAAAAACTTTTTTATGCTACAATAAAAAAAAATTGTTAATTTAAAAACAAATAAAAAATAGTCCATTTGAAAGCAAATTATGATATGAAATATGATAAGATTGATAAGAAGAAATTGAAGAAAACTATTCTTCTAAGTTTTTTTGATAATGCATTTCAATATAAGTTTGATTAAAATAGCTTGCTTTTGATAAGATCCACGACTGATGCACAACTCTCACTGGTTTTTCTTTTGCACAAGCTGCAAGAATGCGGCGCGCATCTTTTCCCGTTTCGCCTTTCTTCTCGCTCGAATGGTACTGGAGAAAGGGAGACCGGTAGTGGTACCGTAATGTCCACCTTTCTCTCATCTCGTCTGGCCAGCGTTATTTTCAACCTCCTCGCACTCGATGATATTCCATTTAAGCAAAAATTCTGTATTTTACCATTCCGCATCTTCTATGATCTCTTTCGATTCACTCTTCAATTTCTAGGAGGATACAATTTAAAAAGAAAAATTAATCAATTTACAAAATTTCTTTTTGAACAAGGGACACTCCAACAAGGGATAAATATATATAAATTAAAAATTAATTGAAATAATTCTATATTTTTTCAAGAGAAAATTTTTATTTTGTCGATCTCTGTCGATCATTCTGTTTTTCTTTTGCCATTCCTGAAGAGACATTGAAATTGTATTGAAAACGAAAATTTCGTTTAAGAATTCTCGTTTAAATTCTCAATTATATTGATGTAAGTCCTCATAAAATATAATTTTCAATCAGTTAGTAAAAAAAAAAAATTAATCCTTGAAAAATGTTATTGTGCACTTTTTTCGAAGTTTTCAAAGAAACATTAAATTTACCAAAAATAGAAACTTCTTCTTCAGGAGTTGTTTAAAGGATCATAAAGCGTTTTCTTCGGTTATCTAAAAGATTCTTTTTTTCAATTATCTAATTAATAAATAAAGAATTTCATATTTTTTGATCATTATTTTTATCAAAATTATCAAGTTAAACAATTTTCTATTCTTGTTTGGCCACACTTAGAGCCAAGAGTTTCATTTCTAGAACCTCTTCATGATCTGTTTTCTACTTCTACTATGAACAAATTGGGTCAGATGCTCGGCCTCGCCCATTGACTCGTGTCTCAATGAGTGGTACAGCCTGTACAGAGTATCGCTTCTCTCATTGGAACTTCACTTCTTCTAATGGAAAAGATTAAATGGAAAAACATTAATTTAATTTAATTTAATTAAAAATATTAGTTCAAATATTCTTACCATTTTTCAAGTATTTTTTAAAATTACATTCTAATTTTTAAACTTTTTTTTAATATTCTATATATATAAAATTGAAAAACTTTTTTGAAGAAAGATTCGTGAAACAAAATGAATATTGACTAAATTGTGATAAAAATTTAAATTCTATTTTTTTAATTGCTTTCATTTTTCTACATTGATTATATTTTGATTATTAAAGATTATTAAAGAGTATATTAATAATCATTTAAAATTTTATTGAATTACAAGGTAAAGTATAAATGTGATTTTTTTTTTCAAAATTTTTGAAAGCTTAAAATCTAAATTGAGAAATTTTTAAAAAAATTATGTCAAAAAAATATGTTGATAATGTAAAATAAAATTTTTATATTTGAAGCTTCATTATGGAATAAAATCTGATATTCTTCCATCCAAAATTCTTTTACAGAAGTTTTTTTAGAATACACTTATGAACATAAACATAATTAGATATTCAAAAAAAGAAAGAGATCAAACATCTCGAAGATCATCGTTACAATATCAAAATGAAAGAACCTTTAATTTCTTTCAGACTGAAAAACCTGATAATAAAGAAGAAGAGGCGTCGCTGGTTGTCAAATTTATTAACAGAAACGAAAAAAATCATAAAATGGTTAGTATTGATTATTCGTATTGAGTAACTGGAAATCCTTTACGTGCCATATTCATATATATATATATCGATTTTCGGATCGGGATAAATTTTTAATGTAACATAAAATATTAAAAAATCAATATTTTGAGAAAAAATATAAAACATAAAAATAATATGTATGTCACAAAAAAAAATATTAAGTAAATCCTTGGAATTTATTCATTTTCACAAAATATTATAAAAAAAAAACTATAAAACTATAAAATAATATAAGTATCGTAATTAATAGAAAAAAATATAAATGAAATATCTTATTAAGATAAAAATGACTTTTAATAGATCTATGAATAATCGATTTTTCAACTCGAGGAACAGCGATTTCCTCGCTTTCCCTTCCTGATTAGTGGAAAGTAATTCGCTTTCGATGCCACCAGCATTAACTAATCATATCGAAAAATATTTGCGTCATTCCATTCAATGATAAATATGTGTAAAAAAAAATGAATATTTTTTTTCAACATACGTGACATAAACATAACTTATTTTTAACAAACCAAAATAAAGGAAGATCATTCTTTAAATAATTGATCATATGAAGAAATTCATATGTATTGCGTATTTTCATTTTTCAATAATCTTCTTAAATATGCACTTTTACTATGTACTATTATTATGTTAAGTGCAATGATGTTTAATTTTGCAACAATTTTTTTCATTGCATTTCGTTCATATTCGTTTTTTTTAAATATATATAAATATTTGTAAATATTCGTAATTCATTGTAATATTTATCTAAAAATAAAAATTTTTCTTCTTTTTCTTTATTAAAATAATTTAAATTAATCGCAATCAAAGATATTATATTTGATTAATTATTTAAGGATTTATATATTAATATTCATAAAAATATTCATAAGAAATTTTTAAATATATCTCTTCTCCATTAGTAATATATCTCAAAATTAATAATTCAATTATGTTTTTTTTTTTCCAGAATGAATCCCAACAGCAATTTTCCATGCAAGTAGTTCAACCATATGTTCTGCCTCTAAACATAAAAAACATATCAGAAAATACTTCAAACGAATCGTTGGATGATATTTCAAAATTAGAAAAAATTAATCAAAGTGTAACTAACGAAGCAGTCACAATTCAATATAATCCTTCTCAAGAGGTCATTGTACAAAATTTGACAACCACTAAATATTCTCTTCAGAATATTGGTTCCAATGATCTTCGTCAAATGAATTCCGAAGAAAATATAGATGGTGAAGGGATAAAAGAATTTGGGCAACGAGTTCGTTCATTGAGATCAAAAAACAATGAAAATCATGATCGATTTAGACAGTTTTTCAATATTCCATCTTCTTCTGAGGATCATAGAAAACATTATAGAAAAAATTTTCATTCCTATAAAAAATTAAATAATTCAAATAATAATCATAATGCATTCTCGAAAGATCAACTCCCTTTTATTCTAACAAAAAGTACAAAATTTCAGAGAACTTTAAAACAAAAAGAAACCGAAGAAGACTATACCGATAATCCAACTACAATCAAAAATACTCTTACAACGACTTCTGCTCCTATAGTATCGGTTTCTTTGGGAAAATTTTCTGGACCAATAGTAGTTCCTGATTTTCCACAACAAAAGAAATACTCTTATGAAAATACAGATAATTATACCAAAAGCAATGAAGTATCGAAATCAATTATAGAACCGTTAAAATCAAAAGTGTCAGAAAATGGTTATCTAGCAGCATCAACTATTATTTTAAATCCTCTTCAAGTTGGTATTGCCTTGATGAATGCAGGACAAGATCTAAATTCAGTCAATGATCAAGATACTTTGAAAAAATTATATCTTCAGAATGAAACTAATATTGTAAAAACTACTGAAATTGATAGTGAAAGTTTAATTCAGAGTGATGTTTCAGATTTTAAAAACTCCAGCTTCCAGAATGATCAAATATCACAACAGAATTCTGAAGTAATGGTCACGAATTCGCCATCTCAATTAGTGGAGATTCAAAAATCAGTGGAAATATTTCATACAGCACCTATCCAAGAAATTCATTATCCTGTCGAATTTGTACCTAATATTCAACAACCTTTGGTAAAACAACATATTCAAGAAGATTATAGAAAACCTGTGAAAAGTCAGCTCAAAGATCAAAGGCCAAGTCAGATTAATGTATATAAAAACAATGAGATTTTGGACGAAAATATTTCTTCAAATAATCAAGAACGCAATCGTTATGAATATACCTCAAATGAAAATGATGTTATTTATCCGGCAAATAGTGATCAAATTAATCAAACTTTAGCTATTACTCATCCTGTGGAAACTAAATCCACTATTGGAGCTAAGGAGCAAATAAATACTGCTCAATATGATCAAATAATAATTAAACAATCTAGATTTCAAGGATATCCTGAGACTAGCGTTAAACAGAATAATTATGAGATACCGAAAAAATCAATCTCCATTATTCCACAGCCAAGAGGAGTCGATAAGACTTTATCAAGTCTGACTAATCAGGAAAATCTTCAAGGAACTCAAGAATTGTCTCAAGTTCTGTTAACGAAGGTTACAAGTGAGTTACCAACTGAACAAAAATTTTTGATATCAGTACCACAATCATATTCTGTAGAAAAAAATATTCATCATCCAGTAGAAGAAGGTATAATAGAGAAGAAGGTATTCCCATTGGAGAAAGTAATAGAAAAACAAATAACAATTCCTCAGCCATTCCCCATACACATACCAATAGATAGAGTTATAGAAAAACAAATACGAATCCCGTATCCTGTGCATGTGGAGAAGGTAGTTGAAAAAAAAATACCAATTGCCATTCAGAAGTTTGTTATACCTCTGCCAATTCACTTCAGAGTTCCTCAACCTGTTCCAATTTCAGCAGAAAAAGTGATAGAGAAGTCTATCCCGATTCCAGTACCAGAAAAATTTTACCTAGGCCATATTCTATGGAAATCGAGAAGAATAGACCATTTTCCTTAGAAAATACCAAACTTGTTAAATTAAATTCAATTTATAATCTACAAGGTGATTATCAGCAACCATTAAGACAGAATTTCCAGTCATTAGAACCTTATGATAATGAACAGGGTTATTACAATTCAACGATGCAATATTATAATCAAGAGTATTTAAGCTTAAATCGTCCTCATACTAGGCAACCATCATTAATACACATGTCACCAAAAAAGTTTGTACCATATGGGATTCAATATCCATCCCATTCAGTAACTTATTCGATGAATAATGGTAATTTAATTGCTTATGGGAGAATTTCAGAGAAAGATAAAATCAAAAATGAATACGTGGGTCCAGTACCAAGAAAATTGCAAACTTCTCTTGGGACGCAATCGAAATCTTTATATTCGTCATCAGATATACAGACAACTTTAAGAAGAACAAGGCAAGAAGTAATGGGGAATAGTGGAAACTTTAGACAGTCAAAAATGGAATATGGATTTAAACCGCCTATGGTACCTTCTGTTCAATATGATGAACAAACTGCAACTAAAGTAGAATAATTTGGATAAATTTTTAAAACTGTTATTTTTTAAATTTGAAGATTCAATCTTCAAAAATTTAGTTATAATCTTTTTATTATTTTCTACTCTGAATATTTTTTCTGGTATTTTAAATTTTTAATTATTTCGCATATTATTTGATTTATCGATGTCATTTTATTAATTTTATTAATTAGAATTCTCAATTTCGTGTTTTAATTATTTTTCTGAAGAAAAGTCTATAATATTTTTCCTATTCTTTTAAAATTATTTTTGAAAAAAAAAATATAAATTTTTTTAATATACAATTCTTCTCTTTTAACAAAAAATACTATAATTGAATATTTAATTCATAGAAATGATAATATTTATTCAACTATTATTTGAAAAATTTTTCTCAATAACGTAGCATTTATTTTTTAACTGAACGTAAATTAATTTCATTAAGTATGAAGGAATTCTATCATGTTACTATTCTACTACATTTATTATTTACTTTTAAATTCACAATCAACACATTAAGATATTTCATTTCTAATTTCTTTTTACTATTTTTTTTTATTATTTTTTTCTTTTTTTAATATTTTAATGAAATATTTACTCAATTTTTATATATTATTTCTTAATGAGTTAATATTATGTAAATATAAAAATATAGGAAAATTTATCACAATAAAATATAGTATATACACATATTACTACTTATAATTTTCATATTATTATAAAATTCTTCTTTTTCTTATTATTATTATTATATTTATTATAAATGCAAATGCATTTTAAAAGATATATATAATTATATATAATTCATGATATATGATATATATTTAATCAAAAATTTCGTTAATTTGATGAATTTTATATTTTTGATTTTATTCATTTAAATATATATTTTAAATAATAAAGACTGATAAAGACTATATAGCATAGAAAATAATATATAGAATTTTTATATATTCAAATATAACAACATAATTCAGAATTTAATAAATTATGATGCCATTCTAATTAAATTTATTATAAAATTATAAGTAACGTTTTTTTAATTACAAAAACATGAATTAAGAAGCTGTACAATTTTATTAAAAATATTTTTTAATAATTAAGATTATTTAATATTTTTATATTTTAGTTATTATTTTATATATATTCTTTATAACAAAACAATTATTTATATTTCATTTCTTAATTTTATAATTTCAGACTTTAATAATAATATTAATATATAACTAAAATAATATATAACTGGTTTATAGTTTCCTTTTTGTACGTTCATTAAATTATCTATAATACCAAATAAACTTGTTTTTATAAAGAATATTATTCTTAATTGTTTTCCACTCTATTTTCACAATTAAATATTTACAGGTAGAAGGAATGTACAATGATAAAATTCAATGTTTATTCTTGGACGGTACCTGTTTAATTACTCAATTGCTCAAACGATATATATATATATATATATATATATATATAATGATATTGTTCAAACGATATATATATATATATATATAAACAATCATCATTTTTTATCTCAATAAAAAATACAGAAAATACTGATGTAATTAAAAATAATAATAATTAAAACATAATAATTAAAACTCTGGAGCCCTGCCCAAGAGATAAAGTCATTCCTGATAATGATGCGCATTAATTTATCTATACGCATATACATACATACATACGTACATATATATTTATATTTATATATAGATTTTTTTATTTATATAACTTTATGTATAATTTGTAAAGAAGTTGAGTCAGTGATTTTCTTCGTTGATTTGTAAAATCTATATACAATGCATGTTTTACATTACATTTAAAGAAAAAGATATTAAATAATTATTTTACAGTAGAAACTTGATTAAATAATCATAGAATTCTGTAGAATATTCTAAGATAGCCAAGTAATATATTATCTAACATTGCTTTTTAGAATTAAAATATAAATTATAAATTGATAAATTTGTAAATTACTGTTATGATTTGTAAAATATATAGTATTCAACTTGAAAATAAATATAAGTTTGATTTCTAGAAAATTTTATTAATTTGATAATAAATGAATGTTGGAAAAAGAAGTTATTAATCAGGAATTAGATTTAACAATCTGTATAATTTTTTATGCAATATACAACAACAAAAATACACAAATTTTGAAATTATTATATCTTACAATTACGTTTAGTAATTTTAATAATCGAGATTCTACTGTTAAAAAGTAAATCTTTAAGAAAGAAAGAAATAATATAAAAAGATTTCTTTTTCTCACTCATGTTTAGGGTGTACAACAAAAAATGAGTACACTTTGTTTAAAATATTCACCTTGCATATTCGGATCCAATTTGTTATTTTTACAATCACAATTGTTACGGAAGAAAAACTGTACACTGACATTCCTCGCGCATAATCTAAAAAAAAATGTACAAACGCATATAACAACGCTCACATGTAATCAAATAAACTGAAAAGAGAAAACAATTTTTCCTTTTCCAAAATAGATTCGTCTCCTCCAGATCACGAAGAAAACGTTTAATAAGTAAAGTAACTCGTTTATCGAGGTTTTTTTTAACATATGTATAGTCCCTTAAAACCCACTCTAATTCGCCTCTTCAAAAAAAATAATATGGAATGTTTCGCTTCGTTATGGTACATGGACAATATGAAGTTAATATTTTGTGATAATTATATTTACAAGACTTACAAATCGCACCTAAGATGATACAAACTCATCACTAGTTGCACTTTAATCTCAATATATATCAAAAAAACGAATACATTTTTCCCCATTTTATTAATGCTATTATTTATTTATTTTTTTCTGTATTTTAATGTATTCAATTTTGTTATTCTTTCAACATTATTAGTTGAAATTATATTGAGATAGAAGTATCATAGATGCGAGAGTATTCCTATATAAAGCAGTGACATAGTCAGATGCACTCCTGTACCTCTTTGTTTTTAAAATTTCCTATAAATAAGTTATAAATTTATAATTTTATCATATTTCCTTCTAGAATTTTACAGAGACATGTAAAAATTACAAAAAATATATCGAATATTCAGTCTTGAGCTTTATGAAAAATCCCTTTGTCAAAGATAAATAATACTTATATGAATATTAAAAAACTCTATACCATAAAATAATATGATTCAGAACTATTTCAATTTATAAAATATTGATAATTACTATATTCTAAATGAATCAACAACATGCTTTCAGATTTAACAAATAACAATTGTAATAAATTTGTAAATAGATCAATACATCACATTATCATTTATTAGATCCTTAAATCAATATGTTATTTAAGTGACTCTGATTCTTTTCAAAATCATCAAAAAATTCTAACTACATCACTGCACAAAATAGTTAAACTATCTAACACTCGGACTTGTCTTCCTCGACCAACTGCTGCGTGTCCTTTCCCGAATCAATAGGTGTAGGATCAAGCTCTCTTCTTTTTAGATGCAACTGTGGTGGTTCTTTGTGCTGAATACTAGATGGTTTCATTTCAGCTGGTAATTCATATCTGCTGCTTGCACCAGTACCATTTGTCGCACCTGTTTCTGTATTCACTGCATCATACATGGGATTACTGAAATCCCTATTTTTGTTACTAACATCACCAAGATTGTACTCCACATCCAGAGGTTCCTATTTAATAATATAGAGACTACATATAGGAACTAAATATTATATTTCGTTTAATAATATTTAATATTATTTAATACCATTTAATACTCGTAATTATTTTAAAATTTTAAAATATTATATAAAATATAGAAATAGTTATTATAATACATACCATTCTTTCGTGAGCAGGTATACCAAACTCAACATTACTTCCTTGCCTGAAGGATACACTTTGAGCACCAGTTAAACTACTAAGACCTCCAGGTTTTCCACTGCAAAAATCATTGATCATCATTTATTCATCATTTATTCATTATTTATTAATTAGAATAAAAATATTTTAAAAATAAAGAATTTTGGTGATCGTTATTTATAATAAAGTTTAGTTATAAATATCAATATTTAGGATATAATAATATTACACATTTTTGATAATATATCTCCAAATTATTAAAATTAATAAAAATTTTATTATAAATAATTATTTACCAAAATTCCAGACTAGAAAATTTAACATAAAGAAAATAAAAAAAAAACTCACAAAGGTCGCTTTTTCAGTACCATAATAATAGCTGCAGCTCCAAATAGAACCAAAATAGAAACAACAATAGGTATCACAATAGCAGCAGTGGCGTTAGTGGATCTAGCTCCTAACATAATCTCACAGAATTCTCCATGGAATGGAGCTGGACAATCACATTGCAATTTATCTTCGACTTCTTGACATAGTCCACCGTTTCTACAAGGACAAATTCTCGGTGCAGGAAGAGGTCTTTCATTAGTTGCATCACAATGACGTTCGTTTGATCGTATAGTCTCTCTTTGTTGAAGAGGACCGATACTATCTGAGCAAAGACACCGATTACCACCAGGGATAGGAACACACAGATGTGTGCATTGATCTTCATGACAAAGATTCCTTAAGGAAATATTATATCTTTGTTGATGATACACTTTAACTCCTCCCGAGTTGGGCACATGCTTGATAATAATTTCCGGCACGCCTCTACCAAATTTATCTTGTCTGATTAATTCACCAGTTCTCCTTGTTATCCAATATAAACTATTTTCAAAGACATCCAAAGAAATTGGATGTTTCAAACTGTCCCCTTTAAGGATTATTTTTCTATTTGATCCATCCTAAAAAAAAATTAACATTTTTGGAAACGAATAAGACTGAATTCAATAAACTGAATAAAATTATTGAAATTACTTGTTCAATGGATTCAATGGTGTTAAGTTTACTATCAGCCCAATAAAGGACATGCTGCATAGAATAATCAATCGTGAGTGCTATAGGTTGTCCAATTCGATCAGAGACTAATTGTTTCCGTCTATCACCATCCATCCAAGCGATTTCGATTTTTGGCTGACTACCAGCATCTGCCCAAATAGCTTTACCCAATTCTGGATCGACTACAATGGAAGTTGGAATTTCTAAGCCAACTGTTATCAAACTTCGACGATATCTACCGTCTGCTTTTGAGACCATTATTCTTCCAAATAACGTCGTTCCTGAAGAATCAAATTCCGTCCAATAGAGATTACCAGAAATCCAGTCCATTGCCAAACTTGTGAGACCTGATTCACCTACATAAATTATTTTAAATTATTGTATAATATATTTTATAATAACATAATATCATAAACTGAAGAAGAAAGTACTTTTTATATTAAGATCCTGAGCATATCCAATCTTTACTTGTCCACCCTTAGCATTCACCATATATGATCTTTTAATGGAATTATCATAACCATCGATCCAAAATACATACTCTGATCTAGGATCAAAATCTAGAGCTTGTACTCTTTTTTCATTCGCAATAACCTCAATTTCTTGTTTATCATAAGGATCATAAGCTCTAATTCCTGGACCATTAGCAAATAGAATCATCATATTAGTGTCTACAGCTCTGCATACGCCACTACGATTGTCAGACAATTCAAAGCCTTGTCTGCAAGAGCAAGAATAAGTGCCATTTAAATTAGTACAAAGTTGAGAGCATTGGTGTTGACCAGTAACACATTCATCAATGTCTTCGCAATGTTTTCGATTGTTTTGTGAAATTATGTAACCCGGATAACAAGCACAAATATATCCACCTTCAGTGATATTGTGACAATAATGAGAACAACCACCTTTATTGCTGTCCAGACAAGGTTTATTATGATCTATAATGGAAACAAGTGAACATTGAATCATTTAAATTTTTGTAATAAATTTAATATTAATTAGATTATTAAACTTACGACAACCAAGTTCATCAGAGGAATCTCCACAATCATCAGCAAAATCACAGAGTTTCGTTCGGTCAATACATTTCTTATTAGCACATGTATATTCAGTTATAGCGTCACATGGACGAATTCTGGATGCACACATAGTCATGTTATTTTCATCAGAACCATCACCACAATTATCAATGCCATCGCATAGTTGATATTTAGCAATACATTTGTGATTGACGCATTGAAACCTCCTTGTTGTATCACACTTAAAGTTTGCTGTAGAATTTTATTAAATAACATGATTAAATGTTAACAAACTTCTATATTGCCTATTCGATATCAAAAAAAAAAAATAAAAATAAAAATAAAAAAATCATACCACACATATTGGTATTTTCGTCAGAACCGTCACCACAATCATCACTTCCATCGCATATATCTGAGAGATAAACACAAAGGTTATTATCACATTGGAATCTAGATTGTGGGCAATATCTTCCTCCTGGATATCTTGGTGGACATCCAATTTCGTCACTCATATCTCTGCAATCTCGTGTTCCATCACATCTTAAATATGATGCTATGCAATGACCACTTGCACACTGGAATGTATCATTCTTGCACACGAATTCTTGACAACCATTCTCATCACTATTATCGCCGCAATCATCTTCAGAATCACACCTCCATCTGGAGGCAATACATTTCCCGTTGTCACATCGGAACTCAGATTCCGAACATTCTCTATAACGGTTTTTACACATTGTTTCAGCTTCATCACTACCATCTCCACAGTCATCAGCAAAGTCACAGAGCCATTGTTTGGGTACACATCTGTTATTAGTGCATTTAAAATCCATTTCAGGATCACATTTGGGACAATTCTCAGCAAGCTCATCAGAACCATCTCGACAATCATCTTTGCCATCACAGAAGAGCCATTTCGGTATGCAACGATAATTAGCGTGACCTGGACAACGTTGCCAACCAGTAGTACAATTTCTTTGACGACACATATACGCTGGTTCGTCGCTATCATCACCACAATCATTGTCAGAGTCACACATCCACACTTTCTGAATACATCTGTTATTTTTACAAGTGAATTCTGTGTTTGGATCACATGGTCGATTATCTGAATTAAAAAAATTTTTTGATGAAATAATTTTTACATAATTATGCATAAAAATATATATAATATACATATACATAATTATAATATGCATAAAAATATATAGAAACATGTAGAAAAAAATATTTACGACAAATAGCAGGGTCTTCATCACTGCCGTCTTTACAATCAGCATCTCCATCACATTTCCAAGACTCATGAATGCAACGTCCATTGGATTTACATTTGAATTCTAATTCGCCACATTCTAGATTACAATGAGCCTCGTCACTCTTATCCCCACAATCATCTGCGCCATCACAAACAGCTACACTAGGTCTACAGTTACCATTTGCACACTGGAAAACACTAGGTCGACAAACACGTGCTGGACAACTGATAGGTTCGTCTGAACCATCCTTGCAGTCCTTTTCACCATCACATCTTGAAAATAATTTAATTAATTATATTGTATTTATTAAAATTGTATTATTATAATATATTTTTATACTTACTTCCAATACCATGGAATACATTTTTCATCTGGAGGGCCACATTTATGTTGACCAGCAGTACAATTAGCTGTACAGGTCTTTCCATCTTTATCCAACACAAACTGATTAGGGCATTTGCATTTATATGATGTTACACCAGGTTGACCATAGCCTTCTAATAAATAAGAACTTGCAGGTGGTGAAATTAAACATAAATGAGAGCATCCACCATTATTTTCATTGCAAGGATTATTGTAAGGTAATTGTCTCAAAGGATGATATGCATGAATATCATATGGTCTATGAGTTGTATTTCTAAGAACACGTAAATTATATCCAGAAAATTTCTCTGCTCTACTAATGGCCTTCAAGTTCCAATCAGTCCAAAAAATGAAGTCGTCAAATATAGTAATAGCAAAAACATGAGGTACAGCAGTTCCAGAAAGAACTTTGCGTCTATTATGACCTTCCAAGTCGGCAAATGCAATATAATCTAAATGAGCATCTGCCCAAAAAATTCTATCAGTGAAGTAGTCAATAGTCAAAGCATTGGGCCAAGCTATATCATCCTCCCAAGTAAGAATTCTTGTAAAATTACTACCATCCATTCCCATTTTTCCTATATAAGCCTAAAAGTTAGAATGATTATTATATTGAACATAATATTTGATATATATACATTTAATTTGAAATCAACAAAAATCACCTGAAGATGCCATGAAGTGAAGTACAAATATCCCGTACCAGGATGAACAACAATGGCACGTGGATCAGCTATACCAGTCAATAAAGTCTTTCTGTTGGTACCATTAAGTTCAGCAACATCTAAATGTTTAGCATGACGATCAAGCCAGTAAAGTTTGCGTCCTATCCAATCGATTGCTATTCCTTCCAAACCAAGACTATCATGTCTAATAATTGCCTCTTTTTCTCCTCCTGCAATAGGTGCTCTGCAAGAAAAAATTATGAAAAAATAAGTTTTATCAATTTTGAACAAACTATTTTTTAAAATAAACTTGAATTAACCTGAAAATTGTCTTAGCAGTAACATCACAAAAGTAGAGCATTTGATCAGCATAATCAGCATCCAAAGCAACAACATTTATGAGATCCTGATGCATCAGACTATAATTGAGAGCATCAATAGACATATTTCTGACATAGTATTTATTCGTAAAAATAATCCATGGTGTAATATTATCTCTTCTCTTGCAAGTATGCTCATCGGCAGCACGTTCATACCAGTAATGATTACATTTACAATAAAAGCTTCCTGGTGTATTTTGACATTGTTGACTACATACCTGTGGTGTTTCTACACATTCGTCTATGTCTTCACAGGCTTTACCATCTGCTAAAAGTCTATAACCTGGATTACATTCGCAATAATAACTTGTTGGTGTATCAATACATTTATGAGCACACTGATTCATTTCTACCATTGCACATTCATCTACATTACAATGAGCAGGTTCATCACTCTCATCTGCACAATCAGGTTCCTTATTACAAACCAATTGTTGGTCAATACAATTTCCATTTGCGCACATAAATTCTTTTGGATTTGAACAGGTCATGTTTTTCATCTTTGGTGCTATAAATTAAAAAATATATAATTTAATAAGTTTTTATATATAGTTTATAATTTTTAAATGATTTACAATATCAATACATTATTACTTACGACATCCATCTTCGTCAGAATGATCACCACAATCATCCTGACCATCACAATGAAATTGCTTTCTTATACATTTAAAGTTATGACAAGTAAACTCTTGATTAGTACAAGGTTTGTATCTAGTATTACAGAATTTCCCTTCATCACTACCATCACCACAATCATTATCATGATCACATAGCCAATTTTGATTTAAACAACGTCCATTGTCACAGGTGAATTGGTTTTCAGCACAAGGTGTTGGAGTAGGACAGTGATGCAATGTCACATTTTCATCAGCTCCATCTACACAATCTGGATCCCCATCACACAACCATTTTTTTGGGATACATTGTGCTCTGTGCCACACTTTATTCGCAGTACAAGTAAACTCAGTTTCTTCATCACACTTTCTATCATTACATTGGTGACGTTCATCTTCATCAGAATAATCCAAACAATCATTGTCTCCATCACAGATGTAAATTCTAGGTATGCAATTTCCATTATCACAAGTAAATAAATCTCCAAAACAAGTTCTACCTTCTGATTGACAATAACCAGGTGGTTCATCACTACCATCCAAACAATCATCATCTCCATCACAATACCAAGTAGCTGGAATGCATCTATGATTAGGACATCTAAAAGAGCTCTGAGGACAAGTTCTTTGAGCACAATGTAATGGATTTTCGTCACTATTATCTCCACAATCATTGTCTCCATCACAAAGCCAATATGGCTCTACACATATATTGGTTTTTTCACATTTTAGATGGTTAGGTGGACATGTAGTATTTCTTGGACAGCGTTCATGGGTCTCATCTGATGTTACATTATCTTTACAATCATTGATACCATTGCAAACCTGTGATTGAGGAATACAGCGATAATTGGCGCAAGTAAATTCTCCAGCAGCACAAGGAGGATATATACAGCCTTCTTCATCACTGCCATCACGGCAATCATTTTCATGATCACATTTCCAAGTTTTAAATATACATCTGCCATTATTACATCTGAATTCATTAGGACTGCATGAATGATAAGAACAATAATTAGTATCTTCATCAGAACCATCGCCACAATCGTCATCACCATCGCATGCCCACATCCTTGAAATACAACGACCATTTCTACAGGCAAATTTACTAGAGTCACAGGTTACATTTTTGGGAACACACATTCTGTCCTCATTTACTAATCTGCTATTATCATCGCACTTACATTCTGCTGAGCCATTTATACCTGGATGACAAGATTGATCACAACCACCATTTGAAATATTACAAGGATTTATCTTGCATTGTTGTCTAGCTGCTGAATAAATATGTAAGTCTCTAGGTGAATCCTCCAATCGTTTTACTAATTCTACTTTATTTGCTCCTGTATGCTTCTCAGCACGATAGACTCCTCTTAATTGTAGATCTGTCCAATAAATATGCTCTCTGAAAACTGTTATGGCAAAAGGATATATTGTTGCACTAACTAAGATTTGGCGATTACTTCCATCCAATTCTGAACGTTCTATTTTTTCTCTAACTGCATCAGTCCAATATAGCATACGATCTTCATAATCAATTGCCAAACCACTAGGCTGAGAAAGATCTTTATCAATAACAGCCTTCTTCAAAGAACCTGCCATTGTAGTTTTAAAAATCTTTCCTGATGTTCCAAAACGACCCCAATCAGTAAAATATAGTGATCCATTACAAGGATCAACTACTATAGCTCTAGGTCTATCTACTCTGGCAATCATCACTAGGTTTGACCCATTTAAATCCATTGCATAAATACTATTATTTGATGAATCCGTCCAATAGACTTTCTTTTGTGTCCAATCATAAGAGATGCCTTCAGGATTGATTCCTTTGCTAATTAATGTATGAATTTCAGAAGAAGAAGGATTTTCTGTCTGCATCCAAGCTATTTTAGCCCAAGGCCTAATTTGAGTAAATAATAACTTTTTGTCCTGATAATCGAAGTCTACGCCCACTACATTAGTTAGATTTCCAATCGAGTTAAATGGTATAGTCGTATTTTGTGGATCTAAACCAATAGCTCTAATCTCTGTCCTCGTAGCGAATACCAAATATTCATTGACATTTTCGCAGTTTTTTCCATCTACTGCTAATTTACCAACTGCACATTCGCATTTGAAAGGAACTGAACTTTCCTTAGGCATAGCAAAACAGAGTTGTTTACAGCCTGCATTTCCATTTGATGAACAAGGATTTGTTGGATCCAGAGGTTGATTGTTCTGATCAAACATAACAATATCTCTTAATTTAGGTAAATTCGATCTCACTGTTGTTGGCAAATTGATATCGCTCTGCTTGCTAGCTTTGAACACTGTTCCTAAGTTTCTGTCAACCCAATAAACATCATTACCATAAATAGCAACACCCATAGGATTAGGTAGATTCCGTCTAATGATTTGACGATTTCCACCAGTATATGAAACCTTTTGAATGGTATCTTGTTTAGAATCTACCCAATACACATCGTGTGTAGTAGGATCAATAGTTATATCACGTGGAGTGCTAATACCAGATGTAACTATAGACATCCAATTACTTCCATCCAAATAGGCTTTACCTAATCTTGGATATTGTCCATAATCTATCCAATAAAGATATTTTTTAATGGGGTTCACGGCTAATTCTCTAGGGGAATCTGTAGTTTTCTTCACTAATACTTTTCTATTACTGCCATCTAATTTACATACTTCCACATAGTTATCATGAGGGAACACATTGGTAAAATACATATTTTCAGCAACCCAATCAATAGCTAAACCTCTAATACCATTTGAACCTATACCTTGTTTTACAATATGCTGTAATTCAGTACCATTTGGTCTTACACGGAATATTCCATTCCACATCCCACGATTAAACTCTACCCAATAAATCCAGTTGCCTGCAGTATAAACGTCTACATGAAGAATATGATGACCTATACCAGAGATTGGTACCATTGCTTCTTTTGCATCTTTTAGACTGTATCCTCTAGCAACATCCAACTGAGTAACTACTGCAAAGGTCTTAAAAGGTTCACAAGAAGTGTCACTGACTTTACGATATTCCATACCACAAGCACATACTCTAGTACCTCCAGAAGCTGGAAGACAGATCTGTTCACAACCACCATTATTTACAAAACATGGATGATCTCCAGTAACTCGTTTCTTATAAATAGTCAATGTCTTAAGCTCAGAATCATTATCAATTATTGTAGTAGGATTACTTCCATCAGGCAAATCTACTCTTTCTATTTTATCATACAGTGGATCAAGAAGATATAGTTTAGAGTCATGAACAGCAAGTGCTTTTGGCAATGCAATGTTCTGTGATACTATAGTTCTCAGATTTTGTCCATCAGTTGATATTGCCATAATTAGAGCTGGATATAATGAACTGAAGTAAATAGTCTTAGTTGGAATATCAATTGTAATAGCTTCTGGTCTTTCCACGTTATCAACTAAAATAATGGGATTAGTACCATCCATATTAACTCTTCCAATTTTCATAGGAATGCCAAAACTGCCATCGTCTACCCAGAATATATGTCCTTCAAGAGGATCAACACACATAGCCTTTGGTTTGGCTACAGAAGTTTTATTGCCATCATTAGCAAGTACTATTGTTCGATATCTAATTTTTCCATCTATCTTTATAGCTTCTATATTAGAAGCATATTTATTTCCAATAAACAAATTCCTTCCTAACCAATCAAATGCCATTGCAGATGGAGCTCCAACAATGCCACTTTCGCCAGAAGCATTAGGGAATTCTGTTCTATTACCACCATTATAAGGAGTTGTATAAATAGTACCATTCTCATCATCATCATCCTTAGTTTGTAACCAATAGATCATTTTTTCTTTCCTATCATAGTCTATGAATTTACCACTCTCCACTCCAACAACAGGAGTTATATAACCAGTTTTAATACTTCTTGGAAGTAAAGCAACATCCACAATTTGAGAGCCTCGTAAGACCATCAAATAAGGTATCTCCTCTTCCAAGCATTGTCCATTGAATAATCTGAATCCAACTTGACATTTACAAGTATAACCTTGAGGTTTAGTAGGAGATAATAGGCACAAATGATCACAGGTACTATTTGCACAAGGATTTGCAGTGATTGGTTGTAGAACAGGGTGATGAACATGTATCGATAAAGGTTGAGATATCAAGTGAGATACCACAGTTTGGTTTACACCATAGAATTTATGAGCTGAGAGTACTCTATTCAATTGTCTGTCTGTCCAATACATTGTATCCTCAAATAATGTCAAAGAATGAGGATGCAACAAATAATGGGAGCTAGCTAATACTTGAATTCTTTTACTACCATCATAAAGGCAAGTATCAATAAAATCTAACTTACTATCAGCAAAGTATATTCGCTTATTCGCAATATCTAAAGCAAGACCGTTTGGCCAATAAATTTTAGTATTAATAATTGTTGATCTATTAGTACCATCCATACCAATTCTTTCAATTCGAGGATTTTCGCCCCAATCTGTCCAAAAAAGCCATCTTGCTCCAGGACTAGGATCCAAACACATTCCCCTAGGTTGAGTAATATTTTCTTTAACCAATATCATTCTATTAGAACCAGTTTCTTTGGCTACTTCAATAGTATTCAATTTGGAATCCAACCAGTATAAATTGTGACCTATCCAGTCATAAGCAAGACCTTCCACTAAGTCCAATCCAGTTGAAATTACATCTTCAGGATCACTACCTCTATCCAATCTTGATATTTTCTTCAGTTTCATATCTGACCAGAAAATGGTACCTGTATGCATATTACTAGCAGTTGCAACAACATTCTCTACATTAATTGGTACTCTTTCTAATGCTTGATCCTGAAGATCAGCAACCAAAATTGTGTGTCTGTTAGATATTATCAAAAACGCAACACTGTGATTAAATGCCTTACAAGTATGCTTATCCTTTTCTAGAGTATATCCTTCAACACAGTTACAATAGTATCCACGTTTAATGTTAACACAAATCTGAGAACAGCGTCCTGGAGGTTCACATTCGTTCAAATCTTCACAAGTATATCCATCTTTGTTGAGTTCTTCCCCTGAAGGACATGTGCATTGTTTACCTAAAGGTGTTTCAATGCAATCATTACTACAATAACCTCCTCTGTACTCGCATTCCTGAAAATTGCATGCTGGACCCTCATCTGCACCATTAGGGCAATCAAATTTGTTATCGCAAACACTAGTTATATTCACACATATATTAGTCACATTTGGACATTTCCATTGTTGTGAATCACATTTGAATTCAGGTGCAGTACAAGCATGTAATTCAGTATCTTCATCAGATCCATCACCACAATCATCTTTTCCATCACAGATATATGCTTTAAATACACATTTCTCATTACGACATTTGAAGAAACCTGATTGACAGCCAACTTGCCCACAAGAAGCTGGTTCATCAGATCTGTCTGGACAATCTGGAGTTCCATCACAGTACCAACTTCTTGGGATGCAAATCGCTGAACTAACGCATTGAAATTGCTTATCAGTATTACATTGATCAGGTGCTAAGGATGGGCAGCCAACTTCATCACTGCCATCATTACAATCAGATATTCCATCACATTTGTACGAATCAAGAACACACATCTTTTGATCAGCACAAGTAAATTGAGTGCTGAGACAAGTAACTGGTGGGCAATCCATCTCATCTTGTTGGTCAAAACAATCATTATCACCATCACAGACCCAAGATCGTGGGATGCAATGACCTGATCTTGGACAGGTGAATTGGAAATAGGAACAAGTTTTTGCTACACAAAAGTCTCCTTCATCGGAACTATCACCGCAATCATTTTCGGAATCACATTTCCATGTATTAGGTATGCATCTGTTATTAGCACAAGCAAATTGATTGGCAGTACAAGTCACATTTGGACAAGAAGCTTCATCGCTATAATCTCCACAATCATTTTCAGAGTCACAAAGGAAGCTCATAGGAACACATCTACCAGACTTGCATTGAAATTGATTAGGAGCACAAGTTGGTTTGGTACAGTTCCGTTCATCACTGTTATCCAAACAGTCATTTTCACCATCACAAACCCAGGCATGTGATATGCATCTCTGATTTGCACAGGTAAAGTCCCAAGTATTAGGACAAGCTTCAAGTGGTGGTTCAGCTTCTGGATCAGGTGCACAAGTTCTGCCATTCTCTTGAATACGTTCGCCATAAGGACAACCACAAACTTTAGTCAATCTAGTAATACCATATTTATTAGTATTATTTTGAGGAATAGCAAAGCATAATTTTTCGCAACCCCCATTATCAATAAAACATGGATGATCATGTAAAAAAGTTTGAATTGAACGACTATAGACTTTCACACCATAAAGTCTGTTCGTTTCAGGTTGGCGAACGAGAATAGATTCTTGTTCTCCAGTTTCTTTATGGAGTCGAATAATAGCATCTAATCGCCAGTCAGTAATATACATCCATTGTTCATAAATAGCCATAGAGAAAGGATGTCTGATTAATTTAGATTTAACTGATCTTACATCAGTACCGTTCAGATTAGAATGTTGTACATGATCCAAGAGAGCATCACACCAGTACAATCTATCTTTTGCAAAATCAATGGCCAAACCATTTGGCCAGCCCAGACTTAAATTTTTAAAGACTATCAAATTAGAACCATCAGTATAAGCTCTACTAATGTTTGCAGGTCTATCCCATTCAGAAAAAAAGATATATCCTTGATTAGGATGAATTACAATGGCTCTTGGTCGTTTCAAATTCTTTAGCAATGTTCTGCGATATGTGACATTTCTAGTACTCAAAACATTCAATGTACCTTTTCTTGAATCGATATAGTATAGATTCTTGGCAACCCAATCTACTGCAAGTCCTTCTACACCTTCATTCTGACTAGCTAATACAACTTCCCGACCAGCGCCACTTTGACGAACTCTATAAATTACATCTTGTAAAACGTCACTATAATAAATATATTGGTCATATGCATCATAATCTAGACCAACGAATCTAGCTCTTCTGGAAACTACAGGTGAGATAGCATCGCTAAATCCTTCCATTACAGGATCTAATACTCTGCCTTTGATAAATCTTTGTTGTGAATACATTAAAAATTCTTGTACCAAATTACAATTTCTTTGGTCACTGGATAATCTCCATCCTATGTCACAAGCGCATCGATAACCTAATCTATTTTCTTGATCACTAGCTGCAGTTACTATACACATATGTTGACAGCCACCATTATTATTCCCACAAGGATTAGAAACCATTGGCTGAGTTAAAGGATGCAAGATCTTAATAGCTTTAGCATCTCTCATTTTGTAAATCGTTCGTATAGAATAATCACCCTCTGTTTTATCTACACTCATAATGGCCTGCTTTGTGCCGTCTGTCCAATAGATTCTGTTCTCAAAAAGTGTCAGTCTCGTTGGAGACGGTGTATGTGTTCCTCTAAGTACCATTACTCTATTTCGTCCTAAATAATCAGCAGTTTCAATATAGTCCAGTTGGGAGTCACACCAAAAAATTCTTCGAGCAATCACATCTACAGCAATACCAGATACTTTATATGCTGCTTCGAAAACGATTGGGAAATCTACAGTTCCATCCATATTAGCTCTTAAAACTCGTTTACTATCGGCTATAAACATTAAACCCACTGTAGGATCTAGACCAATATCCGTTGGATTTGTCAGATTGGAACTCAATGCAATACCATGGTATCTTCCATCTAACTCAAGCACGTCGATTTTTTGGACTACTGAATCTACTACATATAATTTTTCTCCTATCCAATCTACTGCAATAGAAACTGGTCCCCATGAACTTGTTAAATATATAGCCACTCTGGAACTAGAACCTTCACCATTTAAAGGTTCTGAGTGTACTTTCTTCGTTTTAACATCACTCCACAAAAGTAAGTCTCTAGAATAGAGATAATCTACTCCACTAGCGCTAGTAGTATTGGCAACAATAGTTCTATCTTCTCCATTAGAAGACATCCTCCATACAGCTTTCTCTTGAGCAACTAACAATTCTAATTTCACACCAGGATGTTGTTGGGCTCGACATTTATTGAGTCCTTGTAGTATAAAACCTGGAGCACAACTGCAAGTATAAGAACCTTCTGTATTCTTGCATAATTGTTCACAGAAACCCCATTCTGAGCATTCATCACGATCTATAGTGGAATAATAAGAAGTTTGTTTAATTTTTTTATTTCTCTATAAAACGATTTAACATGTATATATATATATATATACCTATGCAAGTTGTCGAATCGTTTGCAAGAATCCAACCTGCAGGACAATAACAGACTCCTCCTGTGGGAGATGCTCGACATTTATATCCACATGCTAGTGAAGTACATATTACCGATGCTGTAAACAAACAAAATAAATAGTTATATCTATTCATTATCAAATTTTTTAGAACAGAAAGTATTGTACAATCATACCTGATCTGAAGATCCACATTATAGCATATCAATTAAAACAAAATAAATATTATTTTTTGTTTAATTAATAAATTATAAATTTGTAATTACAGATTCATAGAATTCATTATTTATCTCTAATTTCTAATATTATAATTTATAAAATTTAAATAAATTTTTAAAGATTTTTATAAAAAAAATATAACACTTACAACAAGTAGCTTCTTCGTCTGCCTTATCTTCACAATCAGTTTTTCCATCACAAATTTGAGATCGATCTATGCAAAGTGGTTTGCCGTCAGCCGTTCCTCTAGGACATACGAATTTGTTTTGAGGACAAGAGGTTGTAGTGCAAGACTTTTCATCAGATCCGTCATGACAATCTTTATACCCGTCACAGACATAAGATCGTGGTATGCAAAGAGAATTCGCACAACGAAATTGATCCATTGTACATTGTTGAAAATCTGAAAGTGTTAATCTTTAATAATAGATATTATTAAACGAATAATTTATGACCGAAAATAAAATGGATTAGTATAATATTATGGTGATTCCTTTAAAATATATTATGAGATTATAAAAAAATCCTTAAATTCAAAAAGTTTATTTCTAAAAAATTCAGAAATTCGCTAAATGTAGAAAATCTTTAAAATATACATCATCATTAAATTCTAAAAAATCATTAAATCCCAAAAAATTTCTGGATTTGGAAATTTCTTATACCAAAATTTTAAATCTTTTTTCTATAGCGGAAAAAAAATTCTAAATTTTAAAAATCCATAGATACAGAAAATCTTTAGATGTAAAACAAGCCAAACAATTTAAAATAATTACAAAATTGAAACATACTGCAATTCTCCTCGTCACTATTGTCTCCGCAGTCATCTTTGTAATTACACCTGGCTGATTGTTCGATACAACGTTGCGTGGAATTACACCTGAATTGATCTAACCTACAAGCTGGTTTCAAATTGTTCTCACATTTCTCTTCATCACGACCATTTCGACAATCCAAATAACCATCGCATTTCTTCTCTTTTGGGATACAAAGCTCTGGTGTTGAATTTCCACATCGAAAATCATCCGGTTGACATTTCCTATAATCTTTTCAACAGTTGCAGTCAATAATCTGACTTAATAATTTTGGTTCTATCTTTCAAGCAATCTTAAAATAAATAAATAATACAATAAAATTCTAGATATAAGAATATTAAACTAAACAATTTAAAGACAAATAGTGTATATATATGTATAATCTTATAAAAGATGTAATATTATATTTAAAAATAATTAAAAATTAATATTATTTTATAATTATCATTCTGTTTGGATATATATATTTTATTTTTCATTATTAATTAATCATATATACATAAAGTTAAAAATACTCACTACAACCAGCTTCATCAGTTCCATCGACACAATCAACAGTCATGTCGCATCGCTGATGTGGAGGTATACAATAAGTTTTATTAAAAATGTACTGGCCACAAGTAATTTGACCAGCTTCACAGTCTGGTGGTGCTACAAAAAAATGTATTAAATTAAACATTTTTCAATTATTTATTTTTTCATTATTAATCAATATAATTGATAATGAATTAATATTTTGAATGAATTCATTTGCATCTTCTAAAATGGTAACATTGAAAATATTTTTAAAAAAATTTCAATCAATAACAATAGTTGAAAATTATAATAATTGCTAATGATAATAATTTAATCTTATCAATAATATTTCATTGTAAATTTTACCATTTACATATTCTAAAATATGTAAAAATAAAACTAATCTAATTATTATTAAAATACATATATCATTTTTTTTAATTCTCAAATGCATATTAATTATGTAAATAAGATATGTACATACTTTATTTAGAATACTTAAAAAATTATTAAAAATAATAATTAATAGTAAATTAATGAACATAAAATTATTTTTTAACATATATGTTATCAAGGATAATAAAATTTTTTTAATTCTTATTAATAAATAAGCAATTCTGACACTTATGTCATGTAAACAAATTATACATAAAAATCTAAAAATATAATTGATTGATGAATTTTTCATAGAATCTTGCATCTACTAGAATTATGTCAAAAGAAGTCTTTCGGAAATGTTTTTCTCATTAATTATTTTTATTCTTTTATATTTTGTCCTCGCTAAAATCGCCAAAACAACGGAAATATTAATATTATGAATTTTTTTGTTTGAATTGTTAAAATAGATAAAGCAATAATTAAAATTGAAAATTGAATTATATAATATATATGTATATAATAATATGTTAATATATTTATGGAATATCTTTACAAAACCGATTCAAGAAATTCAAAATAAAAAACAAAAAGTTGCTACTATAAAAATATTTATTGAGATCTATTTTAAGTTATAAACAATTTAAATTTGCATTAAAGCGATACGAGGACAGAATAAGATGACAAAAATAAAATTATCTCATTCTCCGTTTCTAACGCAAACTTAAATTTTTTATAATTTAATAAAAATCTCAAAAAATTTTTTGTTTATCAAATTTTGTGTTTGTTTTAATTGAAATATATTAAATTCTGTATAAATATATATGCACATAAATAATAATTTTTTTAAAATACTTACTACAAGATTGAAACTCATCTTCCGCACTTTCGCAATCTTTTTGATAATTGCAAACTAAAGTTGCCGGTATACAAGTACCATCAAGACATCTAAAGCTATTGACACCACAACCACTGCCATCAGCTATTAAAAAATAAAAAAATAATATATAATTAAATAGTAATAAAATAAATACTATTTATTTTAAATTTTAAAAAAAGATTTTTAATTTTTTAAAATTGTTTTCCATATTTATCATCAAACAAATTTCTTAACATTTTATTAATTTATTAAACATGTAAATTATTTAAAAATATTAATTAATACATGATAAGTGAAAAATTGAATAGATGCTTAGAGATATACATGTATATATCGAAGATTCTTTTCTGCAAAAAAAAATTAATTGAAAGATTCTTTTTGTTTTTCGCATTTCATTTCACAAAAACAGAATGATAATATTTAATATTATAATATTTAATTGTTGAATAAATTTCATAGAGATTTGTAGACAAAATATGATTTAGAATTTAAATTTTAGTTGAAATAAACGTCTATGATGGCAATTATACCATGAAATAAATACATATTTCGCAAAAAAATAATAGAATAAATAGTAAAAGAAGTAATCTATCATAATGTGACAGGTTAAGATACATTCTTGTCAAATGATATTAAGAAAATTTGAAAATTTTGTAAGATAAGATTTCATAATATTTTAAATATTTTCATGAATATGTTTTATTATTGACATAGATATAAAATATAGTTTTAAAAAATTTTCTAATTGATTATTAAAAATTAATGAATATTATTAGGAATACTTGAATAGTAAAAAAAGTTATTCTATGAAATATATAAGATAATAAATGTAATTAATTTTATATTGTATAAAATATTTTAATGAAAAATTTGTTGAAATGGATTGGAATGAAGTAAATTATCAATTAATTGCTTGTTGTTACATTTTGTAAAAAAAAAAAAGAATAAGAAAAAAAATAATACAATGATTTTGATTTTTTTCATACATACTAACTTTCTATAAAATTTATAGAAAGTTTTCAATACATGAGAACAAGCTCCGTTCTCAATCCATATTGCATGTATACGCGCTATTATAATTACGTACATAATTACGAGAGCGCAAATCATAAAATTTTAACACGAGACATTTTCATTAAATGAGCTACAGCGATCTAATTTATATATCTTACTTTCTTTTTATCATTTACTTGAACATATTTGAAGTAAAAAAAAAAAAAGATAGCATTTTTAATTCTATAGAGATTAATTTAATATAACATATATTACTAACACTATACACATATAAGTACTAACAATAAATAAAAAAAATTACTAATAACGCTTCGAAAATTTTACCTGTCCAAAATAAATAACAAAAAAACAAAATAACAAAATAATAACAATAATAATAAGAAAAGTCTTTAAATTTAAAACTTTTAAAGATTTAACTAAGGGTTTTTTTATTCAAATTCTATATAATAATTAAATCTAGACGTTTTTATTGTTAAAAATTCTATTTTTCATTGAACTAATTTATCAAGGAATTATAATGAAATAATAAAAAAGACAACAAAAAGAAACAGAAAAATATCATCCATGGATCGGAGATAGAACGGTACCGACTGGTACCGTCGAACAGATAGAATCTCAACGGAATCTAGCTGTAATCGGTTATCTAGCACGTACCTACCTGCCATATATGTGCATCCTTTCAAGGATAACATCAACAGGATGCTTAGCCTTTCTCGTTTGATGACGTACACTCAATAATATTGGCTCTTACTATCACAAAATTACAAAGATACATTACATGTACATCGCCATGTACATCACCATATATCATATAGGAATATTTTTCAAAATGTCCCTAGGGATATAACACCAGTTAAAGTTACAATTTAACAATCACATTATTAAAATATTATTGACTTAAGAAATGGTTTTAAATAAATAATATTTAATTTAAATAACTAAATATAAGTAAAAACATAAACAGAAAATTTAAGAAATAAAGGAAGAAATGAAAAATAAAGGTATTAATATTTTCATTTCGTGCAAAGATATTTAATTCGGAAATATTTTATTATTTCTGATCACGAAAAAACCAAGAACATGTCCTTGGTTAGAAAATAAGCGATTCTTTACGGAATCAAAAATGACACGTTTTATACAAATTTATAAATATTTTTCACATTATTGAATGCTATATTATCTGACGTGTCTAGAATTTCGTAAATGTTTAAAATTTTTATAAATAATATTTTTAATTCGTGAGATATATCATATAAACTAAGATATAATTAATTCTTTAAAATTTAAACTGAATTTTTAATTTTTAAAATATATTATTTTATGATATCATCTTATGAATATTTTCTTTTAATAATATAATTTTATATATATTATATATAATTATTTTTATATAATATTCTGTGATTATGTTCTTTATACTAATAACATATTTCATTTATACTAATAACATATTTATAATTATTCTATATATATATATATACACAAAATTTGATATACAAAGATGCTTTAATTTTTGTTTTTCAAATTACAAAGAATTTCAGTTTTCAATTTCCATCTTTTTTTCTTAATAAAAAATATAATATTAAAATAAAATACTCAAACAAATATTTAATAAAATCCAAAATCTAAATTCTATATCTCAACTTAATTCAACTTAATATATGCTCTTAACCACTTTGCAAACTATTCATTAATCGAAAATCGAAAGCAATAATCCTCTTTTGTATAATCTTGTGCAGGTTGCGAATTTTCTCATCTCCATAAGTATACGTCATAAACAGAGGTGTGCTGTATCAGCAATTTGAGAAACAGAGAAGCGCAATGATTCGAACTGAGACAACTATAGCTAAGGGGGTGACGGGAAAGAGGAAGACAGTGCACCGCTCGTACCAGGCGGTGCGCCCTGGTACCAACAGCACGTCGGTAGACTCGGCCAGCCTCAGAGAGACTTGATCAGAAGTCGTGGAGGAGAGAGTTAAAGAGGGGGAAGCTCAGAGAAGTGCACTCGCCTACCTTCGTTCCTCACCACTTTTTTGCACGATCCTCTCGCGACCTTCTCTAGTCAAGAAGCTCGATAGACTCCTGATCGAGGAAATCATCGATGAATTCGAATTGGAATTTAATTTCTTGAAATGTTTTTTTCTAGAGTAATATTTGTACAAATTTGAATGGAATATCGATATTTCTTTTAACTTTGGAATAAAAATATTAAATAAAATTAATGGATTTAGTTAGAATACCTCATAATAAATAGATTTTCTCGTTGGTATCCTTGAATGATCAATATTCACCTGGCACAAATTTTATGATTTTATGATTTTATGTTTAGAGTCTACGCTAGAGCAGTTGGTTGCTCACACAAAGCATTCGTTGTATTAATACTATAGTCATAAAGTAGTAAGTCTGTTTTTACATGTCTGAAAGAATCTCAATGGTTAGAAATCACTTTTACTGATTGTAATAATAATGTGAATATACATATTCGAATATCTAATTATCCTTGATAGATTAATCTTGCAACATTATATATATAATTTTATAAATATATCATTAAAACTATTTACAATTACAATATTGAGACTATGATTATATTATTTTCTTATTATATGATTATTATTTATCACATATATAAATATATATCTATAACTATATTTAGTAATTAAATTAATGCAATACAATGTTGATAGTTCCTTTTTTAAAATCAATGAAACTAGAGTGTATGTCAACATGTACCTTAATCTTTACTTGCTGACATAGAGACTCTATTGCATTTTCTTTTGTAATATAATATTCTTTATCTTACCAAAACTATAATGTATAAATCATATCAAAAATATAATATCATTGAAATTCGTACTAATCTCTTTTACCTAATATAAGCAGTATATTAATTTATTTAAATATTCATTTTCTTGATATTAATATAATTAAATCGAGTTTGTGTAGAGTAATAACTTTGAACATTTATTTCCTATTTCAAATAACAACCTCTTTATTATTTTTTCGTAATTTCAGTTATAAGAAGAACTCGTCTTCAACTATAAAAAAAGATCTTAATAGCCTATAATTTGCGTCTACAACGGAATCGAAGAATCTCGACGTGTCATATAACGGATGACTGATAAATACAGCCTTGTCCCAGTTCTATCGTTCAATCTAGATTCTTCATGACCAAACAAAGAGAGAAAGAGAATAATGACCCGAAATATGACCTGCAACGTATAGAGAATATCAAAATGAGGTGTGAAAATTCAATTTTTAATTTTGTATCTCACTTGTCGATTCAATTGCAATTTCTGGGTAATGATACTAATCGAATTATATGTTTGAAATTATTTAAAAAATAAATTCAATATTAATCTTTGATTTGATATTTATAATAATTGAAATAAGAAAATTGAATAAATTACTTTCTTTATATTACTTTTAATTCGAAATTATAATAATTATATTGCTTTTTTTTTATTCGAAATCACTTTAATGTATAATAATAATAAATAAATTTTTAAATAATCTAAATTGTATAAATAAAGATGATTTTTTTATCATAATAAGTTAATTCTGTTTTAAAATGTATATTTATCAATAAAAATTGTAAATTTTAATGCAAATTTTCATAATATTTAATAATTGTTTTTAATTATACAACAAGATAATTTTCATAAAGTAAAATGTTTTAAATATATAAAAAATTAAGTTATGTGATATTTTTGATTTTTTACATGCATTAAATTCAATAATCAAAAATAATCAAACAAACTTAAGCTAAAATTTTTTTGTGTAAATAAAATAAAAAATAAATATAAAATAATATAAATATAAACGGGTAGACTTCGATAACGAATAGATTTTTTTCCTAAAAAAAATTTCTTTAAATTTAATTTATGCATATATAAATTTCGTTTATAGAAATTTTATAACAGTTCATAGAAAATATAATTTTAAATGGCGAATTAATTAAAAAATTAAATAAAAAAAATTTAAATAATTAAAAGCAAATTCTTTCTATGAAGCTTATTCATGGATTCTCCTATAAAAATATCGCTGACCCTTTATTTTTAAAAGAACGACGATAAAAACGAAACAATAGTTCTTGTGCGCCTTGATATTTTCACATTTTCACACGCATATTTGGTACTGTATAAGAAACTTTCACAAACTTTAACTTATATATACGAAATGAATCGCTTATTAAATTTATTAATTTAGTTATTCTCTTACTTAAATAGCATCTTTTTTATTTGACTGTTAGTCAACTTTTAGTTGAGAAACAACTTCATTAAACTTCATGATTTTTTACATAGATGTCGCAATATGTAAAATTCCGTCCATTATCAACAATCGTTCATTATCAACAATTTAAAATTTTATCCTAGAAAAGGATATTTAAAAAATTAAAAATTTAATTATAAAAATTATTAAGTCAAACATATGCAATTTCACTTTTTTTCAAATATGTAAATTAAAACAAATAAAAGATATATGAAACATATCGAAGGGGTTAGTCTCATAACAATTAACACATTGTGAACGGTGCTTAAGTGGGTAAAGAAGCTCCCTTCACCCACAGCATTAATCGAACGTTCGTCTCTTCGTGGCCTTGTAGACACGTACTACAAGTACAGTAGAAATGAGTCGAACGGTTGAATGGCACACCTACATATTTACGTGCGTTTCGATTGCCATCGTTCGTTGATTCAACTTGCTTAATCCACTTTAGAGCTTTCAATCAACGATACACAAGATGAAAGATTTCTGTTATATCTGTTTTATAATGATATTAGCAAAATAAAAATTTTAAAAGCAATTATTTTCCGTATTTTTATCGCGTTTTTGATATCTAAATTTTCCTAAATCGTTAAAATTGTTTTTATAATTAAATTATCATGAAACAGTATAAATAATACTGTGAGATGTAATGATATTCTTAATGATAGTTGGTTTTATAATAGGAAGTATTTAGTATTGTTGATAATTGTTATGAATAAAAAAAAACACGAACAAACTCTCGAGATGACTCTGTTTCAAGCAATGAGAGCTTATTGTATGCTTGTTCCAATTCCAACCATCATAGCACCCGTGGTGCACTTCCTTTCGTTAGAGTCGATTCCGCTTTATAAAGCCAACATCGTTAGCCTTCCATGTGCATCATGCGTTTCTCCTCGCTAAAATACAAACTATACAATGCATTATTTAAACTGATTTAATTAAATCACATTCTTTTTAATAAACTAAAGAGATAATTAACTATTTCGAATTAAATAATATTATTTGATAAATTACAGCTATTATAATATATCAATATAATATCAATATCATTATTCATTTTCACAATTATCAATATCAACATATTAATATAAAGCCAACTAATATCATTATATAGTTACACATATATAATAATAATTTTGTAAAAAAAAAAAATATCACTAATGCAATAATATTATAGTTATATTATCGTAATAACAGATATTGTATTTTTATAAATTATCAATAATTATATATTTTATTAAATATAGTTTCAAGCAAGCATTAATAATATTATAATATTAATAATATAATAATATTATTTATTAATAAAATATATTGTAATAAAAAATATATATAATTATAATCTTTTAAAAGTTTATTACACATTATTGTTTGTAAATTATAAAAAAGAGATAATAAACGGTTCACTAAGATCAAGGAAAGAAAAATTAAAAATCTTGAATAGAAACAACCTGAGGCCTGGCATTCGCATTCTTTCTCGTTGATATTCTTCAATCGTGGCTCAATGCGCCTTGCTAAAGGTTTCCAGGTCGTTCGCCACGATTCACATTTACAATGATTCTTTTAGTTAGTGAAGTTCTACTAATAATTTATCTGTCTTTTTTATATATTATTATTTTCAATAAACATTTCATAGATTAAAGCAAATATATATAGATACATATATATTTTTTGATTTATTTATGCAATTATATATAAACAAAAATAAATGTTATGGATATTGATTTTAGATAAAAAAATTGGATTCATAACATGAAATATTAATTTTTTATAGGAGCTATTAATGAAAATTGAGTTTAAAATATAAAACAAAGAATAATATTATAATTTATTAGAATAAGTACTTTAGCAAATTATTTTACAAATTTTCAAACCTTATTTTTCTAGAAAATTAAAATTCATAATAAAATTACATTCCGCATTATTGAATTAATTTTTTATGTTCATTTGTAATATTTTTTCTATTTCGTTTTTTTTTATATAAGTATTATTATTATATATTTATTATTTTTAAGAATATTCTAAGAAATTAAATTAATGAAAAAAAATTAGTGATAATTATTAGATTGTCAAAGCTGATAGATTAAGTTAATAGTCGAAAAAGACGCTTCTAAATATCTGAATATACAAAAATATATTCTATATGTATTATATTTATTGAAAATTGGCAAAAAAAGAAAATAATACATAAATCAACTAGTTGAGGCGTACCATCTTTGCATGCTGACATTAAGGATTGCAATTCAGTTAACAGCAATTCAGAACCGCTAGATTCGTGCTATTCGAGTTCTCTCATAATCTCATAGGTGAAAGTTGCAGTTTCCCACGCGATTGACTTGTGAACAAATCAATGGGATCTCTAAACTTTTATCTTCTTTGTCTTTGCACTTATTCAGTCGTTCATTCAACCTTGTATCTATTTACTTATCGTATGCATAACTTATTAATCATTTATTTATAGCTTTTATTACTTGTTGATTTATCATCGAGTCAGTACATTAATTGATTGGTTATCTTCTCGTTCAAATAATAATCCATTTATTGCAATTAAAGTCTGTAATTATAAGTCATAATTATAATTTATAAATAAATAAAAAAAATATATATATATATATATTGTTATTAACATATTTATATAAAAAAATAAATTATGAATATTAGAAGAATTTTTGTTTTCACAATTTATTTTTTCTATAGAAATCATATTTTAAAATACACGTGCAATATATTCATTATAATGAATATACATAGCACATTGAACATTTTCAAATATTCAAAAATTTATCGCACAAAAAAAAATATTCCACACTTTCATCTCGTTATTTTGTGCAAAAATAATCCATTACAATTGATCTCAATTGATTTATAAACTATGACGAATTATACTTTACAAAATACTATACATCTTGAGGGATCGTCTTACGAGAGTTAACCTCTATTATACTGGTTTCCAAAAGACCAATAGTCAAGTAGCCAGTTATTGCAATACATGAAACGTGGATGGGAACATAGAAACAAAGAAAAAGAGACGGAGAAAAGAAAAAAGAAAGGGAGGAAGGTGTAGAGAAGGTGGAAGGAGAACATAGAATCGGGGAGGTCCCGCTATCCGGTCGGCCGCTAGGCCGAGGTCAATGAACCTCGATCCGCCTACCGACTTTACCTGCCAGCCTGAAACCTGCCAACCTGGCTCTGAAGGTATCGGCCAGGATATTTCGCCTACGACAGCTTTGCTACGAAACATTTCCTGTGCAATCATATGAAACATTATTCTCAAAAATTATAAGACACGATATCCATCTAAATCTATCTAATATTAAAATATCATAATTACATATGTATCTCTTATAAAAATAATGATTTAAAAAATGATTTTTTCCATAAAAAATTTTCATAAAAACTTTCGAGAAGATTAAATTTTATCTTAAAACAATATAATAAAAATATATAATATTTTTTAATTCTCTTTCTTGAAATTCTCTTTCTACTATAAAAAAATACAGAGATCGGATAAAATATTTATGATGTCTCATTAAATTTCTAATTATTATATAAAATAAATATAAAATATGTATTGTAGATTGTTTTTTTTTTATGTTATTTTAATCTTATCTATTTCAAATAATCAATTTATTTAAAAAATTCATAAAAATCTTATGAACACTCGTTATAATTCATTTTTAAATTATAGAGATACTGTACAATATCTTTTCACTGAATAAATTCTTCTAACTCTTGGTTTTTACCTGCAATGGAGAGTAATTCGCAATGGCACACTTTATACGCTTGTGAGCGCATTCATATAACTAATGTTTCTTAAATAGAATCAAATTTTTCGCGATAATTCTTTACAACATGGAAATAAATTGAAAATTAGAACCTTTATAAATTCTTTCAAAAACATTAAACAACTCGATATGATAAAATACGATTGTACGATATGAAAATCTCATACAAGTTTTATGAGTCTATATCAATCATGAAATATAGAAGTTTATAAAAAATATTTAAAATAAATATGATCGTTATATACTGTTTCGAATATGCCATGTCTCACCCTAGTAACAATGATTTTCAGTCAAACATTAAAAAACTATGTAAACTTAATAATTAAATTTGGTAATTTTTGTTGCAAATACGTTTGATATGTTTAAAGAAAATTTAAAAATAAAAAAATGTAAAATATTGACATCAATCAAAAATATATACATATATTTAAAATAAAATCGTTATAAATGTGATAAATAAAACAAATCTTTTCTCTAGTTTTCATTTTTTTAGTTCATAATATAGATTCATAAATGAATTTATCTAGTAGTATCTAGTCATCTGCAATTTAATCATTAATAATATAAAACGCATATAATTAAAAATAAGATTTTATTTTATGCTAGATTATTAACTAGTATTAACAATTGCTTTTTTATAACTAATCATAGTTAGTAGTAGATTCAATGCATATGTTTAATGAAACATTTACATATAGAGGAATAAAATTATAATTTCAAATTTTTTATTTTTAATTATGTTTATAGTCAAGAAACTAATATATGTTATATGATTCTTTCTCTCTTTATAATTATTACTTACAAAATATACAATATGTATAATAAGATAAGTAAAATTAAATGAACAAAACAGAGAAGGAATTTCAAAATACTATAAAAAATATCTCCACTAGTCTAAGCAACCATCTAAATACCATAATATGGACGAGCTTCGTTTTTTCTTCGAGGTCAAAGGAAATGATGTTTCCTGAATACACAAGAGGATAGCGGTACATCGATAGAAAATCATTAAACTCATGATCGTTGAAGTACCTGAATCAAATAATCGAATTATAATATCCTAATTTACTCTAAAAATATCATTAAAATTAGAAAAATTAGAAAAATTTATTTGATCCACTTCTATAAGGAACTAAGTTCTTTAAGACTAATTAAGAAAAGTAATTAAGAATCATTTAGGTAAAAAAATTTTGCATTAATAAAAGATTTTTTCATAGTCAGTAATTTATTAACTGGCATTGCGTGTTATTTATATTTTATTATTAATCAGTTTTTGTTATCCAGGTAGATCCTTCTATACGATGAGCGTGCAGTTATTAGTACGAGAAAAAAAAGTGGCACGAATCAGCGAGTCGATGAAACTCAAGAACCTTGCACTCGAGAGTTGTCTGAGTTTGTAAGCTCTGATTCCTTCTTTCTTCTTCCAAAGAAGGAGAAAGTTCTTCTGTCATACTCATGAAAAGAAATTATATATAACTATACTTATATCTTACTTTAATAGTTATAAGTTAAAAAGTCGTTAAAATCACAAATTGTCCGATAATTTACAGATAAATCGTAAATTTTCATATAGCTATTAGTGAATATACATATAATAACAATAAATTATAATGTCTTGAATTAGATAATTTCAAGCATCTAATAATGTTTTGAATTATTTATTGAATTATTAATTGAAGATATAATCATTAAAATTTTAGATATCGAAGTGAACTTAATCTTGAAATTATGTTTCATATACTATAAATTCATTTATAATCGATTGTAGACTATATTTGTGAGATTAATAATCGATTGGTATAATGTAATTATTCAAATTTTCATTATTATAATAGTCAGATTTCATTATTATAGAATTCACGTTTAAAAATATAAATTTGAAAATCTACTTATCCAAATAATATCCTATATTTTACTTCTCACATGTAAAGTTATATACGTCTTCTCATGGTTGAAATATAATACAACGATCACTCAAAACAGTAGGTATCGAGTTACTCAGATCCATAACTATACTCGGACTTTTTTTCATATTTTTAATAGTTTTTTGGTAGTTCAGTGATCCTGACATGAGATCTATCTAGATAGAAAATGACGATTGTTATATAATATCTGTAAAACGGAAACTTAATGTTAAAAATTATCAAGATTTTACTTAGTTAAACTGATAATTGAATATTTAAAAATATTTAAATTTAAAGATGCAATTAAAAATCTAATGTTGTAACAGATTTCTTCGTCAATCTTTAATTTCAATTATTTGCTTATAAAATATAATTTTCCATTGATCTTAAATTTATCAATTATTCCAAATTGTCATTTAACTAATATTCAATAATAATTCATAATACATAATATATTTTTTTAATAAATAAATATTTAAATCAATATTTTTTTCTAATTTTAACATAAAATTATGATAAAATATTAGGAGAAAATGTTAAGACATAAAAATATAAATATTATATATATTCCTATTTCATATTTTTTTTAATTGTATAATATACTGTTATATTATAGGATTCCTAAGATTTCTAAAGTTTTATATATTTTCAATTTTATTGACAATATAACTAACAATTAGAGATAAGACAATATAACTAACAATAATTATAGTCACATTAGATAATACAAAGATGGAAAAAATGGAAATTTTAAATATTCGATAGTAGAATTCTAATTATTAGAAGAAAAATTTTTATAAAATTTCGTGAAATAGAATTTAGAAGAAGCTCAAGAAATGGAAGTCTTCGAGAATTCGGAACATTCTTCTTCGTGTTTATTACGAGTTCGAAAAACCGGTTTTCCTCTCTTCGTAAGACTTAGATCCGTGTGGATAATACATTAGACAATGCGCGTCAGTAGCCCTCGATCGTATCGATCATTCTACTATTTAAAAATTTAACAAAATCTAATTAGATATAATTAATTTAACATCTTTGAAATTGACTATTGAAAATTAAAACAGAAAAAGAAAAAAAACACTTTAGCGATAAAAACTTTAACTCCATAAAAGATTTATAATTTTTGCATAAAATAATTACATAAAAATAAAAAAACTTACATGAAACTACATACATCGTGTCGTTCTCAAAAAAATGCTGATCGGTTTATACGTAAAGCTATATAAGAAGAACCGGTTTCGTAAAGATTGCGTGCCTCGTGATGTTTGTCTGTTTATTTCGTTTGCTATCGCGAACATCGCACTGTTGTTCTTTCCGGAAAGATTAAGAATAGAGAATAAGAAAATGCATCGAAACATTCAAGGTTACATCATGATTGACCCAATAATTATAATTATTCCAAGAATATTGCAAAAATGTAATTTCCTAGTTGATTTAGAAGCTTTAACATTTGATAAAATATTTATTAAAAAGAATAAAATTGCTTTACAAATATTTGCTCATTTTACGATCGTTTGCATATTCTTCAAGTCTCATGTGACCAAATGGCGCAATCATCTGAGTTGAATAGCTGATTTTTAATTGACAAAGCATAAACATGTGCACATAATTTTATCATTTTAAATATTTTTTATTCTTATAATTTTTAATAATTTTAAATTTTTCTATTTTATAATTCGATTAATTACATTGCATCTGTGCAGAAACAAGATCGGTAATTGACCTCTCTACTCGGAAAAATCGAGTTACATTTTATCTTTTAGAAAAATCAAAAAGCCCTTCAAATCTCGAGGTCATTATTTATCTTCTTTTTCTTTTCTCATGTATCATTTAATATTCGTGTATGTAAAAATTTTTTTTATGAAACTTATTCGAATGTTCTCTTCGTAAAATATATTAATTTTATCATAAATTAATTCTAGATAAAAAAATTTACAAATTTTCTGAACAATTTTCAAAACAAACTGATTTTAAACTTTTGCTTTACAATTTCTTTCTTTGGTTTATATGGAAATTATAAAAAAAAGAAAAATAGAAATAGAAAAAAATGATTCAATAATTTTTAAAATTCAAATAGATTCAATAATTTTTAAAATTCTATTGACTTTTACCGATACAAAGATTAGAATTACGTTTCATAAAACAAAAGTTATAGCGGCAACTGATGTTAACGGTAAATTCAACTCGATTCGCTAAATGCATTCTCATGCGAGGTGGGATTTTTAAAAAGTCGGACATCCGAGGAAAAGCACATGCGATAAGTCGTACACCTAGCGGGGAGTAGAGAAAGCAGAGACCGGAGATGTTTCAATGCAAAAACGACCGCGATTTCAACAGCATAGCGTTTGTAACAGAACTAGAATTAGATCGAGAATAACTATTCTAACCAATAAATTTATTTGAAATTTCATTTGAAGTTAAAGATTAAAAAAAAAATAGAATGTGTGAAAAATTTGCAAATATTTTTTATTTTTTAACAAAATTAAATGAAAATTATTAATAATAAAATTTAATCAAAATTACACTTTATTTCACGTTTAAGTTTTAAATTTAAAACCGCTTCAAAATTTCTATTATATGAAAATAATATTTATTAATATATTAATATATTATATAATTTATTTATTAAACTCAATTATTCTATTAAACTCAAGGTTTCCCATTCAAGATCGATTAATAACATTAATAATTATGCATTTAATTTAATTATTAATAAACGATTTTTTTTCCAAATTTTTTTAATTGCCATGACTCAAATTTAACTTCACTTCATACTAATTTCTTTTAGAATAACGGTACTGCATAGAATTTAATTTTGTGTGTAACAGTACATATAATTTTTGAAAATAAGCAATAAGAAATAGGTTTCAATGCCGAGAATATTAATGGCCTTGAAAGGGGTCATAAAAATAATTTTGAGGTCATGACGCGATTGCGTCATCGCTTAATTCTTTTACTATTCATATCATTTACAGTAAACAGCTCTTTCCACGATTTATCAATTGTTTATCATCCTTTGGAATATTTTTCATGTATTACATTTTTCATATAAAATAAAATAAAATAAAAAGAAAATGAGACAGATTATGACAAAAACATTAATCGAATATTTATTTTTTATGAATTAGTAAAATATTATTATTTATTATTATTTCTTTATAATAAAGAAAAAAGAAATGCATTTACAATTGATTGTATGTCAACTAAGAAGTTCTAAGAAGGTAAGCTATTCAATAAGAATCATACGATTCTCTAAATAGCAAAATATAAATTAAGTCACACATAAGAGAAGAAAAGAAGAAATTCAATTACTTCATATATGAAAGCAAACAGATTTCTATTCATCCAATGGAACAAAGGCGAGTGAGAGTGTGTATATATATTTGACTTTGTAGAATTCGTAATTAGTTAACATGAAAGTTCATAGAATAGTAACAAATAGTGGAGACACAATTGTTCTATCATTAATCTATTACACTTTAATTATTGGAAAAATACAAAAAAAAATAAAATAAATTCAATTGTATTAGCATTCTCTTAAAAAAATAATATAACATCATGAAAATACAATTCAATCAAAATTATATTTTTAATAATTCAATTTTCCTATGTGAATCTATTAAACATTTTAACGGTTTTAAATCACGATTTATATTGAAAAATATCAATTTATAAAATAGCATATATATGCAATTGTAATAAATTATAATCCGATATAAAATTTCGTATAAAATTATTCATTTATACAATATTTTATATAAAAATTTTAATATTAATAAATTTTTATCAAATTAATATCATTTCTTTTTCTAACAATAAAAAATATAAAATAACTATTTAAAGAAGAAATTAATGCACTTACCCAATCTAAGGGCAGCAATTTGTACGACACCGGTTAGAACTAAGATCAATGGAAATCCATCAAAAAACGATAGATTTTTCTTCCTAAAAGTATTCCTAGAAGCGCATTTACTACCGAAGAAGAGCGTGCGTGGCCGGCGTGGCCCCGCAGCCACTGCCATCGCACCGTCCTTCTCACCGTACACTGTTCAACACTTCAATTTTTATTCTCACTATTCGACTAACACCACGATTTTTATAATACACTATTGATTAAGATCAAAATTGTAAGCTTTTGAATGCACTTTGATCGGGAAATTATTAGGAAATAGCGTGTAAAAAATATTTATTAAAAAACAAAAATGTCTGAAACGATGAAAATAAAGTTTCTCTTACACGAAGATTAAAAGTATTTCAATAAATTTATTATGTTAGAAAAAAATCTGCTGCACGTGCGTGCTCTTCTTGAAGCGAAAAGCAAACACAGTTTTTGAAACTGAAGAAAAACGAAGGAAAAAAAAAAAAGATTACGAAAAAGCACGAATGTTTCTCGAGTTCAGTTCATGGTTCACACACAATGTCTATACGGCCGCGGTCAGCGAACGACTAACTCTAAGGCGCGCATACACGCTGAATAGTGGAATTTCGGCTCAAGACCGATGCTATTGCGCATGTCCAAGAAGGAATTCTAAGGACCACGTGTGGTAAATTCTCTACTAAAACAGTACAGTATTTGACTAGCGAATATCTGTGAACGTTGTGACATGGATATTTAATACGACGTAAAAGTAATCATTATTAGAAATAATCAATTAGTAGTCGTATTAGATTATTGATTTTTTTTATATATTTAATGATAATTTTTTTTAAATTAAATATGTTTTTTTCTTTTTTACATACCCTAAAAAGAAAATAGAATTTTAAGAGACAAATTATTATAGTTTATTTTTCTTATAATAAAAAAAAAATTTCTTATAATAATTTTATTTTATTTCCAAAACTAAATAACATTAAAAAAAAATTGTCTTTCTATTCTTTAAAAAGAAACAGTGCAGAGAACAAAAATAAACAGGAAGAATTTATCTGACTTCACATAATTTCGTTTTAGAATTCTCCTAACTTTTTTTTATTAATAAACCTGAAATATTCCAGATTTATATTTGCATTTATTTTTTCAATTTTTTTAAGTTAAAATATTTTAAAACTAACCAATTTTATCTGCTTATTATTCTTATAGTAAAGCATTTTTAAAAATATTATATTAAAGTTTCAAATATTTTTTAATATTTCAATATTAATTTATATTTTTTAATTAAATTTAAGTAATGATAAAATTTATTTTTTAATTAAAAAATCATAAAAATCAAATAATGTGTAAAAATGTAATAATAATATCTAAAATAACTTTGTATTTGTAAATAAAGACGAAGATCAGCTACATGATGGCAGAATTAATTGGGAGCGGCATGTGTTCGAGAGGGAAACCTGCAATTTGTCCTTACATATACTGTTTGTGAATGAATTTGTATGGCGTAAACTCGTGCCACCCGTGCCACTCGTGGTGCCGCTCGAAAGAATGATACGTTGCCAATTCCATTTTCTTACAAATGTTTATTAGTTAAAGCAAATGTCAGAATACATGTTCGATTTTTCTTATTGTCTGCAGCATGTAAATATCCGCATTCTTTTTTTAAATTGAATTTATGTACTATTAATTTTTTATATAAAAATTACATATAAAAAATCATATCTCAATATACTTTCATTCGCCATTAAAATTTTTCAAAATTAGAATATATATTAATGTAAAGTTAAATTTTTAATTAAAAATAAATAATTACTTTTGTCTTATTTAATATTTTAATTTATTATTATATTATATATTAATCTAATTAAATTTCTATTAATGTAATTATAGCAACATCTTGTTTATTTTTTTTTTAAGATGAATATAATTTTCATAGAATTTAAATTATATTTAAATAATCTCTGAAATTGAGTTCATAAAAATTTATTTTTGCTAAAAACATGACATTTCTATTATGATGTAAGTATGTTCTTTCACCTGTTATTTTGCTGCTCATTGGTTGCAGACTTCGCCAGAGCAACATTAAGCTGCACAATAAAAAGTCTCTCTCTTCTCGCATTGATTCTCTTCCTCCATGTATACGGCCATACGAGTCGTGACCTTGTGGCATTTGGTACCTGTCCGTACCAGTTGGCGCATGACTACGTCTGACGTGTATAATAATGGACACAATTACAGTAATAAATTACTAATTTCCCTAAACTTCTCATTGAATGAAAAAGAAATCCGTATTTTTATTCCCTTGATTGTGTTCAATTCTATACAAGTATCTATATAGGTTTGTGAATAAGTAACATGTGAATATATACACATGTGTATTTGCATTGAATTCAAGCAATAATTATAAACAAATATAATTACAAATATTAATTACAAATAGATCTAATACAACTAATAAAAATAAATATTTTTATTAATATGATAAAAATAAGACTAATTATTTTCATACTTCATAATTTAAAGACTAGTGTTCAATGATATAGACTTTTCTTTAATGTGACTTATTTATAAAATTTGTTCTTAGAATATTTTAAACAATACTATAATTTCATAATTATTAAAAAAAAATAGAATATTATATCTAAAAAAGGTTGAAGAATTGAAGAATGTAAAACAATCATATTAGATAATAATTGAAATAATGTTTATAACAAATAAAGTAATCATAATATCTGTAATACAATATTAGAATACAACTAATAAAATTAATAACATTTTTACGTTTGTATAATTTAAATATATTATTTGCTTAATACCTTAGACATTTTAAGGTAATATTTTAATAAGATTATAAATAAAATATATATCTATTATACATTGCTTCCTATAATCATTTTAATTTTTTTCAAATTTTTTATTCAAGATAAATTCTCTTCTTGTTCACAATAGAATATTTAGTCGAACTTAAAATTATTATATTATAATAAGAACATTCAATCTACAAAAAAATAATTATCAAATGTCAAAGGTATAAGCTTCCTCATTTGAATTTCTCACAAATACTTTTATATTTACTTGCAATATCTTATTATTATTTGTTAAGTCACTTTCGAACGCCAAGTATTTTTTATTTTTCCCAATTCCCTTCGAATGTTATTATATTATCAGTGCTATATCTTAATTCGAATATTAAACATTCGAAATCACTGACTATTTACGATTGTGGTACGGCCAGTTTCAAATTTATTGAAAAAAAAATATAATTATAAAAATAAGATAATTGTTCAGTTAATTTTTATATCTTCCTTTAATTATATTCGCGATTATTCTTTTTTTATATCAAGCAAAAAATATGTACGTTTTTACAAAATAAGAAAAGATATGTAAGATATAACATAGAATTATTATTAATATGAAACATAAGATAACTAAAAAAAAAAAAAATGATTTAAAAATTAAATTTATTTAATTATTTAAAAATATTTTTTTTAATAATAAATCTTTTTTGATATAGTAATATAAGATTAATTCATAATATATCCATCTGGCTGCACCACTAATTTGCATATTTTTATGTCTGTTCACGGAACAGAGTCAATTTATATAAAAGATTAAGTACATTATGCTTATGAACTTTACAAACATAATATTAATTAATTAAAAAAATAAATTGTGTCAATAAACTTTAATTAAGAAACAAAATTAAATAAAATCATTAGAAATAAAAATAAGAATGCAAAGTTTAATTATTAACTAATAAATTATAATATTCATAAATTAATTTTGTCATATAATAACATGAATTTTTTAATATTTAGAAATATGATTAAAAATATAAGTAAAAATTAAATATCATATTACTTGACTATATTGTTTGATATTATTTTAAACTAAAATTGGTCCATATTTAAGAATAGAAAATAAGATTGGAAAATATCCATATCTAAACTAACATGAAATAATAATTATCATAAGAAAAGTACATATCACATATTAAAAGTGATGTTTTCGTTATTAATATTTCAAAGCGTCTGAAAATCTGGAAATTATTAAAAATTTTAATTTTATATCTTAAATAATAAAATATCATGACTCCATTTCGTGAACAAAATATATATGTAAGTACAAATTTTCTACGACATCTTATTATGCAAAAATGATAGAAAATCTGTGTTATCTGTATTATGTTCTTATGAACAGGAAATAGATATTCATCATTTCGCATATATATTCTATATTGAATCTCTTTGTTTTCCTGAATAAAGAGTATAGAATACTTCATCAGTCATTATGTTTTTTTTTTCTTTCTTCAAGAGGAAATAGATTAGGATTAAAGATCGGCCCAAGCGTGGGTTTGAAAGGTTAACGGAACGTTTTTTCTCCTTCATTTCTACATCTTATAATTTTGTCCACAGGATAGAAAGAGATCTATTGAATGTTCTGACCTTTCAAACTCGCGCTCAGACCGACGTTACTCAGCCAGGCATTTTACGATTTATAATATTCATTTCACAAGCAATCTGCTTATTTTCCCGATCGAGCATTAAAGTTCTAGCGCTGAGAAATGAAAGATCTGGTAAATGATTTAATACTCTTGCTGTTTCTGACTGAATTGGCATTACTCGACCAAATCTATCCATAACCACGTGCTCAGATCCAGATCTCTTATTCGCAAACTTTCCGCGATAAATGTCTCCTAAAATTGATTTATCAGAAGATAAATATTGCTTATCACTTGATAGAAACTGTTTTTCAATTGGTGCAAATTGTTTTTCAGACATATATTGTTTCTCGATTGTTGATAAAAATTGCTTTTCCATTGATTGTTTCTCCAATGAAATATTTCTTTGAATATTCTTTTGTTTATGTCCTATATCGAATTCAGTTTTTTTCTTCCATTCTGATGCACGAGAAGTTGGCAAAGGCTCGATCATTTTTGAAGATTGTGGACGTTTTTGTAATTTTGCAATTTCGCTTTCCAAAGAATCTATCATTTCCACTTTTGATGCTGAATTACATCGTTCTCGATTTATATTTATTTCTGGGATATCTGTCGTTTTATAAAACATTTTTTTGATAAAACATTTTTTTGATTTCAAATACAGAAAGATAATGACGATAAAGACATGCAATAAAGAAAACTAATATTTCTAATTACAAGACACACAATAAAAATACAAGCCTAAAACTTACGATGATTAATAGGATTCCTTGCGCTACTCGGTCGACGATAGGATTCAGAATTGGTGGAGTTGTGGGATGTTAATAGAGGATCAAAAGGACATAAAAAGTCCAGAGGTAGAAGAGCAGATAACCCACCACCTAGATTACACGATTTATCAAAGAATATTCCCAGCAATTAGCACATAATAAATAAAATAATTGCAAAAGCGTATACACTAAAATAAGCACTGAAGTATTTTAAAATTAAAATATAATAACATAGAGAAAATACGTAATAAAATATCTAATATTTAAATTTTTAATATAAATGAAATTGTGATATATTTATATAAACATATACTGCCCAAAATACTTACTAGCTTCTAAAGGATTAATAAGCCCAGAACTATTCCAATCGAATTGAGCTGCAGGTACTTCCTAATGAAATTATATCATTATTAATTATGATCAACTGTGCATTATTGATACAGTATTCTTTAAATAAATTAAAATGGGATTACTCATAATTAATGAGGATAGAAAATTAAGATTTCATGGGAAAATTGTTAAGTTTAAACTGATATAATATAAAAATTTCAACGATTCATATTAATTTTGTAAGAATTGATTTCAGAAAATATTAATACAAAATCCATTTATCCAAATACTATTACATTTTGAAACTTACTTCTGAATTATTTGAAGCTGGAATTTTATTGGTATTTGACAAAGCAACTGGTTGAGAATCAATTGTAGCTTTGATTGGTTCTAATGGAGTAAAACCAAGATTTGCAGCAAATCTTGGAACATTGGGATTCCATCTCGGCCCAAATAACTATAAATATTTATATTTAACATTCAATTGATGAATTAATATATGTAAATAAATGTTACTTACAATATTGCGAGAATCAATACCAAGAGAATTCAAAAGTATATTATTACTGGAACTATTTGCCCATTGATATGTCAAAGCATTTGTTTCCTCAACATTTTTTATACTTTCCCAAACTTTATCTGTCTTATTTATCAATGACTGTATTTCAATTTCACATTGTTCCAATTCTACAGAGAACATTGTAGTTATTATGTCTTCTATTTTGTTAGCAGCCTAAAAAAAATTTATAATAATCTTTGATATTTAATTAGATGAAAAATAAAGAAAATAAAATGAAAAAAACTCACACTTTTATTTTCTATTCGACAAATTGAGTCTCTTATATTGATTTGTGATTGCTCTACTATAGATTGTTCAAATGCTGTTTCAAAATCATTAAAATCTCCAAAATCATCATCATCATCTTTTATATCAGATACATTTGCTTGATTGAGTTCTTTAAATTGTGTATGTTCAGAAAAATTAGTAAAATCACCAAAATCATCATTTTGAACTAGCATTTCTTCTTTTTTTTCATTAATTTCTACTATATTTTCTGAAAATTCCTGGTTCATAGTAATAGAGGATTCCAATATAGAATCATATTTGAAGTTACCAAATTCTTCATTAGAACACTTAGAAATATCTGGCAGTGATGTAGAAGATAAAAAATCATTTTCAATTTTAATATCTTTATTTTCAGAAAACTGAAGATTTTTAGCAATTTCATTTTCTATTTGATTACTCTGAGAAAACTCATTTTTTGAATCATCAATATTTGTAAATTTTGAATTATCAACTTCAAATGTAAAATCATCTATTTTGTTGGGTATATTTATATTTTGTACACATTTATCTTCCAATATTGACTTTTCAATAATATTTTCTAAATTCAAATTTGAGTCTTCTTTAATTTCTGTATTAAAATCTTTATTCAAATTATTTACATTACTCAAAGTATCTTGGAATTTAAAGTAATCAGTTTTTGAAATAGATGGATCACTCTTAGGGATCCAATTTTTTGAAACCACAAACTGTTCATAATTATAAAAATCATCATCTATTGACTGTATTATGTCAGGAGCAATACTCGGATCTTCTAAATCTAGAGATAAAGGTTCTACATTTTCTAAATTTTTATTGAGAGAAGTTTCTTGTTCGCTTTCTCTAAAATTATTGCTTTCATTAGATAAATGAATTCCATTAGAAACCTTACTTTCTATAACTTCCTTATTATTATTGTTTACATTTTCCAAGTTTCTTTTACTATTATCTTCTATTATTTCATCAAAATTTTCAACTTCTGTTTTAAGTTTGATATTATTTACAGTATCATTAATTTTTTCAAGAATTAGAAGATCTTCTGTAATTATTTGTTTTGGAACAATTGGAATAATTGTTTGTGAATTTTTAGAATTTTCTGGAATACCATTTAGTTTTGGTGACGTATTTTGTGATGTTAAAGGTGTTTGAATTGGTGTAATAAGTTTATGTGGTGAATCTGATGACACAGATAACCCTATAATGTAAATATTAACACATAAGACAAAGATATCCTACAAGAAGTGTTATAATTACCATCTATGCCTCCAGTTGTAAAATCACCAAATTCATCTTCTTCAGAATCTCCAAAAGTATCTAAAGGAGGAGGTGTAGAACTAACTAGCGGAGGAAATGCCATTCTTCATTGGGATCCTAAAAAATTATTTATATTTGTATAATTTGTAAATTAAAATTACAAATTTATTTTTTAACGTAAATATTTATTTTTTAATGTAATAATAATAATAAAATAAAATTTAGACTTCTTTTCTTTATTTCCATCCTCGTAATAAAAAAATTATCAATATTATTTTTTTTGAAATGTAACTACACTATTTTTAAAAAAATATATAAACTTTATATCTACGATAATATACATATGTCAAATTTAATTAGGTTAAGTATGTGTCATTGACGAATAAGATTATTAAATAAAATATTTTAAAGAAACATTGATCAAATTTAATTGATTGTATATTCTATTTTACCACAATATCTAAGTTGACAGAATCAATGAATATTTGAATCAAAATTAAAAATGTGATTGAACATGGACTTACGAAGAAAATATCAGGTACGTGAAGCACCTTAAGAAATAACTTTATCTGTAGTTCGTCATCATTTCAATTTTATTAAAATCAATCTTTATATGTATGCAATCTTTATCTATATCAATCGTAACTCATTAGAACCGTAAGGTTCTCTCATACGAATCACGAGACATCAGTCGTATCACCTGTTCTGTACGAGTTGCATCTGCGCACCTGTTTATGCTTGTCATCGCGCCTATTTTTAAAGAAATACAAATTTAGAACATTTTATAATATCATTATTTAATAATGTTTTTCACTCTATCTTATAAATTTAATATTCTCATAACCTTAAAATAATAACATTTTTTTTAAAAAATTCATTATTTATAATTTTTTAAAAGTATGACGTGTCATTATCATTATGCTTTTATTTACATTTTATTAACCATAACATAACATCATGTATGAAAATTATTAATTACAACGAAAAATTACAACAAAATATTTAAATTAAATTATTTAATAATTGTTTTAATTCTTAACCTATTTTGCATCTTGTTTAGCAATATGTTGTGTTCGTCTATGTTTTCTCATATCTCCTTTCTGTCTGAAACATCTTCCACAAACATCACAAGCATGTGGTTTTTCACCAGTATGAATTTTTATGTGATTATTTAAAGCTTCTGTCCTAGTAAATGCTTTTTCACAATAATGACACTTATATCTGCGATCTCCTCTATGTATTAGTCTATGTTGATAAAATACAGAACCAGTTAAAAATGCTTTGTTACAAACATCACATTTGAATGGTCGTTCTCTTGTATGTTTCTTTCTAGTATGATCAGCTAGATCTGGCTTTATTGTGAATCGCTGGTCACAATATTCACAGGCATAAGGTTTTACACCCATATGGAATCTTTTATGAGTCCACATATGACTGGATTGAGTATAACTTTTACCGCAAATATTACAAACATACCTATAGAATAAAAAAATTATGAAAGTTGGAAAATTTGACATAACCTAAAATAAAAAAAATTATATATACGGTCGTAGCCCACTGTGTCTTCTTTTATGCGCATTCAAAGAATTTGCTGTTGGTAAAAGACTGCCACAAATATCACATGGGAATTTAGAGCATCTGTATTTTCCATGTTCTTGAAAATCTTCAATACTTATAAAGATACTTCCACAAAGTTCGCAAATGAACTTTTCTTTACCCTTTTCTGATTTTCTAGGTACTGGTTGATGTCTTTTTTGTTTATGCTTATAAAGCAAAGATAATTCTTTAACATCTCTGTTGCATATTTCACACAAAAACACTACTAAAACTTTGAATATTCTTGGATGTTCTTTCCAATGAAGAACAGCCTCTGCGAAAGATTTAAATATAGAATTGCAATGATTGCAAGAATATGGTTTTTCAATAACATGTGATTCTCTATGACTTTTTAAATGGTCCATATCTGCAAAGTGACTGCTGCAAAATTCACAATGATATAACTTTAACACTTGCATTTCTTCTATAAGACTAATTTTATCTTCATGTTTTTTACAGTGCTCATCTGCAGATTCACAACTTCCAAATGTTTCACCACAACAAATGCATCTTAAATTATAAAAAATAAGTTATGATAAAGAAGAGAATAAGAAATACATTATAAGAAATACATTACCTCCAAATAGTTTGACTGTTTTCAAAAATAATACTATGCCCAGCTATATGTTTATTCAATCTTGATTTTTGTGTGAAGCTTTTAGAACATTCTGGACATTTATATGGTTTTTCTGGAAGATGAGTTACTATGTGACGTTTCAAAGTATAACCATCACAGAATCCTTTAGAACAAACTTCACATACATGTGGTCTTGTTTTTCCATCCACACAAATATGTTTTTTTAATCCTTCTTGATTTTCAAATAATTTTCCACATTGTAAGCAGGATACTCTACCATCTTTACAATGATATCTGTGAATAAAATAAATAAACTCATAAGTCATAGGTTTCTTATAACTATTCTATAATTAATACCTTTTATAATGATAAAACAATTTTAATTCCTTTCCAAACGTAATTTTGCAAATTTCACAATATAATGCTTTTGCATCTTTATGAAAATGTTGATGAAATTGTAACCGTTCTTCAAATGTAAAAGTTGCAAAGCAAATATCACATTTATAAGGTTTAGAAGTACATTGTAAATTAGGTTTGCATTTGTGCTCATCCAAAGTTTCTTTTGTATGATATAAATTCATACAAGCTCCACATTTCAAATATTTTTGTTTAGTACCCAAACAGAATAATGTTATGGATTCATTTTCTGGTTCTTCATCAATTTTAATTTCATTTGGAATTTGTTCCTCATCACTACTCTCAAGAACAATATCACTATCATACAATTCAACATCTTTTTTGGTTTCTTTATCCTCTTCATAAATTCTCATTCGTCCTTCAATGCATAATGGACAAGAATCTATATTTTCCTGAGAATTTTCCTGACAATCATTTTTAGTATTATTGAAAGAATGTTTTTGTTTTAAAATTTCAAAAAGAGTTTCTTCAGCTCTTATACATTGAATATCAAATTCATTACACCAAGTTATCTTTTCAACACAAGTTGGACAAAGTTGTTTTGGAAGAGGATCTGTTTTCTTTACCTATGAAAAAATCATAATGTTCATATTTAATAATATTTATTATTTTAAAAATATATATATATAACAAAAAATTTCAATTAATAAAAAAAAAATTTCTTTTACTTACTAAAATATAATACTTAGTTTATTAAAAGATTAACGTAGTTATCGAAATATCGTGCTAATTAAATCTTTCTAATTTATTTATAATTTACTTATAATATATTTATATAATTTACATTACAAAAAGATTCAACAAATAATTACCTTAATACTTAAACATGTATTTATTTTATGCAAAAGTCTCAAGGATTCACCGAATTCGGAGTAAATATAAATCGGGTGTAAAGTTTCTCCCGCGCATAAACGGCATAAAGATTTTAATTGATTTTGTTTTTCAGGATCTGGAGTTAATTCTAAAATTTCATTTGATGAAAGTGGTTCCTCTTGGGACCAAATAATTGATCCTTCAAATTCATCGAGATCATCTTCATGTTCGCTCAACGTGCTAATTGATTCCGTTTTTCCACAGTTCATATTAGATATCTACCAATTCTTTTTATCTAGAAAGTTAATAACTATGTTTTTTTTAAAAAAATATCAAAAGTGGAAAATTAAATAATGAATTAATTTTCATTTAAACTATTTGAAATATCATATCAAATATGATATAGTTCTATAACAATATTTTTTTTTATATAAAAGTATATAAAAATTAAAATATTTTTATTATTTATAATTTTTTCTATTTCTTCATATACCATATAAAAAGTTATTTTTATTTTTTAAATCGTTTTTTTTTAATAAATTGATCTCTAAATATAATCTTTTAAATATCACATTTTTAAAATTTAACAGTTATATTACAATCTTCTAGTTCAAATAAATTATTGTTATTAAAAATTATTGTTACGCCATAAGATTACTATTAAATAATTAGAAAAAAAAATGATAGTTTCAGTTAGTCTTGTCTTCGCAAGTATAGTGTATTATCGAAAGTATTTCAGAGCAGATTACCTCGTTCCTTGGAAATGAAAAGGGAAGAATTCTTTCATGGCAAACTAAACTTGAGTCTTTGTATCGTCGAAACAATTCGATAGGAAGTCTAATCTTTAGTTTCCGGTAAACATGCTGTCACGACGACCAAAACAAAAGCGAATCTCAAAAAATTTTTTGAGTTTAACATTAAAAATTTATTTTTTTCTTTATTTAACATTTCAAATATAAATTTTGTAACAATTTTTAAAATTGTTACAAATAAAATATTATATAAAATTTAAAAAATAAAATAGCAACAAGAGATGGAATAATAGAAATATATTTTACAATAGTATTGATTACACATAAAAATATGTATCATTTAAATTATTATAAAACTTATAAAAAAAAATATATAAAATTATATGTTTAACTTCTTTGTACAATGAAACAATTTATTATGCAATCTTTTTATTTTATTACTTAATTTAAAACTTAAGCAATTATTTTTTTGTTAATATTACATATCGCAAGTCGTTTTTTATCCTATGTTCTCTTAATCTTTTGCAATGTCGTAAAACTGTTATTAGATTTAATTTTATTTTATTTAATTTAGACTTCATTTGTTTTTCATAATCTTCACCAGTAAAGAAATATATGTATTCTGAAACATAATTTTTATATTTTTTTAAATAAAATATATGAAATATATAAATATATGAAAAAAAAAATCTTACCAGAATCATTACATAAATCTAATTCTTGTTTTTTATAGTGCAAATAAAGATTTAAATCTCCTTGCTTTCTTGCATGAGCTTTTCCCAATGATAAAAATGTATATTTTGTTTTTAAAATGTGATTAATAGTATTTATGAAATCATTTACAGTTTCTAAAGATTGTCTTCCAATAATATATTTTGGAACTTTATTGAACTCATCTTCACTTATCAAAGATATCGTAGGACAAACTTCAAGTTCGTTAAATAATATTTTTTTACAATCTTTTATTGGAGTCTTTTCTTTTTCTACATTCTTATTTCTTATTATTATAGGTGATTTTTGTATAAGCTCTTTCTTGCATATACTTTTCATTGATAAAGAATTTTCAATTTTATTATAGTCACGAATTAATTCATGTGGAATATTTTTTTCCATATGAATGATTCTTTTATCCAAAGTTTCAATGAATGACAATAATTCCTAAAATTTTCAGTTTTCTCATTAAAATTTAATTATAACAGATTGATTTTTAGAAATAGTAATAAAATATTTTGAAAAATATTAATTAAAGAATATATTTATATATATTTATAAATTAAGAAACATACTCTACATTGATTATTTTGTTTTCTCATATCAACTAATTTTTTCCTTATCTGTTCAATACCATTACACATTTGTGAAAGTACTATGCGCATTTTAAGGAATTCTTCTTTAATTGCATTTTTACCTGAATATAAAATATAAAAAATTATATGTATTTTCTAACAAAATGCTAAAATTGTTTTGATAAAATAATTTAAAAATTAAAATATAATCTTACTTTTAATAAATATTGTCGCAGTTTTAAGATCTTGTAATTTTTCACACTGTTTTTCTAAAATATCTTCCAGTGAGGTTGTCATTTTCAAATAAATATCGTTTTCAAATAATCGATATGTTAAAACAATGTGAAAAAATTTAATGAATTATTATCGTATCACATTTATGTTATTCTGCCTTATGATAAATAAATATTGAAAAACAATTACTTATGAAATAAATTAAAAAAAATGATAAATTAAAATGGTATATCTAATTCACATAGCATTACAAATAACGGTCATTCCTGGCGCCGTTTGTAAACTTTGAATTTAATTCATTCGATATCGTTTACAAATGGCGTTCTTATCAATAAGTTTTAAATGAAACAAATAAAGCCGCGTTTGAAGAAAAGAATCTTATTTTAATTAAAAATAATTTTATTTAATTAATCATTATGACATTTATATAAAATTATTATAAAGTATTTAAAAAATGTAAAAACTATTATATATATAAAATTGTAAATTATATTTAAAATACTATAAAAAAATGTATAAATATATAAAATATATATTATATATATAAAATATATAATATATAAAAATATTTAAACTATTATATGTATAAAGAGAACAAATAATAAAAGAAAGATAGAAATAAAGTAAAAATTACATTATTTCTTAAATATTTTTAAAAAATATTCATAAATTTTCAAAATTTTAATAAATTTTCAAAAAATGATGCTATTGCTCACTTCTTACTTTATTTTTATTCTCTTCCTTTTTGTTTTTATACTTAAATCTGGTATTTTAGAAATAATGTCTAATTTTTGAACTATTTCTATTTTATAGTTGTTGTTTTATTTATATTTACTTTAAGCAAGATATGTTAATTAAATGTATTATCATCATTTCTCTTTCAAAATTATAATATATTTTAATTTTTAATTTTTTCTTTGTGAAAATTCGACTTTATAATCTTTAAGAGAATGCTCTCGTAATATGTAAAATACAGTACTTGGTATACATTTACAAAATATAATAGAATATTTGTTCTTATTTATAATTATTTCTTTTTTTTAATTTTATATTAAAATCTAATTTTAATTTTTCATCATTATTTTTACTGCGATTTTATTCTGAATAAATCAATAACGTTGAAAATAATACGAAAATGTTAAAAGAAATCCTAAAATATGAATTAGAAAATATATTAAATTAAGTCTATACTAACTAAGTCTATATTATATCTTATCTATGGTAAATCTAAGAACATAAATAAGATATGTATCTAGTCTGCATACATAGTTATACTTTTGATTTCTTGTATAGATAATTCAGTATAAAAACAGCATAAAATCTTATAAAATAATAATCTATTCTGAGCTTTGTCTATGGTAATATTTTGAATAATTAGTATAGTATTTTTCATGTTTTTGTCATATCACGAATCACAAATTGTTTGAAATACTTAATGGCTGCCAACTCATCAATATATTGATGGTTTATCATTTATATTAAGTATTGCTACAAATTTTTATTAAAGTTAATTAATATAGTTTTATGAAAAATGCGAATTATAATATTCATTTTCGTAATGTTGCTCGCGTATGTACATAGTATACGATTTTACCTTGAACCGAATTCAATGAAATGTTTAAAAGAAGAAGTTCAAGCAAATGTTTTACTTGCTGGAGAATATGAAGTCTCTTTAGCATCAGCCGTTAAAACTGAATATGTTGTAAGTTTCACCAATTTTTTATAGTATTTATGTTTGAAATGAAATAAATATAATCTATTAAGGTTAAGATTAGATTAGGTTAACTTTTCACATATGGTACTTTATATTGTTTTTCAATTATTTAAAATAAAATTTTCGACTTTTTAATAAATTTTATTAACAAATTATAATGAGAATTACTAATATTTATATATTGCATATATTCATATATCATATATTAATTATCTTTTTATACTTAATTTAATAGGTAAAAGATTCAAAAGGAGATATTCTTTCAAAAAAGGATGATATTCCCCATGGAAAGATATTGAAATTTTCATTTGTCACAGAAACTTATGATACATTTGAGATTTGTTTTATGGCACATGCCATACAACCGTCTTTTTCAGGCAGTATGCACTATAAACAAAATTATATTTATTTAATAATTTATTTAATAAATATATTTATTTAATAATAATTTATTTAAAATTTTTATCTTAATTAAAAAATGTTTTTTAATTAAATATGTTTTTTAGATATTAAACAGATTAAACAAGAAATTTATTTAATTACAAAACGTGGAATCGAAGCAAAGAATTATGAAGGAGTAAGTTCTTTAAATGATTTTATTATTTATATATTTCAAATTTCAAATTATTTTTACAAATTTTAACAAATTTAATTTTTAAATAATTTTTATATTTTAAATTCATAATTTTTATCTATCAAATTTATTTCAATTTTAACAAAATATCTATTGAATGTTAATAAAAATTGATAATCTCTAATCTTGTTACAAAAATATTAAATTTTTTAAAATAATTTAAAACATAATATTAATAAAAACAAGTTATATTTATTTTCTTTCTTCCATTTTTCAATTTATTTTATGGATTATTAAGATCTATTTTCTTAAGTTGATTTTAAGAATAATCTCACAATATTTTATGTTTTTTCTTTGTTTTACAAATATCTCATATTAATACAATTGGTAGTAAAAGTATGGTAGTAAGGTTTTATTAATGTGGCTTGTAATAACATGAATTTTAACATGAATTAATAGAAAGTTTAAAAAATTATAAGAATAAAGAGTTCACGCATTTAAAAATTATTTTGCATACATAAATAAAAGTTGCATATTATTTATGATAAATATATTAACACGAAAGATAAATTTTCCACATTTTACAATTAATAACATAATCAATATATAATCTAAATGATTTCAATTAATGATTTTAATTTCTAAATTTTAAAATAATAATAATATCATCTACATATTTTTATTTAAGATTGGTGAAGCAGCAAAACTTAAACCTTCTGAAGTTGAATTGAAACGTCTTGAAGACTTATCTGAAGCTATTGTCCAAGATTTTGCTCGAATGCGAAAGAACGAAGAAGAAATGAGAGATACAAATGGTAATAGAAAATTATAAAAATTAAATAATAAATATAAAATATAATTTATATAAAAATAAACATAACAAATTTTATTAAGTAATAGATTGATTTTTATTCAATTTTCAGAAGCAACAAATACTCGAGTATTGTATTTTAGTATATTCTCCATGTGTTGGCTTCTAGGACTCTCAATTTGGCAAGTTCTTTACTTAAGGCGCTTTTTCAAAGCAAAAAAACTTATTGAATAATTAGAAAAAGAAAATAATGAAAATTGTCAAAATTCTTACAATTTTTACAATAAACCAGATTTTATTTATTCTTTTTTTTTTCTCTTTCATAAATAAAAAATAAAAAATTCAATATCATTAAAATTGTAGGAAAATTGACTGATTTAAATTTTGTATACTCAAATTTGATTAAAAAATAAATAAGATTATACTTAAATAAGTATATGTAATAATTAATTTACTAAATTTTTATTCCTTTAACATATCATTAAGTTTAATAAATTTCTATATTAATTATTTCCTTCTTAGGAAAAAAAAATTATAAGTTAATTTATTTAAATATTATTTAAATATAAAAATTCATTCTGTATTTTGTATATAAAATTATAATAAAAAATAATTTTTCATAATTTTCATTATCTAAATATAAACAATAGTTTATCTTCTAACATACTATTTCAAAAATTTATATGGTAAATCGAGTTCGATTTATTTCGATCTATTATGAACAAAAATGTCAGTTTAAACATAACCTATATAAAATTAGGCTTATTCTTTTGAAGAAGTTTCATCATATAGATTTTAATATTTTATTGTATAATTATATAAAGTGAAAAATGCAAGAAATATCTACAGTGAGAAATATAATTAACAATCGAAATCGTGATTGTTTAGGTTGTAGAATTTTCAGTGGTTGTGGTCTTATTGGTTCTGGTTTATATGTTGCGTATCATTCAAAAAAATTTCAGAAAAAGATTGGAAAAACTATTATGTATTCAATTGGAAGCGGTAATGTATTTTTTTTTTCTATTTTTATACATAAATTTTAACGTAGATTTTTTTGAAGTATTAATATTCTATTTTTATACGCTAATAAAATTAAATGACTTTTTAAAATATTATTATTAAAAATCATTTAATAATGAACTAGAAATAATATTATTTATTATTTTTATAAATTTATTTTAATTTTAATTTTAATAGAATAAATTGGTTTTAAATACTTAAAATTTTAAGGTTAAAATTTTATACGCAAAAATATACTTTTAAAATTTATTAATATTAAATGTAATTTTACTTTATTTATTTACTTAAATTTATATAACTTTATTCATTTTTTTTATAAAATTTTTACAGCTTTAATGCTTCTTGGTACTGCTCGAATATTGGATCTCCCTCCATTTCGCAAACAATTTAACCAAGGATGATTATAAATGAATATTATTCAATTTTCGTTTCTTATATAAATGTTTTAATATCTTTTTGTTATCTGTTTTGATATTTTTATTAAAATATAAATCTACAACTGTAGCTTAAACAATTTTAAATATTTATTAAATCTATATAGTTATTTTAAAAAAATGCATTTATTTTCGTATTTTTATATAAAATAAAATACATTTAATTTATTTAATGTATTTGTTTAATTATAAACTTTTATGAATATATAATTTGTTTATAAATTAATAAAAATCGATATAATGAATCAATGCAATTTCTATTATAAATAATATATAAACAATCAGTTGGTCCATTATCATTATAAATTATATTTTGATTCAATTGAATTTAATTATTTACTATTATTATATATTATTATAATTATTACAAATTGTTAAAATTTTTACCGAAAATTTATATCAGAAACTATTTAATCAATCACGTTATTATTAAGAAAAATTTTGTATATAATTGTCAGTATTACCTAATTTATATTATTGATTACAAGTTAATAGAAATTATTACATAAAAGAAATAAAATATGTATAAAAATTATTCATTGAATTGAATTTTCTTATTATTTTAATAAAAAGCGTTGATATTTATTTAAAAACTAAAATCTTTTCTTTTTCTACATGTATATCTTTTATATTCCATGTATACAATGTATATATGTCCTGTGTATACTTTATATATTCTTTAATATTTATTTACATTCTATTGTAATATAATTTTGGAAAATGCATCGATATCTATATAGCAGTCATATTTATTGTTAGCTTGGTTTATTATTAATATTTACACATCAATAATCGGTGTTTGTTCACTGGCGACTGACGGCTTAGAAGGCTTGGTAATCCCATTGTCGCCAAATGACAAATAAACACTGTCACTCTAATAAATATGTTGCATCCGATGGACTATTGTTACGGGCGATAAGGAATAAATATTCCTACAAGATGCATCAGACTTATTTGCACATTGACAAATATTGATAAACATTGTTTGGACTTAAAAAATAAACCTAAAGGATCAAAATTTCGAAACTTCTAATATTATAGTAAATCTCGATAATAAAATAAATATATTGAAATATAATAACGTATCATTTAATTTTCAATTAATAAATACTAGAAAATTGTTATTTAATTCCAATTAATAAACAATAATAAGGTTTAAAAATTATAAACGATTTTTTTTGTATAAAAACAAAAATTTTTTTATTTTTTGTGATAACATTTTTTTCATTGAATTTATACATTATACATTATTATACATTGAATGTTATATTATATATTATTCGGTGGTATTTATATTTAAAAATATGTATATTATAAAATATGGAAAATCATCTAAAAAAATTATAATTTGTACAATAGACTAGTTTTGAAATGTTTATTATTAATACTGCACGTCCTACAAAGAAAATCAGAGAATTAGAGAAAATAATAAATATAATATATTAAATTATATCGTATTATCGAAAGTATTATTATGAAAAAATTAAAAAAAAACTTACATATTTCATATATGACAGAAAAATGTCATAAATCATTGTCATAAAATTAGTATATAATACTCTATAGCGAAGCGGTATGAAGAAAAAATTTACACATTGTGTTGGAGGCCAAAAACAGCAATCAACCTGAACATAAGTAGGATGAAAGGAAAACTATAATTACATATTTAAATATATTACTAGAAAGAGTAATAATAGTTCGGGAAAACTAAATATGTACCTTCCACGTGTCGTATAATTTCATTTTCATCTCTTCATGAATCTCTTTCATGTTATGATGTTCTAAAAGGCCAAGGCCAATAAAAAATATTCCTAGACAAATTGGGCTGGCAATAGTTTGATCTAGACAAGTTTTTTTAATAACGGATGCAGCATTTTTTCCGGGCAATATCTTTTCCAAAATCATATAGAACCAATGATGAAAGGGACCTTGAAATAGGCCCACAATCATCATGTTTTTAGTTCGCACATAATCGTGCATATAAATATCAGAAATCTTTAAATTATGAAATTTTTGTTCTATATCTGGAGATGCTGCCATTACATAAGTTCTATTTGGTAAATATTTATATTTTTTTAAATATTCATTACGTTGTTGAATAATATCTGCTACTGCCATCATTAAGCCACAGCTCACAGTGTTTGTGACTAGAAGATATTTACCTATAATTTTTATATCTTTATCTAGACTCTTTAATTATCAATACAATTTGAACTTAATTCAATTATTAACACAATTTTAAGAAATTTTAAGTTAAATTTAATATATCAAATATTTATAACGCTTACCGAACAATTTCCTCCAAACAGTCATTGAATTTAAAATATTTCTATAATCTATTAAATAATTCTTATTAATAAATCATCTAATAAATTTCTTATTATTGATTTATAATTTTTCAAATATATATGTTTTTTATCTTAAGAATATTTTTCTTTCTATATTTTATTTAAAATATTAATTTTGCTAAATTTTTATTCGTTTTTTCTGAAGATAAAATTGTGGTCTGAACATGATATGATAATATACCGTTTGAATTAATTAAAGAATAATAATATATATATATATTAGATTTTAAAAACAGATATTATCACTTTGCAACATAAATCTACGCGTTACTGAATAGAAATTTGCGAAACTGTAGTTTTTATAAGACAGAATGTAATCGAAAGTTGTGCCGCGTTTGCGCAGTAAGTAATGCCCCCACCATTCACTTTTTACTTATTTAAACATTTTTTTTTCGATTTTTGTTTGCTAAAAATATAAATAATATAAATGATCTGTTACTTAATCACAATGAGATTCACTAATTCATGATCAAATTCTCATAAAAATATTATTTTTAATACTATTTTACTTTAAAAAAAACTTAATTTAAAACATATAATAGGCATTCAGACTTTTTAAGTTATTTATTAAATGTCAAATTTTTATAGATATATAATACAATAGTAAAAATTAAAATTATTTAGTTTGAACTGATTTAGGTTTTGGTAAACCTTCCCTAAATCCATTCCTGAAAAAAATGATATAAAAAATAATAATAGAAAAAGTTTTGATTGTTTATTTGAAAATCAATATTTAATTTTTCCACTATTTATTATAAGTTTATATTTAAACTTACTTGAATTTACGACGTACAATCTTTAAATAACGCATACGACCAGTTCCTGTAGTCTTCCTTCTTTTAGCTTTCACAGACCAATTATCTATAAATTAAGATAATATGATAAACTATTTTTTCAGAAATTTATGATTAATATTTTTAAAATACAATTATATTTTACATTAAATACGTATATTGAGTTCAAAAAGTCATTTTTTTAAATTCTTTGTTTTACTCTTTTAACAATGAAAAATAATTTTAAAAAAAAGTTGTAGAAAATATAATTTTAAAAATCTTACACGATCGCATTTTCTTCTGAGGATATCCACATTGAGCGCATTGTGATTTTTGAATATGGTATGAACTGCGACCACATCGTCTACACAAAGTATGTGTTTTATTTCGTCGCTTACCAAAGCTCGATGTACCCTTCGTCTATAAATATTAATTTAATTTAAAATTATAAAATTTTTAATTATAATTAAATATATTATTATAATATAAATTTTTAATCATATATTATTAAAATTATCTCAGAATTTAAAACTCCAATTTTATAAACATTCAAAAAAGAATATAAACGATTGAATTATTACATATATTGAGTATTAGAAATTTATATTTTTATATATAATTATAATTTTCGATAACTTCATTGAAAATATTGATTTTTCTAATAAAGTAATAAGCAATTTTTAAATCGAAATAAATCTATTATTCAATCTCAGAAATATCATATAACCTCAATTGTCATTTCATATTAATAACACATTTATTTCAAATATTTATAGCAAAACTATAATTTTAAATTATTTTTACATACAATAAAAAAAAGTTTTAAATATTTTTCAAACAAATAATTTTTACGATTGCTTTATAATATTTAGATTTTAAAATATTAGAATGCACTTACCATATTGCATGAAGAAGTAACATAAAAGAGATGGTTAGTTGTTCCAAAACCTTATGTTCCTTCGTCCATACTAACGAAAACAGAGGTTCTCATTCCAAAAATAATTCTTATTACAAAAATTATTTTTTGTTTTATATAATTATATTATAAAAATGCGTTTTATATTATTTTACTTTTATTTCCAAATAGCATAATTTTAATTATAACTTTTGCAAACTCTTATAAAAACAAATTAATTCATACTAAAATGAATAATATATTTAATAATATATTTAATATTTGTGAATAATTAAATTACTATTAGGTCATTTGAATCAGTAAGTACTTCACGAGAATATTGACTACCAGATGTTACAACATGCATAGGACCAATTATACAATCTTTCAATTCACTGCCCTCTTCAATAAAACAACCATTGCACAATATGCAATTATGTATTATGCATCTGTAAAAAAATATTTATAGATAGCATATATTCTTTTTATAATTAAGAAGTATTATAAATAAACACAGTTAAATTATTTAAATAATACCGTTGCCTGATTGTTACAGCTTCCATTAAAACACTTTGAGATATTCTAGTCTTTGATTCAATAGTTACGTTTTGTCCAATATGAGTATTTTTAATAGATGTTTTATCATCAATAAATGAATTATTATTTATACGACAATCTTGCATTTGTGTGCTGCGTATTATTGCTGTAGTTGCAATATTTGGTAATGATTGTCCATCATTATCTTCATTCCACCATTCTGATATCTATAATAATATAATAATATAATCTATAATAATATATAAAATTTTAATAATCAATGAAATATTTAAAATAAAATTATTTATATATAAAATAAATTGTTATTAATTTCACCTTAGTATTAGCAAAATGATACATCTGTATAGTATTTGTTCTCAAACCAAATTTTCCGTTACCAATATAAGCGTAACATCGTATTATATCTCCGTGATATGCATCTTCTATATCAGTATTATGATCATTGAATGCTGACATTTTTCTAATTAATTCATCAAGTGGTTTTTCAATTGCAAAACGATAAACATCTTCCTTTAAATTCATTTGTACTATAGAAGTATTTTTATCATCTAGACATTGTTTGGGAGGTTTCGAAAATTGTTTGCTAACGATATACGGAAGAAGTTCTCCTTTTAATGTAGTAAAATTTCTAAAAAAAAAAAAAATAGTTCATTATTAAAAAATTAAAAAGTTGTATTATTAAAATCTTTTTTAATTCTATTTAGTTCTACTAACTTATTGTGTACAAGAAAATCTAAAACCCATTTATTAATAACATATAAATGGGAATCCATTAATTTTGAATGCATAGTAAAACTTGGATGTTTTTTGAGTAATGTCTGTGTAATTTTTATTGTTTCTTCGAAATCTGATGCAGATGCTAAGAAAATTAAACGACCAGTTTCATTACAGATACCAATTAAATCAGTTTCAGGCTTTTGTTTGTTTTTTGGACCTGGAGTTATAAAATCATCTGGTACTTTAGGAACAGGCAACATTAATGCTGTAATACTAGCATTATGTTTTCTATAAAGGTTTAAAATTTCACATATATCAATATCAGTGATTAAATCACAAGAAATCACTACAAAATCTGTATGAATTTTTTCATGAATAAGTCTAATAGAATCTGCTGTTCCCATATCTTCTGCATTTTTGACAACAACAATATCTGTCTTAATTTTAAGATTTAAATCACATAACGTTAATGAGATATTGTGTTCCATATATTCAGATATAATAACAATAGCTTCTTTAAAGCCAGCCCGTTCTAATAATTGAAGAGGATACCAAATCATTGGTATATTTCCAATTGGTAATAAACATTTATATTGACCTCGAGTAAGTTCAGTCATACGAGATCCTCCTCCTGCAGCAAGCACAATTGCTTGAAATTCTTTATAAGGGTACATTCTTCACCTATTACAAAACACATGTAATAATAATATAATTAAAATATGAAAGGAAAAATTATTTATATATCAAAATTAAATAATGTTTGTTTTAATAGTTTTAGAAACACAATAAAACGTATAATAAATATAATAAAGAAAAAAGAGAATAAAATCTTTATTATTTTCTTCTTAGCATTACATTAATAACCTCTAATAACAGGTGATACGCGTGTGTCTTCAATGTCGTGTTGATTAACACTCATGTGTTTAGGTTAGATCAAGTCGTATCTCAAATTCATTTGTGACTGTATTTTAAAATAGAAATTGTAAAATTTCATCAAAATAAAATATCATAAATTTATTATAGGAAATTTAAACAAATTTAATTCGAAGAATACTCGAAGTTATAGTATTTTTTAAGAAGAATTATCAAATCAAACAAAAGAGAAAATTAATAAATATGTGTGAAAACGAAGATAATATAATTACTATAGGAAAATATGTAATAGTAAAAAAATTAAATTTCAAAAAAATTTATAAAGTAACTATTGATGGCACTTTAATGTTGGGAAAAGATTTAGTACAAATGCATGAAATTATTGGAAAACGTTTTTGGACCACTTTTGAAATGATACCAATGAAAGACAAAAAACGAACATATTTTTTAAAAGAGGTATTAGAAACAGAATCATTAAATGATTTATTAAATGAATTACCAAGTGGTACTGATAATCGTTCTATAGTTGATGATGGTAAGTCACAAAAACTTTCTAAAGAAGAAATATTTCAACTTCAAGAATCGGGTAAAAGTAGTAAAGAAATAGTAAGCAGCCTGATTGAGAATAATAAGTCTTTCTTAGATAGAACAGAATATTCTCAAGAAAAATATTTGAAAAAGAAGGAAAAGAAATATTTTAGATATATAACAATATGGAAACCAAATATAAGTTCATTGCATGATATATATTTTAAGCTAGATCATAATAAAATTGGAAATTTAAGAATGGATTCTTTGTCGCAATTATTGTCATATAGTGATGTTCAATCAGATGGATTATATATATTATATGATAGTGGGTCACATGGCTTGCCAGCTGCTGCAATGTTAAATAGAATAGGTTCAAATACAAAAGGATATTTGATCAATTTGCATCCTGGAAATGTTCCTCAAGCTGCTCTTATTCATGCCATGAATTTTTCTACAGAACAATTAACAAGATTAATTAATGTTAATATTTACAGTTTTTTAAGACTATATTATCAAGGTGAAAATGCTGTTTTAAATAACATTTCAAAAAAATGTAATTTAAAACATAATGATTTGTTAAATAAAATAAAAGAAGATGAAAGTAAAAATAATAATGAAAATCACATCAATAATAAAATTTCGCGAATAAAAGAAGAAAATATTAAAGAACGAAATTCGGAAAATGTTAATGAATCAAATGAAATGATTGATCATAGCATAGATAGTAATTTAAAACGCAAATTAAATGAATGTAATGAATGCAAATTTGCAGAAGTAACGCCTGCAAAGAAACCAAAATGGTTATTGGAAACGCAACATGCAGTAGAACTTGTTACAAATTCTAAAGCTCGGGGATTAGTTATTGTTGCTAAAGAACATCCTTTAAATATCATTATTGCTCTTCTACCATTTTTAGGAGCATCTAGACCATTTGTAATTTATCATATGTATCGAGAATCATTACAAGAGACTTATATGATGTTAAAACAAAAACAAAATGTTATTAATCTAAGACTTTTTTCTAATTTCTTACGCTCATATCAAGTATTATCTGATCGAACACATCCTGATATTTTAAGTAGTGATACAGGAGGTTATTTATTAACAGGATATTTAGTTCAATAAGAAATAATATTGAATATAAAATTTTATATATTTAAAAATCGAATTCATAATTTAAATAAAATTTATGCGATAAATATAATAATTATATACTTTTTATAAATGCTTTAGATTTAAATTAATTTTTGGAAAAAATAAAGAAATATTATTTAATATTTTACGTGTGATTTATAATTATAACACATTCAATAATTTTTTTAATTTTATTAAAAATTTATCTTTATATTTAAAATTTTTTATAATAATAGTAGAGATAATTTTTATATCTAGTACTTATTTAATAGATTTTAACAGCTGATTTCCTTGTTAAGAAAGTTAGGTTTTTCTATATCAACTAGTTCTGGCGATTTTTTTTATAAACTTCATTTAAATTTTACATTATATTATAAAAAGAAATCACAAATTTTAAAATGATTTTAAAATGATTAAATAATATATTCTATTAAAATTTAAGAAATAAGTATTTGAAAAAATATCAAATTTTATATATATAAAGATAACATTAGAGAGGTTAAGAATGTGAATAAAAACGCATTTACGCAAATATGGATTCTGTGACACTTTTACCATTAAAATCTTCATCGAAAAGTTTATTCATGATGATTAAGAAAAAATTTCACATAAAATTAAATATTCCAATTTTGTTAATCATATTGTTGATTATTTTATTATGTGTACATTATTTACCTTCTACAAAGTGTTCTTCTAATGAACAAGAAGCAAAAAATAAAATAAAAATTAGATTTATAATACTTATACTTTCCAGTCCTGATAACTTAGAACGAAGAGCAACTATTAGAAAAACATGGTTGGCACAAAAACAAGCCTCAGTCAAACATTTTTTTGTAATAGGAACTTTAGATATATTGCCAGAGCAAAGAGAAACTTTACATTCTGAAAAACAAAAATTTAATGATTTACTTTTATTATCAAGGCTACCAGATTCATATGGAACTTTAACAAAAAAAGTTTTATATGCATTCAAGGAAACTTATGAATATTATGAATTTGATTTCTTAATGAAATGTGATGATGATACATTTGTTTTGATACATAAAATTTTAAGAGAGTTAGATAAATGGGAAAATAAAGGAACAAAAAAAGAATTATATTGGGGTTTTTTTAATGGAAAGGCACAAGTTAAAAGAAGTGGACCATGGAAAGAGATAGATTGGATATTGTGTGATTATTATCTTCCTTATGCACTTGGAGGAGGATATGTTTTATCTTATAATTTGGTAAAATTTATTGCAACAAATGCAGATATTTTCAAGTAAGATTTTGAAAATATAAAATTTAATTAGTATTGAAATATTATATAATATATATTTTCTATTATTAAATATATTTTTAGATTATACAAAGCAGAAGATGTATCTGTTGGAGTTTGGATAGCACCTTTGGCAAATATTGAAAGAAAACATGATGTACGATTTGATACAGAATATAGATCACGTGGATGTTCTAATCAATATATAGTTATGCATAAACAGACTATTGAAAATATGAAAAATATGTATGAATATTATCAAGCATCTGGAGCATTGTGTATAAAAGAAATAAGAAATCGTATGAGTTATCAATATAATTGGACAGTTCCACCTAGTCAATGTTGCAATTTACAATCTGGCATTCCATAGCAATTAAAATTCTCTTTTTCTTTTTTTTTATATATATTTGATCTTCTAGTCATTATTTCATGTTATATATTTATATTTAACCAACTAAATATGTTGGTAAGTACTTATAAATATTTTATTTATATATGATTATAGTAATGTAATCTAAATAATAGTATGTTTCATAATTTTTATAAGTTAATTAAAGAATGAATAATAATAAACACATGAAATACTTCGAATATTATTATATTAAAATATATTATTTCATTAATACTTATTTTTTATAATATATAAGTTAAACATATTTATAATTATTTTTTATATATATGTTTAAAATAGAATTAAAAATATAAATAGAAATTAAAAATTTGATTTTTGTAAATTAAATATATTTTTCTCTTTATATATGTATAGTATACATACATACATGTGTATATATGATATATATACATAAAAAAAATTTACTATATATATATATATTCATTTACATTTATAAAATATAAAAAACAGCAATATTTTTTCTATTTTAATACAATAATTATGTAGAATAAGATATTATATTTCAATTGAGCAAATCACAGATATTCAAAAATGAATTTTTGTTAATTTATAATAAATTACTACTTTTATCTAAAAGAAATAATAGAAAGACAATAATAATCATACTCGATTTTTTTTTCTGTGATAAGCTATTAATTTACTGCATTTTCATTACATCTTATATTGCTGACATAAATATTATTAAATCTAATATTTAATTATTTTTAATAAAAATTATAATAAGAAATGTAAATTACTTTTAAAATAAAATATTTAATTTTTTTTCTTTTTTCAAAAAGAAGTAAATATTTTAAGAATAATTTTTCCTAGCAATATTAGTTGTAATGTAAATCCAATTTTTTAATATACTTTTTTTATATACATATATATATTAATTATATGAATAATATACAATCAGTCGCAATAATATTAATACATCTTGTGAAGTTTAAATTACTAATAAATTACATCATCAAAATCAATAATAATAATAATGTTTTATATGAAGCACTGTATATATGTATATATATATATATATATATATATATATATATATATATATATATATATATACATATATATATATATATATAAAATAATAATGGATTATATATGGAGCAATTTTTTTATTAATAGAATATTATTTTGAGGATATAAAATCAATCCTTAAAATTTCAATATTATTCGTTTTTTAAACATAATTTTATAATAGATTACGAAATATTAAACTATAAAATATTTAAGTTCTGCTTTATTAAAAATTTTCAATTGAAATTGTATATAAAACAAGTAAAAATAATAAAAATTTGAGGATTGTTTTGATATACTCAAGAAAATTTTCTGTTGAAAAATAAATTATTCTACATATAATCTATTATGCTTTATATACATAAAAATTTTCATTAAAATCAGATTTTTCAAAATACTAAAATATTAAATTTCTTACTGAATATTTTTGTGACTGATTCTATATACTTTTTTTTTTTTTTTTTTTTTTACAAATTTCCTATTTGTTTATCTTTATACAAATCAGCTCATTTTCATGTTAAACCATGAAAAATATTGTATTATAATTTTAGTAATAGTGCATGAATTTTTTTTTATTTTAAAATAAATCAATATTGTTTCATTTCATAAAACTTACTTCTTTTTTCTATCTTGTGTACATTTTGGACAATACCATTTTCCTTTAGGTTTTGTAGTTAATCCAACACATGCAAAATGGAACCACTCTATAGGACACTATATTAACAGAGAATATTAAAAATTACAAATATTTAAATAAATTTAAAATAAATAATATTCACTTACATCTGGATTATCACAACCTATCATTTCCCCATAAGAAACTTGATGACATAGGCAATAAGTTGGTTCATTAGGATCAACTGGCATATCTAAAACATCTGCTGGATGACCAAGTGCAGTAGAGTCTACTTGAGCACCACTTCCTACAGCTCCAGCTGATGAAGCAGAAGCAACAGATCCTCCTAAAAAAATATATTTAATATAAATAATTTTTTTTAAAAACATAGATGAATCAAAAAATATAATAGTAATTAATTTTACCTTTTTTCTGTTTTTTTCTAGCTGTTTTTGATTCATCTTCACTGTTAGTACCTGCAGCACCTTTCTTTCGTTTTTCTTTTTCTTTTAATTTTTTCCTACCCTTTTTACTAGCATTATTCTCTTCTTGTGCCCTACTACTATTTAAAGCTTTATCTTGTATTTCAGCTTCAAATCTAGCCAAATCAGAATCTAATCTCCTAATATGTTTATCAACTAATTCATATGTTTGTATTGCTAATTGAACTTTATCATCACCATATTCCTTTGCTTTATTAAACAAATTTTGAATATGAGTCAATTGTTCCTTTTTCTTTTCTGGGGATTCTTTCTTTACATTTTTTAAATAATCATCTGCTAATTTATCTATATCTTTCATTAATCCTTGTGCTCTAGCATCAAGATCTCGCATTAAAGTGAAATTTCTTTGTAATTCAATAGGTAGATGTTCCAAACCTGGTAAAATGAAATTAGATTAGCAGAAAATATTTTATAAACAGTATTAGAATAAGAATTAGAATGGTATTACAGAATGTTGAGTCTTTCATTATTACTGTATTTATTAAATAATATAATTTGAATTAATTCTACATTTAATATAAATGTAAAAAAATATAATTTCCTTTATTTTTTTTAGCAAGAAAAATTGAATACTTACTGTCTAAATAATGTTCTAGATACAATGCTGTTGTCATGTTTATTGTCACTTAAAGAAAAATGTAAAAAGATTATATTTTATGTTAATATTAGAATAATTTTTTGCATAAAGATTTAAAAATGATATTATTAAAAAAATATGTTAAACTTCTTGAAAAGAAACGATCAATGATTATAAGATGCAAAGCAATATATATTACTGACATGGTTACCAACTCTACATTATCATTGCTTAATTTCCTGGCGGGAAACTGCAATTTGTCTAATATTCAATAATTTCATAGAAATTATATAAATAACTAGAAGTATACCTTATAATTAATATTAAAATGTGATTTTATATGATTATAAAAAGTATTCTTAGATCTTTTTTATTATAATATATAATATTTCATAAATAATGCATAATTTAAAATTATTGTAATATATTTTTATATAATGTATTATTTATTAATTATGATATGTATTATGTGATATAATTATTTATTATGTTCATATAACGTAAAATAAATATATGAAATTCATAACGAAATGTATGATCGATTGAGAATCATATTATAAATAAGGAACATGGCGGTTTCTTTTTTACTAATATCAAAGTAGGTGTAGTCGTAAATGAAACTAGAGGTAATTATTAAATTTTTCTTAGGAATGAACAAAAATATAATAGTAAATATAATCTGATGTGTTTTGTTCAATAAAACAAATTTAAATAAAAATATATATTATTTGTGGTAAGTTTAATGTATATTAGTGTCATATAATAAAATATTTTCTTTAATAGCGGTGTATCTGAAAAATTAATGCAATAAATCTTTTTTTTGCAAAATATTAGACATTTAATACAATTATAAAGATAAATCATTCTGCAGCTTAGAAAATGGTAAAGTTATATGCGTTGTCAGTTTTATACAAAAATCCTACGTCAGCGACAACGTTGAAAGCTGCTTATGACGTAGATAGATTTTCGTTTTTTCAAAGAGGAAGTGTAAAAGAATTTATGACATTTATAAGTAAAACTATTGTGGAAAGAACTCAGAATTGCTCCAGACAGAGTGTAAAAGAAGGAGGTATTTGTGAAAACATTAAATTTTATATGAAATGTTTAAAATTTTTTGATTGTATTGTTTTGCAGATTACATGTGTCATGTGTTTGTACGAGCAGATAATCTTGCTGCAGTACTTATATCAGATCATGAATATCCTAGAAGAGTAGCTCATACGTTAATTACAAAAGTTATGGATGAATTTGCATCTAAATATCCACAATCTACATGGGATACATTAAATGAAGTTATGACTGATTTTGCACAGATAAATGTATATTTAGCCAAATATCAAAATCCTAATGAAGCTGATGCTCTTACTAAAATGCAAAATGATTTAGATGAAACAAAGATTATTTTAGTAAGTATAAATCTTAAATTACCTATAAAGATATATGTTTTAAATTAATTTAATTAAAATCTAATAAATTTAATTTATTTTTTATGCATTTTCTAGCATAATACATTAGAAGCTGTTCTTAAAAGAGGTGAGAATTTGGATGACTTGGTTTCTAAATCACAAGGGCTTAGTGTTCAATCAAAAGCATTTTATAAAACTGCACGTAAAACTAATTCTTGTTGCAGTTTAGCCCCTTAAAATTTTTGTTATTAAAAATTACTGATATATTTCAGTGAATATTATTGTAATTTTGTAATTTTAACTCAAAATGCAAAGGAATTAGTATCATACAAATTTTATTAAAAGGAATAATTTCTAAATTGTATATGTAATTAGCATCATGTGGTAAAATTCAATATTTTGTGTATAAATTTATTGTATATAAGATATATGTATTAATGCACTTAAATGGTGTATCAGGTTACTGCCAAACTCATTTAATTGACTTCAATATTTTCTATTGATTCATAATTATTTTTTTTTTCTTTATAAAAGCTTGGTTGTAAAAAATTGTGCTATAGTTTGTGCATAGAAACATTTTGATTTTTATTTTATTTATATATTGACAAAATTCAAAGGAACATTGTAAAATAAAGTTAGTCATTATTGAAAAATAATTATATAATATAAATATAATTGTTATGTTTATTTAAATGAAGTGATAATGAATTTAATAATGAATTTCTTCATTATTAAAAAATGAAAAAATATAGTTTTATAAACAGTTATTTTAATTTTTATTTACAATATAATATAGTATAATAGTGAATGAAGAATATTTTTGCTATTAAGAATGTTTTTTTCTTATCCCTTGATCTTTTATGTTTTTTTAAATAAATATTAAATTTCATAAAATTAAATTGTTTAATACAATTAATGTAAATTAAAAAAAAATTGAAATTAAATTATAATATCATGAATATAATTCTATAACTATTGCTAAAGCATATAAAAATGAAATTGACATATTTTTAAATTAGTTCATAATTTTTATAAATTAATCTTTCTGTGTATGTGTATAAATTATATTAGTTTTAAAGATAAAATTCTAATTTATAATAGTTTTAGTTAAATATATGTTTATATGCGCATATATATGCATGAAAAATTATATATGTTTATTTATGTAATTTTGAAAATATATTTATATTTTTAATATGTTATATTTTTAATATTTGTTTTCTGATATAAAAATAAAATAATGTAAGTCTTCATATAACAATATTTTTGCAATATAATTTTACTCTAATACAATCAAAAAATTTAGAAAAACTTTATATAATATATTGTCTAACACAATTAAATCTTTTTTAATATACACAATAAACAGAATCTATAAATTATATTCAGAACAAAATATATATATCATTTTTATAATTTTAACAAATATGATTATTAAAACAAAATAATAATTTCATTAATTTTTAAAATCTGTTCTTTTTTTTTTTTTAAATTAGTAATTCTTAATTTTATATAATATAGTATTTTTTAAAAACATATTAGAATTGTCAATATTTTATTATGTTATTCAAATAGTTATGAAAAGAAACTGCAAATACAATTATATATTATAATACTAATTTTTTTTATTATATTAACTTATTTTGACATCTATAAAGATCTATAATAATCATCTAAAAGATTTATAATAAAATAAATAACTTTTAACATGGTAATTTAAATAAATTGCAATTTACAAAATCACGAGGCGTTCGACGATAAATAGAAGTAATTGGGGACTCTTTTTTTGTAATCCATGGAATCTTATCATAATGTGGATTACATCCAGGTTGATATTTTTCTGAATTAACCTGAAACATTATATAAAATTTTTATTATCTATAAAAAATTAATAATTTAATAAGTTATTTAATTATACAATTATAAAATATACAAAGTAGCATATTGGTGTATACTTACTGACTCAAGTATTTCCACTTGAATATCCTTTTCATCATCTACAAGATACATATCGGTAGCAACAATAGGTTCTGTCTTCTGATTCATATAGTCAAATATATATTTCTTATCTTGATACATTTCCAAAAAGTTAATTAATTGATCAGTATCAACAAATACCCAATCTTGAAGTTTTTCTTTATGTTGATCTTCTTCAAAATCTAAAGTTTCAATGTCTTGAATTACATCTATATTATTGCCTTCTTTTGACCAATCATAGATTAATATATGTGAGTGTGATGATAGCCAAGATAAACATTTTTCTTTAACTGAATTTTCTAAATCTGTTAAATATTTTGTTGTTAAAACTTTTGAATTAATTTCATCCACATTACCTCGTTTTTTAATTTTTTCCTATGTATAATACATTCAATTAATATATTTGTATAGTATTAATCTATAATATTAATTAACAATTTTTTTAAAAATAAAAAATAAACTTACTAGAATGATTTCTGGAGATGCATCCAAATATATAACTAAGTGTGGTCTTAACAGAAATTTGAATGAATTTTTTCTCATCATTTCAAATTCTTTCACAGTTAAGTCACTAAGATATCCAGCTTTATGCATAGCATCCATAAAAGCATATTCTGTAAAAATGGATCGATTGAGTACTACACCTTGTCCAGTTGCTAATATATGAACAAGTGCATTTAAATATTGTTCAAGTCTCATGTTAAAAAATCCTAATTGGATGGATGCTGTTCTATAATAATGAGGATTTTTTAAAAAATCTTTTAAATCATAAAAACGACATGATTCTGGTAATTGAGGATTTAGATCACGAAGATCAAATCCATAATGATTTATAAATATTTCATCATGTGTTGGTGCTGGCATATATAAAAATCCAAAATCTTTTGCTATTTGTTCACAAAGTTTAGTTTTTCCTACTGCAGGAGGTCCATCTACAATTATTAATTTGGTATTATCATCATATCTAAGAGTTGTTGGATCCAATATCATATTGCATTCATTGCATATCTTTTTCCAATAAGGATATGGAGCTGGTTTAGGTATACATTCTTTAAACGCAATTCTTTTTATAAATGCCACTTGTGTTATATTGTAATTCTTTGATATCTATAATATATAAATTTAATAATAAAAAATATTCAAATTAAAAAATATTTTTTAAGAAATTATTTTAATATTTATTACAATTCACAAATATTCGATAAATATATACAATTTTGATAATATCTAATTATTTCTAAATATTATTTTATGTTAATATTATGTTTATCATTTTTCTAATAATATAATTATTAAAAGTACTAACCTTACATAATCGAGTTAAGTATCCGATAGAATTGCTTTTTACAATTCTAACAGAAAATATTGATGTCATTTTATTGAAATTAATATTATTTCATTAAAAGATATTCATATATAATTAATTATATGCAACAAAATTAATATTCTTCTTATTATTAATTTCTTATCTCAAATTCAATAACAGTATAACATTGTTGAACATTCTATGACTGTTCAGTGGTACTCATGTTCTGTATTCTTATTATTTTTAAATTGTAGATTTGTTTTTAGTATTGATTTGAATTTTTATAAATATAATCATAGAAATGTAACTAAAATATAAAAAAATTTTTTCCATTTTTAAGCATTATAATATATACTTTGTTTTTTGAAAATATCATATATGATATATATTTAGTAGATTTTTGGACATTTAAATAAATGCATTCGCAATCTAATAATTATAAAATTAGTTTTTAAATAAAATTATATTTTAAAATAATTATAACATTCAAAAAAAAATTTGTATTACAATTTAATACTTGAAAATAATTGATATCAATATAATGAAATACAATTTTAATAATTATATGAATTCACAATATTTTATATTGATATTGAAAATAAAAAAAAAATAATTTTTTGTTTTTAAAAAATAAAAATACATATATAATGTATACATGTATATAAATACATATAATCGAATACAAAAATTTTGAATTTACCTCTTATAATAATTTCTTTAATTTTCCGCCGAATGGAGCTAGTATCACAGTTATATGATACGTTCACAAACAAATAGAATCATTTGCAATGAAATTGAAGTATTGAATCGCTTTAATCGCTAATTAATTAAGCACAATAAACGCGAAAAACATTCTTATTCTCGAGTGATAATACTAGAATAAATTTTCTTTCTTTAACGAATACAGAAAAGACAAAATCGTTCAATGCAAAATAACATTTTAAGTAATAAAAGATGTGAACTCAACAAAAAATATAAACGAAATTTGTATGGCGGAGGGGAGAGTTAAAACGACGAAGAAAGAGAGAAGTTTTGTAACTTCGAACCGCCAATCGGTCAAACAAAGTGGCAGACGCTTGCGTCTCATGACAAGGAAAGGACCTCCGAGTGTACCGTGCTGCGTCATCGTAGAATGGGTGAGTACCACGATGTGCAACTGATGGATTTGCTTATATAAATAATAATCTATTTGAAGCATACAGGGCGTGTCTTTCAAAGAAATAAAATTTATTCTAACTTTTGTTTTTCATTTTTCTATTTTTTATAGTTCTTTATTCCAGTTATATATATATAAAATATATATAAATATAAAAAATGACTTATCAAAGACGATACTTACGTTTCTCGAACTGGCGTTCGAGCAACGCACAGTGACTTTCGATACTTCGATTAACTAATCTATCGGGGAAAATTATATGACTATGGTGCACACGTTACACACAGATCGTTGTCGTGTGCTTGGAATTTTGTACTCTCCCCACTCTGGTTTGCTTCTATTATTTTCTATTTTCCACCATTATGTGTATTTCGTGCTTTCCTTCTGTATAGAAACTTCGAGTTGTTCCGTATTTTTTTAGAGCATTGGATAAAAACTTGTTTGCTTGATGCCGTTGGGATATTATCGGTGACAGATAATGTATGTTTATATAATAACTGCATTTAAAAATAATGATTTGTGTTTGGTAATAATTTGGCAATAAATTTGATGACAGCAGAAACAAAATTTTTATTCTTTCATTCAAGAATTTCAAAAATTCTTTTATTTTGAAATATAAGTGAGATGAATTAATTGTGATTTAATGATCAATTTATCAATGAGAATTTGTTTTGATTTTCGAAATAATAATTGATTGAATTAGCTTTTGTTTTTACTTATAAATTAATTTTAAATTTAAAAGTTTCATATTTACATAAATTTTTATAATAACTTTAATACAAATATTAATTTTAATATATAATAATTACTATAATAATTTTTATAGTAATTTTATTGTAATAATATTTATGCTCTGTAGTATTATTTAATAGATGTTGATAATGTTTACATATATTTTTTTTATTTTAAAGACACACAAGGGGGAATGTCCCGTAATACTGGACCTGGTTTGTATGAATTCCTTATGGAAGCAGAACTCCAACAGTATTATCCTGGAATTCGAGGTTTGCAGTTTTATTGAAATTAAAATTTAAAATTTTTAAGAATTGAAAATAATTTATTGTATATTCATTCAGGGGACTTGAAAGTACAGACAACTGCTCAATTGAAATATGTAACAGAAGATGATTTGAATGCAATTGGAATGAGCAAACCAGAAATGCGTCGTTTAAAGAAATATTTTCAAAAACATTTTCCACAAAATTATTTATCTAAATTCAAAAAGATGTTACTACCAAAACGAGAAGAACCAACTACAGGTGCTTTAACTATGTTGCCAGAGGAAAGGCAAGATAGACCACCAATTCGTGTTCCTAATAAACATATGATACCAGCAGATGCAATTATTGTAAACAAAGAATTAGGAACAGGAGAATTTGGAGTTGTTCAACAAGGAGTTTGGACAAATGATGGTGAAAGAATACAAGTAGCAATTAAATGTTTATCACGAGAAAGAATGCAGAATAATCCGATAGAGTTTTTAAAAGAAGCAGCTATAATGTATGCAATAGATCACGAACATATTGTAAGATTGTATGGTGTAGTTCTAGATACAAATTCTTTGATGCTTGTCACAGAATTAGCACCTCTGAGATCATTATTAGAATGTTTGAAAGAACCAAGTTTACGTAGCAGTTTTCCTGTACTTTCATTATGTGATTTTTCTGTACAAATTGCAGATGGAATGCAATATTTAGAGGCAAAACGATTAATACACAGAGATCTTGCTGCTCGGAATATCTTAGTATTTTCTAAAAACAAAGTCAAAATATCTGATTTCGGATTATCTCGTGCTTTAGGGGTTGGAAAAGATTATTATCAAACGAATTTCAATGTAAATTTGAAATTACCAATAGCATGGTGTGCTCCAGAATGTATATCATATTTAAAATTTACTTCTGCTAGTGATGTATGGGCCTATGGAGTGACTTTATGGGAAATGTTTAGTTATGGTTTTCAACCATGGGCAGCATTAACAGGTCATCAAATTTTAGAAGCGATAGATGATCCTAATTTTCAAAGATTAGAACAACCAGAATGTTGCCCAAAAGAGTATTTTTCACTCATGCAACAATGTTGGCAACATGAACCATCTAAACGTCCCAAATTTTCTGAATTAATTAATCTTTTACCTGACTTGAAGCCAGAACAAGTTCAAGCTGTTCAAGATAGCATGGAAACAAATCAGCTTGTTTACAGACAAGGAGATGTTATTACTGTTCTTGATAAGGGAAGTAGTAATACATTATGGAAAGGTGTTCTAAATAATGGAAAAACTGGCTTTTTTAATCCTGCTCATACAATAGCATATCTTGGATCTAATTTACCAAGTAATAAACCAGGTGAATTCACACGTGGTGATGGTAAAAACACATTTTCTTCTCAAAGACGAAAGATTCGAACGGATATGATTTCGTCTCCACAAGGTGATTTGAAACACACTGGTCATGTTGGATTAGATGGAGCTTACTTTGGTGATATTGGTTTTCTCGGCGGAAAATATTCACATTTACCACGACAAGTGGTTCCACCATATAAACCACAGGAAGATGTAACGGATAATTCTAGTCAAGCTTCGAATCAGGAAACAAGAAGCGCGGATACAAATAGAGAATTATTAAGAGATTATAGGAATACACAACAGGATGTCCAAAATAAACATGGTATATGTCTTTTTTATAACATTTAAAATAATATTCTTTTATAAACTTTAAGATTATTATTGGATTCTTTGATATTATTGTATGTATTTTTTTTTATTAGAAAGTTTGTGGTCAGACGTAAATGAAGTGTGCCATACTGCTAATTCAAGTAAACAGTCTGTTCCATTAAACATGGCTAGCAATAATGATCTTGGAGCAGATCATGAATATCATGAAATAAGTGATGAAGAAAATCAAGATAGTCCATTAAGATTTGATAAAACATTAAATTTTGATTTTGGTCCAAGTTTATTGGCTGAAATGGATCAAATGTTTAGATCACTAGGTAAATTTAATAATGATATGACTTTAGAAGATTATGACGAATTATTATATAAATATATATTAATTAATTTTTATAATATGTATTTTTTTTTAATTAGGATCTTCTCCTCCTCCACCACCTCCAATTCACCCTTTATCAACTGAACATGAATCAAGTAATGTTCGAAATGAACTGAGAGAAATACAAGCAAAGCAGAGCAATAAAAAAAAGCAAGCCACCGTGAGTCCAATAAATGTACAGTAATTTTTTTGTCTTATTTATTATTATGCTTTTTTATATTATTAGTTCATTATTTATTTTTTATTTATTATTTTTCGCTGTGTATCATTAATTCTTTTTTACATATATATTATTTGCATGTTGAAGCATAGAACCCAAAATTTTTATTCAAGTATTCAAAAAAAAAAAAAAAATAGAGATAATAAATATAAAAAAACATATACAGTATACATTTATATGATATGTTAACATTGAAAAAAAATAAAAATTGTTATACATTTTGCATTTACCAGAAATGGTAAACATTTACTTCTTATATATTTAGGTGAAGCCTATCTCAGCTGCCGATCAGAAAACTCTCTACTCAGCCATTGCTATGGCACAGGAATTGACAGCACGTTCCATGACAGACCTTGAACATCCACCGGAGTCTCCCCGAACACCTGCCAGTCCTTCAAGACGCAGAAAGTTCTCTTTTAAGTTGCCACATCAACACAGTCCCAAACCAGACAGACGACACTTTTCAGAAGAAGCTGCCAGTATACCTGACATACAGGTACATTAAACATATTTTCGTTTGTTCATCAACCTACTAAAAGATACACAAATAACATAATCAAAACACAATTTAATATTGTATTTTAAAAAATACTAATTCAATTTATTTTGTATTAAAATTAACAAGCAATATACAAAAACAATCAGTTCCTACAAACATAACATTATTCATTTCAACACAAACATAAATGATGTAATTCATACATTTCAAACTTTTTTTTTTGATAAAAATATTTTTGAAACATCTTTTAAATCCATTTTTGAAACATCTTTTTGAAACTGTTATGGAACAGAGTTAATTCCTGATGCCACACAAAAGAGTAGGTATATTGTAATTGTATATGTTCTTAATATTCCGACCTAACTTATTTAATTGAATATTAAGATAAAATGCTTAATTTACAAGAAAGACTAATCTTGACTTTCCTCTAATCCTTTCCTGTCTGTTTATTTTTCGTTTGTTTTTGAATTTTTTAATTTTTTATTATTTGTTTTTCATTTGTTATTGCCATAATTAAATATTCTTTCATTTCTATGTATCATATGCAATCATCAAAACTTTTATCAAACTTCTTATCTAATACAATATTTGCTTTGCTTTCAATTACGATATTTTTATCTATGTCTTTTATCACTGCTTATTATTTATAATTTCCCTAATTGCATGATTATTTGAAAATTGATGATCAATATTGATCAATAAAGTGGTTATGTTCAAGCTTGCAATCATTATCATCCACTGTATCAAGCATAGAATCACTTGGTGCACCATCTACCTTGAAATTACCATTATGGGACAAAGCATCTGCCGAATTTTGTTTCGCTAAATCTCGTGAACTTCTAACTAAACCCACTGCATGGACTTCTTACATGGACATAGAATTCGATGCACATATCCTTGATAATGCAGTTATGAAACAAAATCTGGTGAAATCGACGGAATTCTTGGAAAATGGTAACAAAAAGAGTAATTTCAATTGTGAAAGTATAACAGATATAAGTGGGAAACAAAATGTTCTTCAACAAAATGGAAAAGTACCTACTCTCAGTATAGAAAATTCAAATTTCGATTTTTCTCGAGAACAAAAAAGAGTATCCACCAGTTATGTGGATCGTTATTTTGAACAATCAAAATATTTCGACGATGATAGTACTATAACAGGTTCTAATGAGAAAGTATCGTACTTCGGCGATGATAAATATGACAAGATTAATAATTTAGAACAACCAGGTAAATCAGGATGTTATTCGAACATTCAGGATCAAGGATCTATTGCTGTGAATAAACATAACCAGCAGATATCAAGCAAATTTGCTAATTGCGATCAATCATTGAAAGATAATGTAACAAATTTTGAAATACAATGCGAAGAAACTGCTGGCTTTGATTTGATGAAGGAAAAGTCTTCAAACTTTGTTGACTTTACATGTAATAAGTCTATTAAATTTGATTTACCCAGGGATAAGATGATTAACATAGATCTCGGTACAAGACCGAAGATTTCTAGTTCTTTTAGTGATTCTTCTAAAATGAATATACCTGAATTTCCTAAGAAAATTGACATATCGAAGATGAGAGGTGGAAAAGTACCATTTGTACCAAGAAATCCAAGTCAAGAAAGTAAAGGTATTATTTTTGGATCTACAGATAGCATAAAAACTAATTTAAAAATGGGAGGAGGATCAGACAGTCCTAGAGGAAATATGGAGGCTATGAGAATCAATATTCAAAGTTTTCGTAAAATAGAACAAAATCAAAATGGTCATGAGGGTTTTCCTTTTGTTATATCCAATAACCCTTTGTTCATTGCAGAACCTGAAAAAAAGGAATCTCCCGTTTACAGTAGTTCTGAAAGTTTACGAGTTAATTTTCAACGACTTAGAAGAAAATCTGATGCAGAAATAAACAATCAAGTAGAACTGAGTAGCAAACTTTTAGCAGAAAAATATCAAAAAGAAGTATCAGGTTTGGAGAGTGTAAAGAATTATTTAGATTCAAAGAAAGGCCAGGGATTGAATTTAGGTCTGGGTAAATTGACACAGAATATGATTCAATTAGGAAAGAATATCGCGCAAAATTCAAGAAATATAGAAACTACTACCACCAAATCGTTAGTTACCAGTGTAAGGAATTTGGATATATCTGGTCAAACCCAAACATCTTTGAGAAGTCTAAATATACAAAAACCTAAACATTTAGATTTGAATATTCCTCTCCAATGTCAATCACAGACCAGTATAAAATTGAATCTGACTTCACAGAAAACGAATCCTCCATCTAGCCCCAATCTACACCAGCATATTTTAGAACCACCGAAATTGTACCAGAATGACAATACTAGAAAAGAACTATCTAAGACTGATACACTTTTAGAAAAAATGTCTACTGCTACCAATATATATAGACACAGAACATCTTCCCTATCAGAGAATAGGAAACCACCTCTTAAAAATATAAGGAGATCTTTTCATCCTATTAATGATTCTAGTGAAGATTCAGATTCTATATCTCATTCGGAAACAGACATACGGAGCCGTTTGCGTTATAAGCGCCGTCATAAAAAACTTCCGCATAATCTACGACTAAATTTCAAAAATAAAGGTCACTTTTTACATCCGGAAGCAGCTAGAGGATTTTCATCGATAGAACTTTGCGGAAAATCTCCGCCTCCATCGACCAGCTTTTTGAACTCTTTATCACCACCTTTTTCTTCTAGAAATAATTTACTTTCTTGGCCGGAAAGTGCGCCCAGTTCTAGTCTGACATTCACTAGTAATTCTGATTTGGATTCTGACACTAGTTCAGAATACCCAGAATTCACAAATGACATACTGACTTTTCCACCATCCCCTGCCCCATAAATAATCTATGCTTTAGATTTGGTCTTGAAATCTGATATCTATAATGTGTCATCATTGATATGCCAAATGCATGTTTTTGGCAAAAATATGTAGAACAATGCCAGAGTTGGGCAGAAGTATTTTATTTTTTTCTAGATTAAATCCTATTGAACATTTATAATTGATTATATGATAATGTCATAATTAATTATTGATATTAAGAATGATGTTAAAATGTTAAAATATGTTTAAGAGTAAAATTTTGGATAGCAATTCGTGAAAGTTTTGAATGAATTCATATTAAAAAATTTTCTATGTTATAAGACAATAGTTTTTTTGATATAGAATAATTTTCATAAGAAATTTTCAAATAGATATTTAATATTTAATATATTTGTGAGATAGGATTGATTCTAAAGACAAAAAAAAAAGACAAGTTGATATACAAAAATATCGATTGAAATTTTTTTATTGAGTTATAAATAATTTTGATTTGCGTTAGATGAAGCAAAGCGGAGATAGAGCGAGACGAAACCATGTGACGAAGATAAAGTTTATTTTATAACTTCAAACATCATATAATTGAAATGTTAAAATGAGATAAAATAAAACGGCTCTATCTATACTATGACGGAAATTAATATCACATTGTTATATAATAACTTTTATTTTGACTTTTATTTCACTTCTAGAATCAACTCTCCAAAAGTATCTCATGAATTATACATTAACATATATATATATAAGTTTAAAAAAATGAAAATATAATTCTTAATAGGTGATACATTATGGATATGAAAGAAATGAAATTAGAGTTGCTGTTTTTTTTTTATTAAAATTTTTGCTATGGTCATTAAATGAAATGATTATTGCTCAACTGTAATTAATAGCAAATATGATGAATTAAATCTTATTTTAAAGATTATCTTGGAGATCATATGGATTACGTAAATAGTACCCAACTTTGGTGATTAATAAATAATACCCAACTCTGGACAATATACAGTGTACTTAAATGAAAAACTGTTCTGAAACAGTTCTTCAATCACATACGCTTAGCATGCTTGCATGTTATATAATAATTAAATAATAATATCTAGTCGATAATATGTTTGGATACATTTACACGTTTATACTATTTGTACTTGAAGGGAAATTTTAATGGGAATATGTTAATCATTGAATTACACATGTCAAGTATATATGAATCTTTAACTTCAATACTCTGTCTTATATACATGTACAGGGAAATACATTGCATTTATTCCGTTTAAGATAATATTTTTAATCGGCCTATATCGAATATATTTTATCTTGGTCCTCTTTTTTCGGCATATTGATTTGCATCATGAAGTATAAAGAATGTGTTTATTATTTTTCCATGTGCTTGCGATTTTCTTTTAATTAGAGAGGATCCAGGTTTGTGTATATGTTCTCAGAAGTCATTTTTTCATATTTTAAATTATAGTTACTCTTTCTATCTGTCTGTTTCTCTCTTTCTCTCTCTCTCTGTTTCTCTCTTTCTCGCTCTCTCTCTTGCTGTCGCTATCTTTTCTTTTATTTATTATTTTCGTTCTTTAATTTCTGTTTCTCTTTCCCAAATCTATCCCCTCCCACGACTTGTTTAGGCTACGTTGTCGGATGAAGCCAAGGAAGTATACAACAGCCTTGTGGAGACACCCAGCATAGAAACCTCCCCGGATACAAATCCATTGCGCATGCTACGTTCAGGCTTGCCTATTGTCAGACCCAGAATTCGTGGAAATAAACATGCCACTCTGGGCCATCCAGTATCTCATCAAGATGACTTGGCTGCCGATCATTTTCATTTCGATGCCTATCACAGTGGTTCCAAGACACTGCCAAAAATAAGAGCGCCGCCACCACCACACGCACCGCCGCCCATACCTCATTCCCGTCATCTAGAAAGACATCATTCTACTCAGGAAATAGAAAACAATCAAAACCAGAATAATGTAGACGAGAATCCTATACCGTTGCCACCTAGAGACAGGTCTAAAACGCTGCAACCGAAATCTAGTTTACCCAGGCATCAGAGAAAGCATCCTTTGATTATACCAGGTGGTGGTGTAACTAGAACCTTGGCCAAAATGGCAGTTACTACACCACCTATCGAGGATCAGGTAGATGGAAGCTTACAGAGTACAAGTTCTTCCATAGCCAGCAGTTCATTACAAGAGGAATATTCATCAGAAAATTCAGCTAATAGGTTAGAATTTTTTTTACTATATTACAGATTAATTTCAAGATAAATTAATTGGATGTTAACAAGTTCTTCTTTTTCAGTCCAGAAGAATTTGAACAGCGTATAGATTCTGAATTAGCTGCATTGGATTCGTTATCGGCAGACGAAAATAGGTTGCACCGCTTCAGCGTGATCTCTGAAGACTTACTCGAATTTTCCGACAATTTAATCGATTGTGATACACCAGATTATCGACAGGAAATTAGTGATATACAATCTATTGATTCCTCAACAGAACGACTTCAGAGAAAAATCAGTATTGAATCAAAGACCTCTCTCAGAAGTAATACTTCGAAATATGTTCAAGAAAATGAAACAGGTGAAGCAAGTAGAAACTCTACTCCATCAGACACGAATAAATCCGAAGATTCAATGATCTCTATCAAAGGTGATCTTGCGCCAAGTAAGCTTCAAATATGTAAAAGAACATTATTAATTCAGAAACCTTCAAACTATATGATACAGTTTGATTATGGAGAATATTCAGAAAACAGCTCACAGTCACGATGTGATACGAACAAACAACAGACGGAAATCTCAAAAGAATCCTCTATTACTGATTCAAATGATAGTTTTCACTCTGCAGATTTACTAACATCTAACTATAATAGATTGTCTAATGAAAAATTATCTAGACATACAAGCGATCTTTCGCGACAATCTGATCATGTCTCTTGTGAGGATTTATTAGAATTCGCTTGTGATGGGCCAAATGTAAGAAGAACACGTGGGCCTCGAAATGGAGAACAATCTGATGAGGTTAGAATCATGATGAAAGTATTGCATGAGCAGTCCACTCCAGAATCATGCATAGCTGCATTAAATGTTACTGATTGGGATGTATTGGCAGCAATTAAGCTAGAACGCCTTCAAGGATTACTTAAAAAAGAAAACAACTTCGTTGGTCTGGAAGATTGCAAAGTAATGTTGAATCAATGTGGCGGCGATGTCGTAAAGGCGGCTGCATTATTAAGAAATACTGATGACACTGCTGCAGTTTAATTAACCATTTTTATAATAATTGGCAGATCTATATGAGATAGGCATGGAACACGTAGAGGAGTTAAGTTTTCGAAGTTAAAATGTTTTTTCCTTTTGTGTCCGCGCGTAGACGAATTTACGCAACATTTATTTATTATTTTAGAATTAGTTAGAGTGAGATTATAGTATTATATAATGCGTTGTTGTTGCCTAGGCACTTCGATAGAGCTTCTGCAAAGGAGTAACGTATGATTGCCTATCTAGAAATAAAGTAACTAAGTAACTTAATTACATATTGAAAAATATGTTCAAGACAAAATAAATTTTATTTATTTATTTATTTTTTTTCAATTTGGAATTACAATAAGTTATAATAGTTCAAAACATTAAATATAGAATTATTCATTTTTCAATTTTTAATATTTAAAATTTTATGTGACATAATTATATTTGTTTTAAATATTTTAGCATCTTTCAAATTAAGTATTTTCTTTCTAGTGAGGCAAACTTACGTATATATGAAATAACAGTTTTTTTATTTAATTTTTTTAATGAGAAAAAGATAAAATTACATTTTTCCCTCTTTCTTTAATACAAACTTAATGTGATAATTTGCACAATAAATCGTTGATCAATTTTTTGTGATCGGATTAATCATACGTAGTAGAAGCATAACTGAATATATGCATATATATTCTTATATCTTTAGTTAAACAAATGTTTAAGTATTATCGAAATCTATGACTAAACAGTAAATTCTTGTACTGCATAAATTATCTCATTTTTTATTTGTTATATTTTCATCTTTTATTTAGAAAATTGCATAAAAATCGCATATTTTGTACAAGATAATCATTTATTATCATTTGATAAGAAATTTTTGTAAGAAATCTAACTTATAAATTGAATATCTGGAAATTATTTATTCTCTCTATACATTTTTTATTGTTTAAAACAAAAAAATAAAAAGGAGAGAAAAATATTTTTGTTATTAAAAAAGATTTGATTCCAAAGATAATATTCACACGGTATTATTATTTGGGTATCATATGCACTGTAGATTAATATTCAATCGTATTCATCGCATATTAAGTTTTTATAATTAGTCACTTCAGGAAAAAGATATTTGTTCGTATCAGTGGTGACTAATGAAGTATTATGCATTGTTCAATAGAAGTTCTCTGAAGGCAATATATATTTGATTGATTATTTGTGATAGAGCAAATACAATAATATAAAAATAGATATGCATGTTGGCCAAAATTTTTTAGAAATGAAGCATACATCTTGTGATGGTGAATGAGGAAACAAATTCTTGTGCCATTTCATAGAACTTCTTAATATGTGTAATACTTATGTAATACATCATTTTGTATTAAGTGCGAGTTTATCAATAAGTATATTGATAAATCTTAAATACGTCCTGTATGCGTAATAATCGCTGAAAATCAGCACAAATGGGAGAGAGAACGAGAGTGAAAGAGAGATTAGAAAAAACTGCTTGTTATAATAAGATTCAACATTCAGAATCTTAAATGAAGAATTTTTTAGCAATGCAGAATTTTTTTTATCTCATACAGGGATGGGAATAGGAATATGTATTTTGACCCGGTAATAGGGTACGATAAGCACCAAATATTACATACGGAATCTTTGTGTTCAATAAGATTGATTTTTATATTTTGCTAGAGAGAGCTTTCGTGTTAATTTTGTTAAGTTATAAGAGATATTTAATTCGATTTGATTAGAGATGAATAGCATAAAAGAGGTAATATTGTTAATGAACGTACATAAAAATGTGAATTAAATTCATGATACATTTAGGTAACAATTTGTATAGCGGAAATTTTTTTATGATTTTTACTTAGGTCTCAGGTAAAACAAGTTTTTTTTTTTTTTTATATAGTATTTCGAAAGTTTTGCAAATCTTAATTCGAATTTTTAATAATGATTTGTAACTAATATGTAAGTTGGTATTAGATTTGGATTGCATTATTTTCGAAATACTGGAAATATTTGGAAATGTTCAATCAAGTTTGACAAGTTGAATAACATATCCGAAACTGACTTTGGCTAGAGCAAAAGTGCCACTGCTTCGAGATATATTTTTTCATATATCTCTTTTGTATGAAAATTTTTTCTATAAATGCTTTTTTTTTAGGTAATTTTGCTATAGTTCAAGTAAGTTCGAGAAAGAAATTTGCTCACTGTAATTTCGTGTAATTGACTAATAACATAATGTTTTATTATAAGAAAAGTGTTAAACAAAAAAAAAATGAAAGAACAATGTCTTATAAAATTAATTATAAGCGATTGAAAGTCTTTGCCGACCGTACTTCTATCTCTTAACAAAGCCAAATAGGAGCTTACGAAAATCGCCTAAGTAATATTACTTAGTTTCTTTTTATAATAATATTGAACAATAAGGTTTTCGGTTCCTGAATAAAAATACGCGTATTGTATCGTATCGTGTATTTTTTTATGCTGAATTTATATTTGTTCTATCATGTATTGGCTCTAAGAATATATATGTAAGGTTAGAAAATAATAATACTAACCTGTTAGGAACTAAAGAATTGAAAAAAATCAAAGTATTAGGGCATTAATATTAAGAATGTAGAGAATAAAGATACACTGTTCAAAATAGTCAGAAAATACTTCTTGAATGACAAAAGAGTATAAACTAACCTCTAATCTAGATAATTATAACTGCAACAGTATTTATATCTTGAGTAAGTTAATTAATTTTTATGATATTGAAAAATGATTAACTATTAAATAAGTGATATTTCAGTCATATTGTTTAATTAAATTGTTTAATATCATAGTGATTCATGAATAGTGACTCAAACAAGAAATCTTATCTACTGACTTACCTTGAATAGTGTGAAATATACAAATAACAAGCGAAATGAAAAAATTTTCTTGAGCCAAGACATAAATGAAATGAAGATCTACAAAACATAATAATGTTCAGTATAAAGAGATCAATTATTTTTGTGCAGGAACCACAATATGGGATAATTAGATTTAGCCGATTAGTAAATGTATCAATATTAATTTTCCTGAGCCAGCGTACTTAGTCGATTCTCGCGATGAAAACTTGTGTAACAATTTAAGAATCATCATCAGCAGAGCTTTCGTAGGATTTTTTTGAAGATATACGATCATTTTACATGAGATCATTATTGATAAGATCTTTACGCGCTTCCTTTATGCGGATAAATCTAATAAATCCGACGCTCTTGAATAAAATAATTGAAATTAAATCTGCCAAAACTCGTGAAGAGGAGAATCGACGCCTCTTACGGCAATAATAGTAAGTTCATCCTATAATCCGTTTTTTTTAAAAGCGATATTACTATGATAAGATAACACACATTTGTACGTCTCTATATGAATTATTATCGCGCGGAAACACGATGTTTTATATCGATTGTATTTACGATAATATATATACACATTCACAAATGAAAAATTTTGACTTCTTTTAATTTTTCAATTAAAAAATTATTTGAATAATTATGAAGGAATTTTATAAATATGAATTAAAATTTTTTATAAAATTTTAAAATAAAGAAAGAATTTTATTTTTTATTTATATATTTTGAAAGTTTATTTATATTTGGAATTTATAAAATATTAATATAATTCATAATTTCATATATAATATTTTTAAAAATTATTCTATAAGTATTGAAAAAGTAGATAATTTGATGTGAAATAATATTTAAAAATAAAATAATAAAAGATATTAATTATATTATTTATAATAATATATTAATAATTTGATAATAATTTTCACAATAGTACTGAATATGTGAAAATTGATTTATCGGAAAATTCGTAGAATACAATTGGTGCATTAAAAAATGTTGCATATTTGTTAAAGTCTTTTACCATTCGTTTTTTAAAATTAATTATTAATATCAAATAGAATTCTAAATCAATTAAAATTTGTAATTCATTATCTTTTTTACAAAAATTTAAATAAAATATTTAAAAGAATATTTTACTATTCTATAATATGTATTTTAAAAATTTTTAGAATTTTTTTTAACAAAACTTTAATATTCATGATAACAACTATAATTAATTTTATTTATCTTAAAAAATTGATTGTACTAATTGCTTAAAAATTTGACATTAAGAAAATTATGAAATAGTTATTGATCAAACAGTCTTAAGTCTTTTCTTTTATTTTATTGTAATTGATTTATGATTATTTCATTAAAATAAAAAGGTAAAACGCCAGTGTTGCATACATAAGTATAATATATGTAAGTATAAATTTTTTCCAAACTAACAGCGAGCGGCCAAGTAGCTAGGCTGGTCTGCATTGGTCGCGACAGTCTGTATTCTCAGTGCACTTTAATCATTAACTGGATAAACATCGTCGCAAACTTTTCTTGGTACTGATTTTGTAATTTGAAAATTAATGTTTAATAATTATAATTTTGAAATCAAGAGATTTGAGAAAAAAATTTATCGTAAATAGATATAAAATATTTATAGATATAAAATTATTAGATATAAAAAATATATAGAATATTTCATTTTTAAATTTCAAAATTAATCAATATTAAAATAATTTATGCTTTCAATTAAAATTTTATACAGTGTTTCTTAATTATTATTATTTTATATTTTTTGTTTTTCTATTTTTTAATTCTAATGAAATATGTTAATAAATTTGAAATTTGGTTATTATTTTCTATTTAAAAATTTATATTTTAACATATATTATTTATATTTTTGATAAAATTTATAGACAATGATGCATTAACATTTTATTTTAGCATTTTATTTACATTTCAAAAATCTTTTAGATATAAATTATGATTAACAGTCAAAAATTCGATGTCGATTATTGTAAACTTCAGATTCTCATTCGATGATATTCGAGATGTTTCGATTTATCGCCGGTTTATGACGCGGTACAAGTATCAATTAAAAAGATGAAATATTTTAATAATACAAAATGACATTTGACTGTGAATTTTGTGATGTGTAATGAATAATAAAAAGAAAATCTACGAAGATTTATAATAGGGAAATGATACTGACAACGTAAACAAATATTTCAGTTAAAAGTTAACCTACTAAAATTCAATATCATCTCGTTGAGGTAAGCTATAAAATGACTATTTTTTGATATATATAAGAAAAATTATATATGCATAATTATTTGCATATACAACAATGACTACAATAATGTATAGATTTTTGTTAAAATTTATGAGTGAAAAGAAAAAAGAAATTGATACAATAAATAATGAAATTGACAATAATAACATGTTTATATAAATAAAACGATTGATGAAAATACAGATAATCATAAACACTGAATGATACGATTATTTGTATAAATAATAGCGTTATAATACAAATATAGAGATTAACATAAACAAGAATTATATCATAATATAAATAGGAATGTATATATATGTACCATATCATTCGAATTCTATAGAAAAATATATGTTACCAGAATAATTAAATAGAACAAAATACAGAATTGGATTGTCTTAGTCATAGATAATTTTGAGATTTGAATCGTTCTCTCGCATATTTCAATTTCGATTCTATTAAGGATTCAAATATAGGTTACAAAGTCAATTTTCATTATGTATTACAACGGAACATGTGCGGAAGAAACATCTAAAAGGAGATTCAGTTTATCGTTGCACAGCGAGAGAATGTAGCACATTGTACGCGGTGCAAAGTAATAGGAATGTCAGCTCTATATTACAACGCGTCCAACGAAGCATTGTGTTTGAAGGAATGCGCTCTACCTAAGCCACGCTTTCTAAGTATTTTCAAACTTCTTTTTCCACATATATTTCCTTCATCATATAATCAGTTGCGAAGTATCAATAAACAATTCTAGTTCATTTGTAAAAAATTCATACCATGCAATGAAATATCGGCAATTGATTTTGAACACTGTGAAATTAAAAAAAATTAAAGTTTTCATGTGAAAGGATTTAATAGTGATTAATAGTATACTAAATATATTATTTATGTTTTTCTTATTCAATCGTAAAACGATGGTGAGACTGGTTTATGAATCTTAAATGCTGAATCTAATTTATAAATTCGAAAATAATAAATATTCTTAATGGCGTTCGTTTAATTTTATTAATCCTAATTAATGTAATGAAAATATCCCTAAAAAATGGTTGAAAATGTTATTCTAAAATTCTTAAATTTTAAATCAAATGAAATATTTGGATAATTTTTATCTAGTCAAATAATCTTTCCAGATATTTGAGTATCTCAAAGCCAATAAGATCTATATTTTTTTTCTATCAAAAATCTAATATACGTATATATTATATTACAGATACAACTTTTATGCATTTGATTTTTATAATCTCAAAAAATTAAATAAATTCAAAATGAAGATGATTACATGAGAATTTTTTTTTGTATCATATTTGTAATTATCTATAAGAAAGTCGTTAAAGAACAATATATGATTAGTTTAGAAAAATTATTATAAAAAAATGTATAGTAGACCTGTCAACATGGTTATCTAATGTTTTTCTGCGGATATTTACATAATTGGTCGATCTGGTTGATTATCATAATGTACTGGCGCATCGGTGTCTTACTTTCATGCTAATGAAACACAATTCGCTTTCGTGACTAGCTCACGCTATTTATCTGTTTATTCATCGGCTATGAGGATGCGCTTTGCGACGTGAAAATATTAACGTAATTTCTATGGTGGAGCCAATGGTTATGGGATTACCACGATTCTTATCTTTCTCATGGATGAATTTTATAATGTTGCAACTATTATTATACGGAATATGTGTTTTACTAACCCTTTCTATAGATACTATTACCGATACTAGTTATATATATGGCTGTTTTACTTTGATGAAAAATATAAGTAATGGAAATTTAATGGAAATATGATAAATGATATATGAATGTAGTTTAATTGAGCCATTTAAATCTCTTTTGTTTGCATATTTTATATCTTTAAAAATTCTAGAGATTAGGAATTGATTAACTAAATTTTTTTCTTCTATTTTTAGGTTTCATTAGTATTATTCGTTAGTGTTCATTTATATTCTCTATTTATTGTAATAAATTATTATTTCTTTGAGGAAGTTGTTTAATTGAAATCTTAATATATTAATATATTGAAATCTGTTTTATGCAATATATAATTTGAACCAAGATTGAAATCCTAAGATTATTATACTTGAATATTTATTCTAAATTGGATTAAAAAAATTATACTCTTTTTATCAAACAAGTAAGTAATTAAAATAGTTTTTAAATTAAAATTTTCATGGAATCAAAGTTGTTTTATATATATCTAATATAAAGATTCATCAATGAAAATAGTTTTTTTTAGTAAATTTGCATTCATGTTTCTTCTTGTTCATTCATGTTGGGACACTTTTTATTTCAAAAACATCAAAGTGCATAGCAACAAACCTTTGGACCGGCTGGTGCATCCTAGCGGTCAGTGCAACATAACTGCACTTACTGGTGGCACAGCCCGGCTCTTAAGACTGCACAACACATTACCATATATCTCTGATGTGCACTATATATCAGAGTCTCACAAATCGAGTTTTTTTGACATACGTATATGAAATTGCAGAACATATACATATATATATATATATATATATACATAATCTTGGTTATCTCTAAATCGTCAAGAAAACAAGTAAAAATTTGAAGAATAAAAAAATAATGAGAGACTTAATAAGTCTTGGAGTGTTGGATCTCATCTATAATAACTTTCAATTCAATTCTTTGAAATAACGTTACAAACTAGAAAGTTTTATATATTAGAAGACAGGAAGTTAACGGTAACAATAATTTTCTTAATAATCTATTAAATGTTAGTATGTTAATTATGTAAATCAGGCTTGAAGTTTTGACCCATATTTCGCATCCTCTTCAAAGATCATTGATCATTTTTAAATTACTACGCTTATTTATAAATTACATTCCACTGCATTTTGTAATTTGAAAAATGAAATAAATATTAATTATTCTGGAATATATACATAGATTTTTGGAATTTTATATCTTTAAATAATAAGCGAAAGTTAGAAAATAACATAAAAGAAATACCATCATAAATTTTCTATCCTTCGTTAGCTCAAATTCAAAACAAAAATCACTGAACCATCTAGCAATCTAATATTTAAAAAAACTTCCTGATGTCAAATGTGACATGCTTTTTTTAATATTGCGCAATTTTTTTATCACAGGATAATATCAACAAGAAAAAATTAGAAATATTTAAAAAGGAAAATTTAGAAGAGATACTAATACACCTATATTAGCTATTCAATCCAAAGGAAGGGAAGTGCATTCCGCGTGAATTCTGCTGCCAAGTCTATCCGTTAGACACCGAATGAATAATTTATTAGGAAGAATCAAGCTTGAATCATCGACGCTATATCCACTGAATTCATGTTGTCTGAGAATCGTTTCTACGATAATTGGTTGTTAGCGGTGATCATGCTTCTTGACCAGTCCGATATTAATCAGGGTGGCTATTTGATAATAGAGTTAGATCATGATGCGTATTGTTTGGAAAATCCCGTATGCACATGATAATTTTCGATTTCATACTCAGATACACGAGGTAACAGAATGAAAATTAATTTCTTAACATAATGTCGATGATAATAAAATATTTTCTGTAATTTAATTATTTTTATTATGTATGGAATAGCTAGTTTTTGTTAAGAAGAGTATAAAAAATAGATAATATATATAATAGATAAATTTTTATATATCAAATGTAATATATTTTTATCATATTGTGTTTGTAATTTTAATTTATTATGACAAATTTTTAAAAGTTTGTTTTTTTTTTTGTAAATTTTATTAGCAGATTATATTTTGTTCTTTGTTTTTATATTATTTTTTATATTAATGATTCTAGTAATGTTAAGATTAAAAATAGATAAATATTAAGAAATTGAGAAAAAGTGATAAAATGATTCTATATTTATGATTAAGTTTAAAAAAATCCGTATAGAAATGTTACAAGATTGTCTTAAATAACATATAAAACGTATAAATTGTTTAATTTTCTCTTAGTTCATATTAGAGTTGAAATATAATTTCATCCTAATTTTGAAGACTGCTTTCATTTCTTGGATATGGATGAAATTAATCATAGATTAAAATCTATAATAAAAAAGTGGATAAAATATTTTTTCGAATACCATCTTCTCAAAAATTTTCATTAACATTGATGATTAATATATTCTTTTTTGTTAGGATTAAATCAATTTGATAATAATTTGTTAATTCATAATAATAATTATAAATAATTAATTTTAATTATACGAATTTTGAGAAAAAGAGAGAACAATATCATGACGAATAACCATAATGATTACCAAGTGATAAAAAGGAAAAATCAAAAAAAAAAAAAAAGAAAATAATATAATCAATTGATTGAGCAAAGTGAATGTGTAAAATTTAGAGAGCATGCTCGAAACGCATAATTAATTTTTATTAACGGTATTACACAACTCTGACAGTAACATGTTTTCTCATCGTATGGATTCCAGGTGAAAAGTGGGCAGAACTCGAAAGTGACGATTACATGAACGCCTCGACAATTTTTGTTATTCTTGTCTCGTTCTTTCTATTTGAAAATTCGAATTGGTTGGCGATTCTCGTCTGCTTCATTTTCGATTCGAGAATCGCGCAGTGACGCCGATTTGGCGCCACGTACACCATCAAGATATCTATTGGGAATTCGAAAGAGTCTTCGATTCCCGGCATTAAATGCAGATTCCAATACATTGAAAAGCGTTCTTGTTCATTATTGACCATTCGATTACTGATTACTGTTATTTTTAATATTAAAATTAAAAAGGAAATATTGTAAAGATTCTTTTGTAATAGACACGAAGGAAAATAATTTTGGTATAAAATTGTACGAATTTTCTATGAATAATTTTCAGAATAATTCATAATTTCTGGAGATTTTTTTTCATTTTTTATTCTGCAAAAAATGTAAACTTTAAAAGTTTAACAATTAAAAGATTTTCCTTTAAATAAATTACAGGTTCAATAAATTATTTGAATCGTTTGTATCGTATAATTAAATTTAAAATTCCGTTTAAACTAACTTCTGTTCCAATTTAAGATTTAAATAATGATAATAAATTGTTTAAAAAATTATACAATTATAATAACAAAAATATTTTTTTCCTCCCTAGATTAAATTAGAATAGACTTAAAGGAAAGGGAAAAAAAAAAAAAAAGAATAAAAATATGAAAATACCGGTAAAACAAGTGGAAAGCAAGTGGCAATTAAAGAAACGGCATTTAACGAAATACATGCGGGACCGTGTCTGGTAGCCGGTGCCCCCGTAATTTTCGTGGGGGTCATTATCACCGGGCGCACTTGCGCCCGAGGAAGAATTCCGAACGTAGTCTTCAGTACAGTTATAACTCCGCCACGAGTCTGACGTCTCTCTCTCGTCGCCTCTGACAATCGACTTGCAGTCGCGGTTCCGCTTCGTTCTAAGTCGCATCCGGCCATTCCTCGAGTTGATAAAACTATAATTCCACTATGATCTAATTTTCATATATAATTATCGAACGAATTTAATTTATAATATAACCGATTTGATTCTTATTCAAGATCAAATGTATCCCTAAAAATATTTATACTTAATATAAAGTTAATAACAAGTGATTACATATATATATATATTCATCACTGATAAAAGAAACTGTGATTCTGTTCAGGTTGATGTAAACTTAAAAAAATGACCAATTATCGGAGGATGCACAGAGTGTGTTTTGGTACTCAGTTATGAGATAATAGAGTGAGAAACAGAGAGTCCAAGTGAGAGAAAAAGAGGGTGTGACGAAGAAAGAAGAACCAAAGATGTTGTGTTTGAAGAAGCGGAGGACGTACAGTTTCACGCATGGTGTTTGCACGGAGCTGCCTAGGCGATCGAAAGAGGACAATCATCGGTACGAAGGGTCCTTGAACATGGCTATTACGACATTACCTCGTAAGAACAGGTGAGTCACCTTTTCCTGTTGATTTGACTGTATAGTCCAATCTAGTCATAAAGAGAAATGGTCAACAATTGTAAATTAAGTTTTTTAGGATTTTTATCTTTTGTTATCTCATCATATGAATTTATGAATTACGAACACTTTGATGTCAAGTACTTGAAGCGTTTTACATGTTTTGAGGAGGATACTTTAGACATATTAAATAGTTCTATTACGAATTCTAGGATATTAAGAATCTTTTTTACATGCGGGAAATTTTATTAAATTTTATTTTATTCAAATCATTTAAATACATTGATAATACAATTCTGTACTTTATAATATCCTTAAATAATTAGTTTTCAAATATTCATTTCCTGTACTTTCATCTGAATATTTCGAACACTTCAACAATTTAAATCCTCGATATTTTATATCAGAATTATTATTATCTGATGTTAAGATTTTTCAATTACTTCAAATCTTCTTGTATAGTATATCACAATATTGGAATATTGAATCAGACATTAGCTAGGTACTAGTAGAATCTTACAGGTACTCAGCTCGTATGTTTTTGACAAGATCTCTGATCAGTCAAGCTTGAGAAAAGTAAGTCGCAACGCGAAGGTCAACCGGAGGTAAAAGTAGGTATCGTTCGATACTGTTGGACAAGTGGAATAACTTCCTACGCGTGCACTGATGGAATGATCTCTGATCGCCCTCAGGATGTTGCGCCCCGTGTCCGTGGAAACAATCCGTGGACGCAGTCACGTGTGATGTGCAATTTTATACATGTGGGAGATTTCCTTTTAATCAGAAACGATTCCCTTAAGAGATTATTGGAACCTTACTATTGCATCAACTTTTATTTTATTTTCATTCTTCTCATAGATTACTCTTGTAAATTGATAGATTATTTGTTACATTTTTATTTCAATTTTAGATACATTGTAATTTGATGTTTCATCAATCTGAAAACAATTTATAGTATTGATTGGAGGGAAAGATTGTTGGAAAATATTTTTTTTCTCACTTGGAGAATATTAGATTTTAAAAATGTAGATCTTATAAATTAGAAGATCCTTGTATTTGAAATTTTATTAGGATAATAATTTTTTTCACTTGTCTGGGAAAAATTGAAGTTCATATATTGTGTAAGATTATTTCTTATAAATTAGAATCTTTCTTGGACATGAAGTAAAATATAATATAAGGATATTGCACTTATTCTGTTCTCAAAGCATTTTTTTTATTCATTTGAGAAAAATTAATATTTATAAAGAATATTAATAGAATATTAAATTCAATATAATATTTTTTGCATTTTATTTGATTTTTTTCACAATTTATCGATTTTTTTTTTTTTTTGCTATAAACTTTATAGAATCAATATCTAAGTTTATCTAATCAATATCTATAAAGTTTAAAATTTAAAATTCTGCATCAAATTTCAAATTTCAAATTGTTTGATCAAAACAAAATAAGGAAAAGCAAATATGAACTAGAAGAAAATCTTTCATTAATGAATTTTAAATATGATTATTTCCAATTCCAATAAGATGCAAAGCAAGACCAATTTGTATAATAATATAATTTCTATTATTATTATAATATTGTTAGAAGGTGCTTTTTTGTCTTTAATCAAATCAGGTTTATTTACATGGTTGAATATGTGTAAAATGGCCGCGAAAGATGGATTTGAATACGGTGATTAGTGCTTGCTACCGTTAGAGATGGAAGGAAAAGACAAGAGCAACAGTGCGAATCATAATTGCGATATTAACTTTGCGTAAGTTATTAACCAGTTTTTTATCTTCAACGCCAACCATGTTCCCAAGCTGAAACAAAGTGTTCCGGTTCGAAACTCGGGTGTTCATAATGATGCACCACTATTAAATGATTATCGTTTGTTTCACTGACTCTTCTTCGTTTGTTGAGGTTATAAAAAAATAGAAGAATATTTTAAAATAAACGTAGAAAATCTACTTTTTTCTTTTAAAAACTAAAGTATTTGCATTTTTCATAGAGATTCATTAAAAATATTATTTACATACATAACGATTCCAATCAAAATTCTATTATTGACAGGAAGAAAGTGCAGAAACTTATCGTTCAACAGTATCTATTGATCTTAAAATGCTGTGAAGTTTCATGAAGGTATTGGCTATCTTGGCTATAAGTGAAAGTGAAATATTGATTAAACGAGCAATAATAAAATTTATATCTGAAACAATATGAAAGTAGCAAATGATGAGTTCACGTGTAACTTGATATCATGCAAAGAGATTTCTGAAAACTATTAATCTTAAAATATTTTTCTACTTGTCTAATAAATGTTCTTTTCTTATCTTTCTCATTTTGATACTTATTTATGTGTATTAACCAATTATTGGAAAAATTAATTTCATATAAATATTCTTATTATTCTTTTATTTTTGGTATCATCGAAGTCGGATAACACATAATCAAAATGGGACTTACCTAAGATATCAATAAATCAATTTCGTAATTCTATTTTTTTTTTCTCTTCTTCTTCAATAATTGATCTTACCTTTTACCATTTATCTAGTCCATCGTGTTCGTCCTCTTTCAATAGCCGTGCAAGAAGGATACGTGAGTCAGAGTATGGGCGTCGTGATTGTGCCTTATCTGGTATCGTTTCCTTCATCTTGGTTTTTTTCTTAGCTGGAAGTACCTTTGGAATCGTGTCAGCGTGCTTACTCGGCATATAAAGCGATATTAGTTCTTCTTTGTCATTCATTTTTTTCTATAAAAAAACCATGTATATAGGATATATGTTATATAACGTACATTACGTATTACGAGAGGAATAAATTAATATGTATATCATAGCAAATAATTTTTAATTTCTTATTTTGAAATCCAATTTCTTTAATATAAATCAATTAATATTGTATATATTAATATAGATGCAATATTCAAAATAAGAATATTGAAAGAATTTTGAAAGGTTCGTTATTACATTGCAAAATATCGTTGAAAATATTGTGTTGAAATAATGTACGGCTGAATTAGGAAATTGGAAAGTTGGTAGTAATTAGAAAATCGCGGTTTAGAAAATGTTAATATTTGGAATATATTGCACCGTAATAAACTAAAAAATAAAATAAAAATATTAAATATATTTTTCAATATACTTGCAAAAAATCAACCTACCATTTATTGGAGAAAAATCATTTTATCAAGTTAGTCTTCTAGTTAATTATGTTTCATACTGTATTAATCTTCGCATTAATCTAACTACACTTATCGAAGATAAGAAACTCTTTGTAATTCTAATTTTCAAGAACTTCTTGAAAATTACTTGCTCAATGCATAATTTTCTATTTCTAGTCGAACCTTCAGTTGTTGCGTAGTTGTATTGAAATAATAATTTTATAATAAAACAACTCTTCAAATATCTGAGAGATCAAAAAAAATCTGTATTAATAGGAAACAATTATAAAGATAATAAATTCTACAGATTATTAGAGATATATCAGAGATTTTCTAATAAATTAGCTTGAGTAAAGTGATAAAAAATAAAATGGTAAACTTTTAAAATTTAATACTAGAAAGATATTTGATACCAAAATTATTATATCAAACTTAATACTGAAATAATGCACTCTTAAGATACCAAAATTATTTCTTGTGAATCATAAATTGTGCACATCGAAGGTCGTTTATGTGCAGTTAGATTTAAGTCTTTCACTCTTTCACTCGTAATTCTTCTAGCAAGCAGATCCATTGTTGCTCAGATAGGATGGTTCTAAAAGCTAGATTCTCACAATACTCCCGTTTCTCCCTAATAGGAAGAGCCTCTTCTCTCTTTCTCTCTCTCTTCGAATGCAACAGAAGTAGAAGATTAATGCGCGATTGTCCGGCTGGCAAACTAATTCCGGCTCCTGGTGCATGTTGGACATAGATTAACGTTTCTTTCCATGAGCGAACCGCTATCTTCAATCAATCTTTACGCTCGGGCTATAGTATCGTTTCCAATATTTTATACGTTGTGTATATTATACAAGATATCTTAAATAAAAGTAATAGTAATTACTTATTAGAGATTGGTACTCGTACCATCCTCAAAGACATCTCTCTTCTTATTTCTTTTTCTTAAATTATTTGATTCATCTTTTGATTTTGATAATAACTCAAGTCTTTTGAGATAATTTTTTATTTCTTTTAGCAATTGATATAATGTCATAATATAAATATAAATAAGCCTAATGATTCAATGTTCCAATAGGTTTTTTGTCAATAACACTTGTACAATAAAGATTCCTTTTTAGATTATTTTCACATCAAAAGGATGCAAACTTCTTGTGAATGAATTGTAATAAACATTTAATACTATTATGTACCAGTGATCTCATTAAATATTACTATCAAATCTTGGGATCATATTAATAATTCAATAAAAATGGGTATGGTGTAAGCTTCTCGTGAATGAAATCAAACAATAGCGGTTTAAGTAAGCACGTATCCTTGGCGGTGTCCCTCATTATCGGAGAACGACATTCCACGTAACAACGACCGACGACATAATTTCCATTCCGAATCGAGGCTCGTTCAAAGCGAGCGGCCATCGACTGGCATAGAAAGTGCTTAGGTAACCTTAACACCATGCTTATCGGACGGCATGCCAAGAAAATCAGTTCAACCGATGAATTTTTATTTAACCAGATCCCATGAAAATCGAAACTTGACCAGTTTCTCTCGTTCATTTCAACGCTTGTCCTTATGCTCTCTTTTTTCTCTTCTCCTGGAATGTTCTCTTCATTATTCATCAAATTGGTAAGAAGATTCTTGTACTTGAACGTTTTACTTGTTCTTTCAACATGGTTTTCTTGAGATGCTTGACCAGTCATTCAAATTTAAAGAACAATATCTTTGTGTTATTAACATGAACTTTCTCGCTGATGGTTTGATTGGTACTGTTTAAATGATGATCTTTCAATGGTCAAGTGATTTTTTGTATACTTCTGTGTCAAGAGAAATTTTAAATTAATATTTTTATATTTCTAAGGAATCAGTTGTATCTAATTATCAAAATAATAATAAAAGTGTTTGATATTTTGTTTTATTTATAAAAAGCTTATGTACCAGATTCATATTTAAAGAATTAAACATGAAAAATACATAGACTTGTATAAAATTAACTGATTAAAAATTAAAAAAATAGAATTCATTGTGATAAAAGTTAATTACCAATTAAATCGATTATTCAACGAATACTCGACTTTTAAACATTCTTATTATTTACTTTCAGAAGAAATTAATAGATTACGAATAATCGCCTCGATGTCAACGAACTAAAGAAAATATCTTTAGTTCCAGTCGCCAACAATTATTCTTCGATGTCATTTTTATCATTTACCTACTCATTTGTCTGATCAAACTATTTTCTCTCCTCGCCATCATATCGTTTCTCTTGGCAATCAGGTAGTTCAGGCCAAGTTCCACTACATTAAACCCTATCATACTAGACCGTGTTAACTCATCACTTGTTGCCTCGTGGTAAATTGGCTCGTGGAACCATGGCGATCCGATCAAGACCGGTTGCCAAGAGAGAACGCAAAAAGGAAAAAGCGTTCAATTTAGAATGATAACCGTGCTGTGGCGATCTGAATTCACTCCGTCGATTTCATCGTTAAACATTGAAGACACGCATCTTTTTGGCACGGGGATGCATCGACGAGGATGCCTCGCCTAGTTGCAGAAGGAAACGATCGCTTACAAGCGTAGACGCGTTTCCAATCGTTCAGTTATTCCATCCGCGGCGTTTCCGTTCTGACGGGAAGTGATATGAATTCATCGAGGTTCCATCGATCGAGCGTTTAGCGGGAGCATTTCAATGGGACGGTTGCAGGTGTTCGACATTAGTTAGTCTGGAATGGTCGATAAAGAACACATTCGAGAGAAGTTTCTTCACTTCAACTATGAAAGTTTTATAGCTTTGGTACATTCCTTTACTTTCTTGGATTTTTTTCTTCTTAAGGAAAATTTTTTTATGATTTTCATGGTTTTGTTCTTTTATTGTCTTTCCTGGGAATTTTCCTTTTAGTTCAATAGTTTTTATCAATCTAATGATTTTTGAACTGAAAATTGAGTTTGAAAGATCATTATTGATAAAGCAAATATACTTTTGTTTAAAAATTAAATTAATGAAGCTAAATAAATGTAATTTAAAAAATATAGATTTCAAGATGCTTTTATATAATGATCGATTAATGAAAGAATTATAAGTAATGAATTCTTGAAGAAATTTTTATACAAATTCGCTATAATGCAGAAAATTATTAAAAATTTCTGAACATGGTTAAATCATAAAATTACATAACCAAAATTCTACATCTATTAAATTCTATATTCTTTATATTTTATGTAATAATCAGTAGAACAATTAATATCCTAATTTTCAAAATGACGTGATTTTCTGTACATTCATTCATCCAATTCTGCATACGAAACAGTGGGATCTGATTATGTAAGAGTTAGGGATCCTGCTAATTATCCGTAATTACAATTAATTACAGCTGATGGCAGCCTCTGGCCCAGCTCTGAGAACGACACTGTTCTCAGACAATTTGTCGGCTGTGCAGAGATTGCATTTCGAGTGCTTTCAAGAATGTCCTCATTACACACCGTTATCTCGTGTTCCTGCGGATCTCACACACGACTCGACGCCTCTGAAAATAACAATGAATTCGTAGAGAAAGTACCTGTGAACAATTTACATGCATGCGTTCGCTTCACCTTCTCGTCACTTTACTTATACACTGTCCTTTCACTGCCATGATTTTTCTACCACCACGTATATAATACCGTATATTTCTTGATTAAAAACTAACTGTCTACCATGCTGTTTCGCACTTTGGAATAATGATTCTCTTGTATTGTATCATATTGTTAGATTAGATTACGTTCACCTGCATATATGATTCTGTGGGATTTAATCATCATGATCCAATCATTGAATTATGTTTAACATATGATAATATACATTATTTTCATTTATGTCTTTTTAGAAAATATATCTTTTTAATTTATACACAATATACACAATTATACATATTAACAATTATAAAATATTATAAAATAAATCATATTGTAGAAATATTTTCATATATATATATACATATTTGATCTGCTGTCAATAAATCTATCTTGCCAGTATAATTACATGGCAGGATAACGCGTTAATCCTGAAATTATAATACATAAATATATGTGATATCTGTTTACATGGAAGTTATAATTTGAAAGTAAATTGAGTAAATAAATTCACATTGACAAGAAGATGGTCTTGGATGATACTAACAAGTTTTAAAGTCGCGTGAAATCGAAAGTTAACGAAAACGCGTAGTACATGTTCAAATGTACCTTTATCTGTAGTAATCTCAATGTTTCGGAAACAAACGGAGCCATGCTTTCTAACTTTTGCCTTGTAAATCGCGCTCCATCGAAAGACGTGTGCGAACCGATAATATCTTCCATCCTCGTTAATAAATGCGATAAAAACAGGTTAGGTTAGAATCTTTTGGTTTATCTTTTTTGTTAAAATATAAATATAAATATAAATTGATGATTGATTCGATCTGATCATTTCGATCACTTCGAGAATTCGAAGTTTCAATAGATTGAATTTATTTGATATAGACTAGAATATATGGGATATCTTAGGATTAATTCAATTGAGCTGAAAAAAAATTAAATTTTTAATAAAAAAATAAATTAATAAAATATTTGATTGTAAAAATATAATTTTTACAAACAAATCTAATAGAAATAATATTTTTTTAAAAATTTAAAGATTTTCTTCTGATAATTATATCTGAATTTAATATATAAAATATTAATATTTTGAAATTTATGGAATTAAAGAGTTTATATATTGATTATTACAATACATACATATGTATAAGTAAAATAAATAGTAAAATAATATAAAATAAATTTTATTTATTATACGAATGGCGTAAATTATGCATACCTCTGTGTCGCTGCAATCATGTTCACAATTGCGTAGGTCATGTTGCATATAATACAGGAGCTCTTTTATACATTTTACAGTTTGGTTTTCATCATTTATATGAAAAGTTATTTTATTTAGAAATTATTCCGTGTGTACAATATTCTCATATACATATAAATATGTATATATATTGATATGTAAGAATCATATTAATTAGTGAATTTGATGCTTTAATTCGATGCATTTGAATAAATTTTCATGTTATTAATTCGAATTTTTTAAAGTTCTCCGAGTTCTTTAATAAATTATTAAATCTTTTTTTCTCTCACAAACTTGTATATAATTGTTTCCAAGTTTTATTACGATTTTTATATTTTAATACGATATATTTCGATACGTACCTTAAATTATTTCTTACGTAATAACCTATATTAGAAAACATTCTCAAAGCAAAAATTCAATTCCGGTTATATTTTATTTTCGTTAATAGTTTCTATTGAATCAAACTTTTGTCTTTTTAATTTTTTAATTTTAGTTCAATATGAAGTTTAATATTCATTTTAAATTTGTAGTTTTTAAAACATTTATTTGTAATAAATTATAAGATACAATCCATAGATCAGAATCTCAATCATGTCTTCTAAATTATAATTTTTTATTATTTTATAAATATTTTATTAATAAATTTTATTATATCCATATTATATCGCGATGTATATGTTTAACTTCTAATTAAATTATAATAATTAGTTTTTATTTATATTTTTAACAATAATTAACCTAATAGAATATGTGGCTCCACCATTCGTACAACTATGTATATATGCGCAAAAGCGCGTGCCAAGCATGCGCAACTACACAAGTGATTCGTTGCTTCGATTGTTTGTCTCGTGTTCAGAATTCAGTTTCTTGTTCATCCTTTTCTTATTTTCTTGATTCAATACAGCTTTTTCATTTCCCAGCCACAAAGAAAAGAGTCAATGGCAGGGTGTGACGGAGGTATACTTTTCAGAACTGGCAGTTTAACAGCTGCCACCGGTATTTTTTCATGCTATCGTTGCCAACGGTCGCTGTGCATTATGCGTAACCCTCGTACGCACCCTCAGTATATTTTCAAATACGATCCTGAATAGTGTCCTTGGTGAATCTGTGAAAAGAATTTACGAAAATGGGATTAAAACTTTATCGTTTCTTCAAAATATTTCGGTGAGTTCCTAATTTTTATCCAATTTGATAATTTTAATTTTGTTTATTCTTAAATAATCGAACAATATTTGATTATGTATGTTTTTTGCATTCGATGATTTACTTTCACTTTATACATTTTTGAGATCTCAAATTAAAAGATTTTCAAATAAAATGTTAATACACTTTATACATTTTTGAGATCTCAAATTAAAAGATTTTCAAATAAAATGTTAATTTCTGTTAAATTAATGATCTAAAATCATAGATGTAGTATGATGAAATAATTCTTGCGTAAATTTAATAATGCAATTTTTTTGAATGTGTGAATTGTATTTTAATCAATCGTGATCTTAGTTTTTTTCACGAAAAATATAATGAATTGTTAATGAACAACGACTAATTGAACTCAATTATGAAAAATCGCATTGACAAAAAACTTTCTCTCAATTACGTATAATAGTAGGGAAAACATTTGTATAAATATTTCGTGAATAGAAATAACATATGACAGTAATGGACAAAATTGATTTATAAATTATCTTTTAATAACATTAATAAATTAATTCATTATTGCAAAACAAATCAAAACTAAATATTTATACTAATCTTAATTCTTCTTTAAAATAATAGAAGTATTTTAGTATTATTTATTTATTTATTATTTATTAAATTATTTAATCATCTAATTGTTTATTAAAAAATTAAATTATATTGAATAATTATTAAACATAAAATAGATATTTTATATTAATGTATAATCAAATTTTTAAAGTATATTTTTTTTCCTTTAATATTTAGAAATAATTGATTATCGATATTTAATATTTCTTAAAAATTTATAATAATAGGAAAAAATTTTACGTTGATAAATTGCGAAAATCGTTCGTTTATCCGTAATTTCGAGAATAAACGATGAGAGCCGAAGTCGACAACCGAGAGTACCCGAATGATTGTCGGAAAGGTACGACGAACGCGCGCGAAAACTACCGAAGTTATCCGCGCGAAAGCCGTTAGGTATGATCAGTCGTAGTTTGTCGATCAAAGAGAGAGGAGTATTAATTTTTTCTTTCCGACACGTGTGTCGTTCATTGTGTTTAGTTCTATCATTTACATAAATTTTACACTTTAAAAAAAATATTCGAAACATTCGTTTGATTCGATTGGATTTTTAGATAATATAAGATTGTAGTCAAATTGGGAATGTGATTGTTCGACGTGAACTAACATAAAAATTTAAAAACTTTTCTGACGAATACTACTGGTGTTAGTGAATAAAAAAAATTGTAAATTTATGACATTCGTGACTGAAAATGTACATTTGAGAGACTAGTGCAGAAGTTTAATAATTATCGGAATGACAAAGGAAAATTAATCGTTCGGTGAGTCTATTTCTCTTTAAATTTTTCCAAGTTTTTAAAAATTCAAATAATACAAAAAAAATATTGTTCTTTTATGAAGTTTTAAGATTAGATAATTGGATATTTCCATTTTTACGATAAATAATTGTAATTTTATCATTCCGGTGCATACATAAATTATAATATTTTCAATAATTAAAATTTTTGCTTGCGTAACTTTACACAAATTTCAATTATTTATCAAAATTGATAGAATCGAATTCTGAGAATTTTTATTTTGTATTTATTTTAGAAATTTGAATTTGTATTTGTACTTATTATAGAAATAACTTAAATTTTAATAGAAAATAGGTTATTGAGCGAATCGTTGTCCATGATGATCATGATGAAATGCATAGTGAGTTACGTGTTATCATAACGGTAACTTTCGTGATGTTTTATTTGGATAAACCACGATATAATATTATATCGTTTCATAATATTATATTGTCGTCTTCAAACAAAATATTTATTGTCTTTAATAAATTAATTATTATCAATAATTTTAATTTTTCAAATGTCTTTCTTTTTTATGAATTTTCATAATTGTTCTGTATATAATAAATTTCTTCGTCAGAGATATAAATTGTCTCATGATGTTGTAAGATATTTATCGTTTTGATAAAATTTTTACGTGTTTTTATCTGATGTGCTAAGATCTTGTGATAATTTTAACGTGACTGAATATCACATAAAAATATAAAAAAACATATATATAATATATGTATATAAAAACATGTTCACGTTGCAAAACCGTCAAATTTGAAATTTGTTCTTTATATAATTTGGGATAAAATTTTATATTATAACAAAATTAATCATGTTATATTTATCTATAAAATTTATAATTATTTATATTTTTTTTTCTCATATTTCTCAGGGCAATATATTCTCATAACGTATTTTGTATATTCTCTTGATAAATTAAAAAATCTTGTTTCAAATTGATGAATCGTTTTAATTAATTTTCAATGATAAATTCCGTTTTCATAATAAGTATAAATTCAAAATTATCATCCAACGAAACATTATATTAATGAATAATAATAAATTAATAATAATAATAATAATTACAGTTTTTTTATATCGAATTACTATATCATATTCTAAAATTGAATTAAAGAAAAAAAAAATTAAATGATATCAACGGTAATTTTTTCATCCGATATTTTTTTTATAATTAATTTTTATAAATAACAAAAAAGAAGTAGTATATCATTTAAATCGTCAAATTGTATATTAGTAAATCTTACTGAAAGAACTAACAATCAAATAAAGAGTGATGGTTATCGACTGTTTGTATAGCTTAGCTCGTATTTGAAATTTCTTTTTTAGTATTTCTAGTTTCCAGAATGCTATGTCGTGTTTGTATAAGAATCGATCATAAATGATTTTTTGATAATCGTGTATGTTATTTGAAAAAATAGGAAAAAAAGAAATGCTTCGTAAGAAATATGTATACGTAAAACAAATATAAATATATATAAAGTATAATTATAAAGTAAAATTTATAATTAATTACCATCTGCAAAAGAATTCAAAGAAAGTTTAAATAACAATGAGACAATTCCAAACGAGATGTATCAAGGTTAGATATATCGAATATTCGACGAGATATTTATACTAGAACGCAATTTCGATCGCATGTTGTAAACACACCGTGCGTGACCTTTCCAGCGTGAATTCTGTTTGCTGTGGACCTTCGTCCTCTCTTTTTTTTTCACATCTCTCCTTTTCCTGGAATTCGATCGAATCGAGGTAGCTATCACGTTCTGCGACACACCCGTGTTACGTGTAAAAATAGTTTTTTATGATCACTAGCTAGCATTCCGTTAGCTGGCAAAGTTTATGACCGACCATCTGCCCACCGAGCGGAATAATAATTATAAAATAGTCACCGATTGGTTCTAGGCGTGTTTATCCGTCGGCCATATTGAATTTCACGTTCTCAACGAATTTTAATAGACTTTTTTATTCGATTGTTTGATTCAGCGTAGTCAGGCTGCTATTAAATAATTATTAAACAATTTTCTAATAAATGTTTAATTCTTAATTGGATGATAAAAAATGTATTAACTGATTATGTATATAATAATTACATATATATACGCCTTAATTATAGCGGATGTTTAAATAATTATTATTCGATAATTAAAAAGATAATTTTATAATGATGAAATTGAACCATAGAAAAATATATTATGCAAGTAAAATATTATTAATTTAGTATGCTCAATAAATGTAATTTTGAACATTATCTTATCAAATTTAGATGATTATTTAGATTATTCGTTATCGAATCGATTATTTTGAATATGTTCATTCACCTTTTTTTTCTTTTGTGTCTCGTTCCTGTTGGATTTGCAATGTATAAAGTATGTTGCAGATGCACGGACACTTTCGCCGTCGACCGGCCAAGTTTTTGCTTGTCAGGTGTATGTATGTGAACAAACATCCTGGCCTTGATTTGAAAATCTGGGCCACATTGCACCTCGTATCGGTGTCGTAATCAGACTGTATACAATGACTTGTTGCATACGCTTATCTTTTGGCTTTTTTTATCCATTGAAAGCCAATTTACTGTATACGATCACTATTAAACCAGCTGTATATCATGCATATGTGTATAATATATTTGCATATATATTGAACTTAGAAAAAGAATTCTCTTTAGAAAAAGAATTAACTGGTATCAGTTCAAATTTTTAAATTATTTTAGAAAACATTACAAATTTTTTTTAGTACTTTTTTTATTATTACTAGAATTTCTTTTTTGAATTTATTTTTTTTATTATTACTTTTGGTATGCTTTTTTTGATATTTTTTTTTTTATTTATTATTGAAATATTGTTTTAAAATTTTAAAAGTGATTATACTTTCTTCTAAAATATTTCTATATACATCAATTTCATAAAGATAAAATATAGATAATAAAAATTCCTAAATAGGATATTATAATTTAGGAAATTATTTTAATTTATTATATTTTAATTATTTATTATTATTATACATTATAAAAAGAAAATAGTTGTTTTCTTATACACGGAATTTTATTATTTTTTTGCTCTGGTAATTTCCTCTAATGATTATCTCTGAAAAAAATATTTTCACAGTGAAGAAAAACTGCAATCAGGAAACTTGCATTATCATTTCCTATCGTTAAATCGTATCTATTCTGTTTGGACGATCAAGACTGATCATTAATAAATAATTAACGATAATGATAATATTTCGTATTAAATTTCAAATATCTATCTTACATACCGTGCTTTCATAAGTAAGTCAGTTGAATTTAAGTTGAACAAAATTATTTAGCTGTTTTATTGAAATTTTTCAATACGAATTTATCCATTAATAAGGAATCAAGATTTTTCATTAATAAAAAAAAAAAAATAGATATTCAAGGTTTTCAGGATGTGCAACGATTAATTTCTCTTGAAACTTTCCTTTTCTTATCCTATTTCCTGTTTTTGGGTTTTCTCAATTTCCTATAGTAGATGTTCATTTATTCGTAGATAATTGATAAACCAGTTTTTGAATGAGTTGAATGGGCACATTAATAATCTTATAGCGGATTACCTTTTATTAAAAAAGGAAATAGTTTTTTTTTTTTAGTCACTTTTTAGCTTTCTCTTATGTATTATTATGAAGTGAAACCGGTAATTTTAAAAATCGATGATACTAGTAAATACTTATTTAAACGTAGTCCATGAATTAGTTATTATGTATTATTTAAATTGTCATTTCTAGATTATTTCTATTTTTTTTTTTTAAGCCACTTTTAATTCTTTGTGTAAGGAAAATTATTAATATAGGAAGATTAATTAAAAATGAAAACAAATATAAAAGTTAATATTTAAAAATATCGATTGTCGTTTATTTATTAAGTTGTAAAACAACTTAATTTTGTAGTAGATAAAACAAGATAGAGATAGAGACATCTTTGTCAAACATATTTCATTATAAGATATTGTCTTTTCACACGTAGTATTTCGATATGAATCGTGGAATATATGGAATATTAACAAAGATTATAGTACAAAGATTTCATATTTTTTCAAGTCATTATTATAAATTATAATCGTTGAATTTCGTTAAAGATGTTTGTTTGATATTTTTAAAAGATTTTATATCAATGAATCTATTTCTTTATTTTTTACAAAAAGATTCAAACCAATACAGTATAGAATAGTCTTAGAATATGCAGGAAGAAATGATACGCGTAACCTTAAGTGCAATAGTATAATGTAACTCGTGAATCGGAGATGCAGGAAATTGGAGTCGACCACAAGTCTTTAATTAAGTTCTCATCAATTTGTTTTTGTAATTTTTCAACCAATCTCCTAGTTACTCATTATCCATAAATTGGAAAATTCGTTCTTTTTTCTTTTTGTCGTTAAAATAGATTTAGAAATACGTTGAAAATTTTTTTAGATCAAGTTAGATTGAATTTTGTTAGAAAATTTTGAAAAATTTTGAAAATATTCGAAAGAGATATTATTAAAAACAAAATTCATTTTCATTTTTGTTTATCGCTGAATGAAACGAAAAGATGGAAAGAGAAAATCCTTGAACGTGAACGGGAATAAACTATGAATCTTGCGGTACATCGGAGTACAGTTTATGTACCGTTCCTTGCATGATGATGTAACACATAGATATATTATAATTTATATTATTTGCAATTGGTCTATATATATATATATATTTTTTATATCGTGCCGTTAAGAAAGATAGGAGAGGATCAAGAAAGATAACTTTCAAAACTTAATGTTCGAAATTAAATATATCTTATTTTTTGTTTATTTGATATTTAAAAATTTTCTTTTCAACTCGTTTACAAAATGGAACATTTTTAGAACGGTCAAATGTTTATTTATATTATTTTATCCACGGCAATAATCACGTGTAAAAATTCTTTCGAAAATACCCGTAGAATTTCCGAAAATAAAATTTTACAAATCGAATTTTAGTCACTAATCACGATTTTGTTTGTTCTCGATTCGTTTACGTAAGTGCGGAAAAGAAAGGAAAAAACACGCAGCTTACATGACTTCACGTTCGTAGAGGCACGTATATCCTCGCATGTATTTAACATTTACAAGAAATGTTGAAGGCGAACGAACAAAAGAAAGAGATAGCGTAGCTTTCTCAACTCAATTTTTTTTTTTTTCCCCTCCCGATTTTGTCAAGGTCACGGGAATTTGTCGTGCGCAGCTGCATTTCGCATGCAACGCGAAGAAGCAGACAGGGTAGACCGTTATTCGCTTTGTATTGTAGATACTCACCATACTATACGTGGTGTACGATAAAATGGACAAGTCAGTGCAGATTGTTTCAAACGTGTTCGCAGTTGATAATATTTGAAGAAATAAGATGCATATAATTATGCATCACAACGTTTATCGTCAATATTATATAGGTTATGAGTAGAATTTTCTGCTCATTTATTAAAATTTCAAGGATTAAATTCATTTTTTGAGATTACGTAGCAGAAGGATATAAAAAAATTTGGAACTGTTAAAAACGGGGATTATTCAGCGAAGAAACGTGTCCCAACGTGGAAAGTATTGAACTAAGACGACGACGTATCCTTTCTGGGCAATTCCGTGACTTGTAAAGACGATCTAACCAAGAAAAAAGTGAACTCTTGCGGATTGTGTTTTACAGTTACTCAATCGACGGCTATTTTCAATCCGGTTCCCTTCTGAACATTTATCAAAGTTTTCCCTGTAATTTTTTTTTAATATTATTAAACCATATTAATTGTCCAAACTCTTTAATTTAGTTTTTTTTTAGAAGAATTAGATCTGTACGATTCTTATTTATATATAGTTGAAATAAGGAATCTTTTTGGACCGATCTTCAGTCTTAAAACAATTTGAGATGTAATAAAATTGAGATTTTCTGAATCATCAATTGATCCCTTTCTACTGATCGTTTTCATAGATCTTATTTTGTCCTTCTCAACCAATGTCGAGCAATGTGACTTTGCCCGAGACACGATTGCTGCTTGTTCCATGTTCTTGATATGTGCTGTTCATCAAAAATCGATTCTTGGTCTGTTAGATTTCTTTCACTCTTAAGCTTCTTTAACAATTCATCCTTGAATTTTTTTTGTAATAGATTGAATAATTTTTGCATACACATGAAATAATATATATATATATAAAATAATGTATGAATTGATTTATAAAATTTTCTAATTAATCGTTGTTAATTTTTAGTTATGGAAGAATTAACAATATTTTTTTCACAGAATGGAATGTTTTTAATTTTAAAGAGTTCTATTGCCCGATGAGATAAAGTATCATCGTTATCGTATAGAAATAAAAAATCTAACAAAACACCGCATTTGTGTCGACGTTTTGAGATAAGCGATAATATCACATTATATTTACACTTAAATTTGTGTTTCTATTGTCTGATAGAACAATCCTCTAATAGAGTTTAATCGTTAGATAACATTTTAAAGAGATAAGCATTAGATTAAGTATATAAAATTTTTATTGTTTCAAAATAAAAAAAATTTTTTACATCAAAAATATCATCTATATTTATATGTTTTTTATAACATATATGCAATTGCTTCTATGGATATCATTATATAATAATGAATCGTAGACGCTCATTCAGAATCGAGGTGAACATTTGAACATTTGTTGTTTCCGTGAAAGATTGAATAATCGAGATCGAATATTTCTAAGAAAATCGAGTTTTCTTTTAATGGAAAAAACTAGTCCAAATATATGACGTGATCGAATAAATCATTCTTTAGATTATGGTAATGATTACGCATAGTATAGTAAATATGAGAAGAAACTAGTGAAAACCGATCGCAGTGCGGTGCTATGGAATATAGCAGCGATTTCGGATGCTAAATCTTGCTATTAATGAAATGGCTTCTTGATGAAATGGATCGATGTGTTCAACACCACGTTAAAATATATTTAAAATAAGTTTAAATGATTACTTAAACTGACTTATCTATCACTTTATTATTATTAAAAATAATATTAAAATGTTTTAATATTATTCCATGTATTTTTTAATTAAAGTTGGAAAATCGTTTGCACGTAGAAATCTAGATTCTGAATCTGATTTATTAAGAGTAAATTAAGAATTTAAATTAATTTTATTATTTATAGAATATATATATATTTTCTTCATATCATGATTTTTAATATTCTATGATAAAGTATATTCATACTTAGTTATTATTTTAACATTATATAATATAATTTTGTATTATATATTTATGTAAATACGTAATTTTAATCGTATAATTCACATGCATTATAATTGTACAAAAAATGAAATTATTCCCTTCTTGTATCTAATTTTCTTATCAGTTATATTTTCCAACGTTGATCTTAAAAACTGTTTAATTGCCATTTGAGCGTCGCAAAAGTAGATATAATCTCGGCAATAAATTTACTCGTAGTTGGTAGTAGTTTCATCTTTATTGTATTTGCTTATTTTATTGTTTGAAAAATCGGAAAAAAATATATGACCGCCATGTTGAATCGGAGAATTTTGTAATCTTCATTGGAAAAATGAAGTAATTTACTTACAATTTGCACGTATTGATGTTCTATTTTCAGAAATTTATTCTTATTTTTTGAGGATTACAGTTAAGTAATTATTTTAACATAGTGTATCAAGATTTTATCAATTTTAATATTATTTCATTAACATTGATCGATTACTTTCATTAATAATGTTTGGAGAAATTTAAATACTTGAGAAATTAGGATTTATAATTCTTTTGACTTAGGTCGTATCATTTCCTGTAAAAGTCTCTTTTTACTCTGGAAATTGTGGGAATTAGTTCTTGGGAAAAAGTGTCTTGAAAAAGAATGATTGTCCTCTTTAATTGAAATGCTCTATTCGAAATGTTTAATTAATTAATAATTTAAAAAAAAAAAATCTTATAGATTGCTGTATATTAGGAATAAAAACACAAAATAAATAATAAACGATCGTTAAATAAATAATAAATTCATTGGTTTGAGACATTATGATGAAAAATTTGATATAAAAGAGTCTTGTTCTTTTTTTTTTTTTCTTCTAAATTTCAAAAATTATGTTTCGGATTAAAATACTTTGTTAAAATTTATTCGAAGAAAGAATCATAAAAAAAAAAAATCATTATGATTAATTAAGAATAATTTTAGGATCCACGAGTCTTGTTTTATCTTCCGATCATAATTTCTTTTCGATATTACGATCTCAGGATCCAACGTAGTTTTCTGCCGAAAGAGAAGTATTCGAGTGTAAATCAACATGGTGTTCATTAAAATTCAGAGAGAATCAAGTCGGATAATCATCTCGTTAACTCGTTTCTTTCTTCTTCGTCTTCTCTTTTTCTTTATTTTCATAAATAACTTTTTTTCCTCTTTTTGAGCTTCCCACGGCGACCTTAAATTCTCGTTTTATATTTTCTCGATTCACCCGAACGCAGGGAAAACGCATCTGAATCCTACGCTTTATAATTGGAACGAGTTTCTCTCCTCTCTCTCCCCTCCAAATAAATCGGAAGTAGCTTCGTCACGAGATTCGAATGTTGCGCTCAATTTAACATGTCCGATTGGCTAATTCGATTGTCGTAAAATTCAAATATAATTCCGCATAAACATAATTGTAATTAAAACAAAAAATAATTTTATCTTGAGGTGAAAAGTATGAGACGATTAATACAATTTCAAAATGATTAATGTTAGATATGTAATAAAAAGATATTTATTTATTTGAAATTTAAATTAGGGATGGAAGAAATTTTTGTTTTCGAATCCTTCGAAATTTCCCGCCATATGATTTAACTATTTATTCAAAAGTGAATTCTCTTCTCTAGTCTAGTTAAAATAATTATTATCATTTTATTATCCAAGATCGTTTCTAATTACAAAGATTACGAATCCACTTTTTTAAAAGTACCTAATTGTATAGCATTCTGTGCTATCTTAATTATCAGTTTCTTCCATCCGGTAAACGACACGACATAGAATTATTTCCCAATTGAAACGAGGAAATATCTCGCGTAAAACGACTTATTACGTCAATTTGCATGAATTTTTATAACCCGTTGCTTTCAGTTAATCTCTTTTTAACTCGCGGCCATCGGACGCCGACATACGAAAGTTCCACATCTTAATTTATTCGATCGGTTTTATGAATTTTATTGTAAAACGACTTTGATTATATCGAGAACAGCCTTAACAATTAAAACTGTAAGTAAAACTGTATATCTCGATCATTAAATTGATTGTAAATATAAATAAGAAAAGTAATCTTATCAAATAAAAGTCATATCGAAAGAAAAATCTAAATAATATATCTTATATTTTATCTGTCTTATATTATATCATTGGAAAGCATAAATAAGAAATTATCAACTCTCATATTTTTATATATATTACACGTCTACTATTTCAAACTTAATTTTTTTTCAAGATGGATCAATAAATGGATAACAAATTAATAGATTGAATCTAATTTTCAAAATAGGATTAATAATTTCACCCCTGCTGGAATAATGCTATATCCCAATAATACATTTCTTTACTTCTGATAGTCAATCAGACAAATTCTAACAACTCTAAACCGGGCGTATACGTTTAATCCCATTAAAGATATCTTTAACATTGTCATTTTCGTGAAACGTAAGGTAATAAAAGTTCTTACCCGAGCCATACTCAACATACCGACAGACAGACTAAATTTCACATCGCCCAGCAACAACGAAACCGTTGGACGAGAAGAAACGACGTGTCCAGGCGGGGACCAGTTTTTCCACAACGAGAACCGAACGACGTGCGATCTCGTTGGACCGCTTCTTGCGGATCGGTCCTCGGTCGACGATCATCTGAAAGTCCCCGCTGGGGAACGTTAATCGCTGCCCGGCTCGTGGTTACTTTCGATAAACGCAACCAACCGCGATCCGACCAATACCAATACCATAGAAAATCTCAGAAGATAATCATTCGAATCTATCGAATCGGTGGCAACCATAAAAGGTAATAAATGGAAAAGAAAAAAAGATTAATTTTATTCGAGTGTGGAACGAGAAGTTTTGACTAGATTATTAGAAATTAGATATTAATTAGTTGGATTTAGATTAGGTTTGGGTTTAATCAAGTACTAGAAAAATTTAGTCGGGAGAGAGAGAGAGAGAGGAAAAAAAGAAAGAAAAAAATAGAAATCGTATAACGAAAATTAAAAAATATTATAAGAAGAATTTCTAATTTCAGAAAGTAGAAAATCTAGTAAATTGGAAAGCAATGGTTATAAATTGTGGGGGTAATATATATATATATATATATAATAACAAACTAAGAGAATTAGCCAATAATGATTAAGGATTGACACGGTGAAAAATATTGGAAAGCTATGATATCTTTAAATCGAAATGGTGTGGATGAGCGAACATAATTTTTGAGCAGCTGGTACCCCTTTTTAAGAAAGTCATCTTTATTAGCCAACATTAAGGCCACCCTGCGGAAAGTCTGGTTCCCCGAGGGAAAGAAAGGCGACATCGCTCTCCATTTTTACTTTCTTACGCGAAATGGAGGGAGAAAGTAACGTGAAATGGACGGAGGATGCTCGGTTTCCCAGAAACAGGTAGCAATTCCATCACAAACACGTGGAATTTTTTTTCAATCATGTACAATTACTATTAAATAAAAATCCTATGAAAATGTTTAACGCGTCGTTTAACGCGTGGTTAATAATTCGTAAGTTGTTAAGTTGATTTGCGAGAATCAAGAAATTAGCATCGAACAGATTTGTTATATAAATTTATATAATAGTTAACCAATGAAATTCAAGAATTTTTTCTCTTACTTTGTAACATTTGTGATCTAGAGAAATGAATTTTTTAGAGGAACAGTCTAGGGAATTAGTTCAAAAATGACAATTCAATAACATTTACCTAGTAATTTTCCATGGCAAGTTTATGAACTTTATTATTTCACTTCGTACACGGATAATAATATTTTTAATTCAATGAATACAACGTTTATCGATGTGTACGTGGTGCAAGTCGTAATTCCAATAATTAATACCGATTTAAAAGAATATCAATTTACATCACAGTGAAAACATTTTGGTGTTATGGCTACAAATCGATTCTGATTAGCGGCTACGTTGTCTAGTCAAGCATTAATCATGGACTCGTAGTTATAGCCGGGTGTCTCGAGGTCAGGGTCATGTTTAGCGTACACGGAGAAAGCGGGAAAAAAGAAACTGTGGTCGCCTTATCCAATCGAGGAGAAACGACTCTCGGGCGAAGAGAAAAAGCTGATTGGGACACGATCGAAGGGTGAAAAAGTTGAAAGAAAGTTAGCCTCTGTTTCTGCCAGGAAGGAAGAAGCTATTAATGAAACTTATCTTCAATTTTCACCAGATGGAAATCGAAAAGAGATATAATTGAGTCTAACTAGAATATTAACAGTAGTAATAACAATAAATAAATAGTAAGAATATATTTTCTAAAATAATATTTAGTTCTTAAAAACAAACAGAAAGAGATCGTTTCTTTATTTTTCCTCGAGATTTATCTCAATAGTAATGGCATATTTTTCCTATCTCATTATCAAAAAATAAATTTTAAACGCGTACATTGTATTGATTTTGAAATGATCTCGAATGATTAAAAGATTATCCTTCTTTAGATAAAAGAAATATTTTGTACACTATCATACCAGTATATTAATGATACTATCATTGCCATTCTATTGCCTTTCTAAACTTTATATGACCACGATTCTATAATTTTAATGAGATAATTAATAAAACTGGTTAGAATGTTAAATTGTGGTAATGAAACTGTACAACGAATAACAGAGATGTATGGAATTATGGTCACAATCCGGGACCAGTGAAAATTACAATGACAAGACGTGAAAGATAGATGAGGAAATTATGCATGATGAATACTATCGTTAGAATTATCGTTGGCGAGAAAACCGGGTATCATATTCATACTATCAGGAACTTCAGACTCACTTGACGACGATCATTGAATCCTGAGCAGCGCACGGCTCATAAAAATGCATCAGATCTCCCCGAGAAAGTTTCACGAAAGTCACCGTGGAAAAAGAGATTTCAGGATGATCGGTTGGCAAAAGTGTGCCACCAGCCGTCGAATGAAAAATAATTGCCTTATCAGAATCGAACAGAAGCTGTGCGAAGGTATGCGTTAGTAGCTCGTCGAATATACGAGGATTCCCCAGATATGATCGTCTCGCTTGATTTATCGTTTCTGATACATCATGTTGATAGGAACAGAAATTTCCCTAAGATTTCTCATCGTCGTGATAATATTGACGCCATTTCGAGACTTGATGACTCTTTGAAGAAAATAATATAATGACAGAGTTCTCTTGTATGATAATTTATCGATTAATAATACTAGTGTATTAAATTGTTGTAAAGATTTTATTGCAGAATTTTTACGTCAAAGAAAATAAACTAATTATAGGTAATTTAGTATTTATTCAGAGAGAATCACAAGATATCCAACGAGGAGATTATTTCGAGAAGAACATTTTAGTTGGTCGTTATTCTTGAACCAACATCGAGCAATTTCTTTTTTCACGCGATTTTGCGTGCGCCAGGAATCTTGTTCTTGAGAATCGGTTTTAAACATTCTGGTTTACATTTAGCGACTCGTGATGTTCAATATAAAATTCGAGACGGATTCGAATGCTATCTAAACATTTCTCTCTGGTGGAAACGAAGCAATTTTAAATATAATTTTAATATTTTAGATAATCAAAATTACAAAAATTAAGAAAGTAAAAATAATGAGAAGAAAAAAAATAAATAAACTTGATATCTCACGTCACGCTTCTATCCTGATTGCGATTGTGTAAAGTGTAAAACACACTTGAGAATAGATATTTTATAATAACAATAAAGTGTTTTAATAAGAGAAAAATTGATGCATAATTTTCACAAAACTGTGACAAACTGATCTCACGGTAGATTTAGAGATATTTTATTTTGAGCGTGTGTGTATCTTGCTATAAGTATTCGCCCGATAAAAAGTAACTAGCGCTTGAAAAAGGTAACTAGAATCTAGTGAACAATCTTCGTATCTCATTTCGTAGTCACGTTTCTCATGTTTCGAAGAAGCATTCGATTAGATTGACCCAGTTCCAAAAGATCCACGGCTTACTTACCTTTGCCCCTCGTTCTAGAATCGATACGATGGTATTATATGTTCATGAAACTTGTGGTGGAAAGGTCCTTGAATGTGAACAACCTAGGTTACAGAGTGACAACGACCTTGCCACTCTGACATATCCTCGTGACACCCTTTTTCGATGTTTGTTTTTCCGCGCGTTAATTTCATTTGCGAAACTTCTGCAGGTTTAATTGAAATAATCTATAGAAACAAACGATCTTTTTTCATTCGAGGACGATCTAAATGCAGTTAAAATGTTTCTCCTCCAACCGATGACCCTTTTCGACATAGTGAGACTCCGTTTCCAAATACAGTCGGTAGATTCTCATCTATTTAATCTCTTTGTCAATCGTAATTGGCAGTCCTGGAACTTTATACAGGTCTCTGGTAATTTCTAATTTCACGACACCTGTACTATGATTCAAGAAACTAGTTAATGATAATCTCTGACGACTTAAGATTGGTTAAGATTAATTCGAGAGTACTTAATTTCGTTGGAATGATTTCGTGAGTCAGGTTAGGATAAAAGTTGTCGATTCAAAATTATATTTTGCTTTGTTTAAGTTTAAGATAAAGAATTAGAATTATTAGGATAGAAAAGATTCAAGGATAGGGAAGGATGATTTCTGAGGCAAGTGCATAGCTATCTTAGAGTTGCAGGTGAGTAGCCTGGAATCTCGGATGGCAACGACCTTGCCAGCCGGCGCGACGTGTCCTCGCGTTATCCTCTCTCGCCGCGGCATCCTGTTTACATCCCGGTTCACCTGACGGTAAATCGACTTCTCTTTTTCTCTTGCTCGTTCTACGGACATTATTAATTCACCAGTGTCGAGTTCGTTTCGCTTGTTGCACGCAGCAGCGTTCCAAGCGCTCACTCCTCACTCTTTCCCTCGTTTATCCCCACCATCAACTCTAACGCGGATCTACTATACCAGCGGAAAACATTGGACTAAAACTATTTGCCCCGTTAAAAAATGGAATGCTGGTGGCTTCTTACCGCTTCCAGCGGTGGATAATCGTTAAGCATAACCATCCCTGTATTGGAGGTAACACTCCGGTTTTACCTGATTGCGTCTTGATCGTTTCCCGAAACAAAAATTCCCTAGAAATAGCAATTTATCTCTGTAAACTTTTTCGCGGCTTCTTCTTAAGGTAAACGTTAAAGTTCAATCGAAAGAACGAACGAGTCGTTTGTAAAACTGAAATATCTCCATTGCTCAACTTAAATGAAAGGAGAAATTTGAATAAAAAATTAATTTCATTATAGAAGCGAAATATTTGTGGGAGCGAAGTCCAAGGGAAGCAATTGGTTACATAAAGTAAAATAAACCGGGTTCCGTTCTTCGGGGAAGAGAAATTGAATCGTAAAGTCGTTCCGTGACGCGTTCAGCTCGTAGCTAACGCTGCGCGGACACGTAACACGTCGCGCGTAGAATAACGTAAGACGTAACGATGGTCCGCGGGGCTCGTACGGTAATACACCGCTCACGGTATGAAACACGATCCTTTCAGGTGAGCCGTGGTGCCCCGTGCACGTTCTCCGGCGTGACCTTATACACTCCACAGAGCGAACTTCTCTTCCGTAAAGAAAGCTCCAAGAAATCCCATACACGTGGCCGCTTATACCCGAGCGTCTCGAAACGATTCAAATACTAAATAGATATCGAAATCTGATTTTTCGATACTTGTGAAATTAAAATTTTTATTTTAAGCTTTTTCCAAGCTTTTAAATTCGTGGTTAATTGTTATAATAACAATGATTATTTTTTTTTAACTTGGACAAAAAATTTAGCTTCTATCTTTTTTATCTTTTTCTCCTTCCCTTATGTTTTGTATGTTTTGTCATTGTAGCGATATGAGAAATTAATATTAGCATTGATGACAATTGAGATTAAATGTAATCATTTAATTCTTATAATTCCAAATGAGACTGTTAATTCTAGAATTATTTATAAGGTAGTATCAAGCGTAGAATATGTGCATAAATAGAATTTCTTTCAATTATACCTTTTATTTGATTTGATTATTAAATTGATTGTTAAATTTTTTATTCGCTTTCTGAGCTAGATCTTATTACGATTCTTCGTGGAATTATCCTTGGAAAAGTTTTGGGATATGATCATTTTATAACGGTGATTATTATTCTTGAAAGTCATCTTCGATAATTAATCTTTGAGCCGTATCAATTGGCCCACTTGTTCACATTTTGATCCTTCTCTAGTTCGTCGTTGACAATCAATTGTGTTGATCAAGGAGATTCCACGGATCGTTAAAAAGTCTTCCTCGAATTTCCTGCTCGAATGATTTTATGAATAATGATCTCGATTCAGAAGAGGAAAAAAAGAATCGATACGCATTTTTCCTTACATGGTCAAAAATGTTGAAAGATTTTTTTTTCTACAGAAAGATCAATACACATTTAAAACAATTCTTATTCTTTTTCTTTCTCTTTAATATTGATCACAATATTGATTCATGATTGAATTTTAGTTTAAATTAATGTGATTTTTCTTAGTAACAATTTGCTATCATTTGTCCATTTAAAGAAATAGCAAAAAAAAAAAAAAAAAAGCATATTGAGCATCATTTTATGATTATTCCAACGTAATTTATAAAAATTAAAAAGTTTTTTGCGCATAAAGAAAAAAAGATGACGCGATACTGTTACGTGATATCGTTCTTACTGTTGGTATGACTGGTGTGTGCGTGCGCATACGCATCTGCATACAAACATGGCTGAAACGGCTCTACTGAAACGAGCTTGGAAAGATCGGAGATTGCATTCCTGGCAAGGGCGTTCGCAGGTTATATTCCCTTGAAAGAAACACTGAGAAAAGGAAATAAAGGTGGTGCGCTTGAAGGTCTCTTTGATCTCGTTTCTCATATACCTGTTTGACGTTTCTTTTGCGGCGTCTTCAAGCTTTCTCTCGTTTTTTACCTCTTTGTTGATTTTGTCTTATAGCTGGAAAATATTTGTAATTATTCTTAGATTATGACTTTTTTTTTTTTTTTTTTGATAATTATTTCTATCTTATCTCTGTTCTGTTTGTTAAAATGATAATTGTCATTTTTTATTGTACTATTATTATTATTATTCTTTTTTTTTATTTTTTTTGTTTATTATCTTTAAGATATATGAAAATATTAACGTATGGAATACATGAACAGTATATAACTTGTTTATGAGTATGCATAATGCATGTATCTCATTTTTTGCTAATATTAATTGCAAATCAGTCTTGTAGCTGCGTCGTTTTTAATTTTTTCATCTTAAATATTTCCTTCGCTTGCGTTTTCATGTATATCTCATTCGATATTCAATGAACGAGGCATGTAAAACTCCCGGAAAATTTTCTATCATAATTAAAATATTTCATTGAAAATAACTTATGCAATCAATTCGAATCGAATATTTCGAAAGAAAAATATTTCTAACATGATTCATAAACTTCAGGGATTTACGAGGATATACTTTCTACAGTTACGTAGAAATTTTTATTCCTGTGTCACGTACCATTTATTCCCATTGCATTTTAACTTTTACCGGATTCCTCGATTCTCCTCAGTAATTTCATTGAAAAACTTTAAATTTAAATTATTTCCTTTTTATAAAAAATTTTCACAAAATTAATTGTTGTCGTATACATTATACATAATTAAATTTCAGGTATTCAGAAATCGAAAACAATTTTTTGTAGGATAAATATAATTATAAAAAGTGAGTTTCAAGGAATTCTAACGTTAATTCTTAAAAATTACTAGACTTCTGAAAAGTAACTAGCCTTTATTTTAAAAATTTTGCCTATATTTAAAATAAAAGAAAATAAAAATTTTACTTTTATTTTCTAAATAAATTTAAGATTTTAATATTAAGATATGTATATATTACAAAAGTTTAATGAAGAAAATTAAAATATCTTTAGAGTTTAGAGACTAATTTATCTGTATGCTAATGCAAACACACATTACAAAATGCTGCATCGTGGAATAAATTATCTCTTTCCACGACCCTGATCGTGCGCAAATAATGCTATAGATCACTTTGCGTCACTGGAACGACAATTACAGTCGTTTGAGGATGCAACATGCGCAGAACAGGTGATGACACTCGTCGACAATCTTCTGCTAGATATGTTCTAGACATATTTCATCTTTTCCTGGAAATATATTATGAAATCCAATATATCATACAAAGCTCATACTGAATTATAAATCAAATGGGATATTTCTAAAAGCATAAAATATGATAAAATGAATTTTAAAGAACTTAAATGACTTAAATTAAAAAAGAAATATTATTAATTAGAATCATTCTATAATTATTTCTGTATCAATCTGCGATTTAATTAAAGATAAACGATTATTTAATCAACTAGAATCATTTTATCGGATCTTAATCAGAAATTTTTTCACTTTAATGCAATTGAGAAACAATAATTCTAATTAATTTAAGTTTAGAATCTAATTTATGGAAATATAAGTAACATTGATATAATAAAATTAATATAATTATTTAAGCAATAAATCTAAAGAAATAAATCTTTATATTTAAAGTATCGATTATTCTAAAGATGTTTAACTATATATCCTCAGTTTACATGAACTCTAGATGAATACTAGTATATTAATTTCATAGAATTAAACATATGAATAATCCTCGCAAAATCCAAATCGGAGACAAAATAAATGGAAACAAAAAAAAAAAAAAAGGCGGTGGCATTGCAAGGTTGCTAGCCAAGTTTTGCAATCGTGATTGTGATGCAATCGGACTCCGGAGTCTCGTCGCGACATTGAAACCAATTCAGCTTGCGTTGTTCAGTGGAAGCTTTGCTACGAGTTTATTTCGAATGACGATTATTATTATATACGGAAGATTGTAGCTTCTTCGTCACAAATTCTTGTTGTCTTTCCTTGCCTTCTTTTTCTTTTATCTGTGTTACGAACTGGAACCATGGATGCCTGAAGAATGGTCTTAACGACTTTCACGGTACGTGCGTTTCTTTGTTCTCATTTAACTTCTTATTCCCTTTTCTATGACTATCATATTTGCCAACTTCTTTGTATTGTACGAATTATGTATACGTATATTCGACTGTGATATTTCAACGAGCCATTTTTAATTTTGGTGACTAAAATAAGAGTAATCATAGAGTTAAAAATAGAAGAAATACGAGAGTTAAAATTGTTATTTTTAAAAGGAGAACTATTATTTTAATAATAGTAAAACTAAATAGTAACCGGTTTTTCTTAGTACATTTGCTATCTTAACATAACATAAGTGTTGCTAACAATAAGTAAAAATCCTTAAGGCTTTTAATTACAGTGTATTTAGGTTCGAAAATGTTCAAACATCGACAAGCAAGAATTATATTATAGAAGTGTTAATTGGTGGAAGAACTCGTTACATAATTTATCATGGACTATTAATGGCGAGAAACAATAGTATTCGTAACTTTCTCTTTTGTGTGCGATGAGAATTGGCAGGATATTGATCGTGTATTGCATATAAAGATATTTATGCACTTATGTGATATTGTTGGATCAGAAATTACATAAAAATACAAATTTTCTGTTTGATGTGTAACAAAATTGCTATAAAAATTTATTTAAATAAAGAATTTCGCGAAATCACAAATCAACTTGAGTTTTCGTATTCTCTATTTCAAAAAGAAGACGTATATGAGACTTTAGTGACTAATTGATAAATGACTATATTGTCATCGAACAATATCAGGAGAATCTCTTCAGAAAAGTTTTGGCAACATTTTAAGTTAACATTTTCTAATAATAGCTCGGTATTGGAACTTCGAAGAGAATATTTTTCGAGACAGAATTCTAGAAAGTGATTCACTACATATGTCGCCATGGCGAATTCCAAGAAATAATAAACGTATTAACTGAACCGGATAATTGCAGTATCATGTTTCGTTGCTTCGATACTGAATTTATCTCCGTGGCGATACACATGGTGTCCATTATGAGCGTACCATATCTTGATTCGTGGAATTTATTTATCAGGTGTCGATTTTTTCATACAATAGCATCTTTATCCATCGCTTCTTCGATAAATAAAAAGATTGTATTGTATATGTAATTCAATATTACGTTGATCTCAATTAATCATTGATTTTATTTAAAAAAATATATTTTTAAATAATAGAAGAATTTTGATGAATTTGAAGGAAGATAAAGTTACAAGATATTTACTGCGAAAAAAAAAAATAAATAAGTTGCGACTTATTCAAGAATCGCCAAGTCGTTGATTCTCCAACTTGTGACGCAATATGGTAGAGGGCGTAATATGATTGTTTCAACTAACCTAACCTTATATTTTTCGTTTTTGTAGTTTTTCATAATAATGGTCTGCTTCGAAGATTCTTCGATAAACATGTTGATTTTTATTGGATTAATCCTCGAATATTCTTTGTAATCCTATTAACCTTTCACAATCGTATCATTCCTTCCCACCAAGCGAAAGATTCCACTCGATAAACGAGCACAACTTCCGCCTTGATAATTTCCATCCAAGCTCTATCATCTCTCCGATTTAACGAAGAAAGTTATTTATTGACTATTCTCCTTATACTTTTTTTACTTTTTACGATCGACTCATATCATTGACTCGCATGAATTCTAATCGGTTTTTTACATAATATTTCGAGTAGAATTGCGTGCAAGGAATGTATCGTTGCGCTTCTTCTTACATGGTTGAAAGGCTTTGCCTGGTTTCCGTCGATGCAACCAGTGCACACGATCCTCGTAAATCAACCTGTTTTTAGTCATCCTATCGTTAACCGGACCTGTTCTTGTCTTTTTACGATATTAGGAGGCTTTGGAGCAAAAAACTTGGTCGATGAACCTGGAACAAAGTTAAATGATATAGTCTTATGAAAAGAGATTTTAGATTCATATCAAGGTTCGAATAAATGTAAGGTTATATTAGATCTGTGTTAATTTACGTGGTGATTAGATTGGAATGTTTAAGATATTTTCATACTTGATTCGAACAATCAGTGATTATTAGTTTTTTTTTAAATCTAATGAGATAATAACTTGCAAACTTAGGCAATTTAGACATTATTGTGAAATTTTTTTGCATTATATATCAGAATACAATGTATTTTTTTTACATAATTATAATGTTATTAGTAAAATTTTACAAGTTATTAAAAAAGAATCTTGTATAATTAATTTAATAAATGAAATCTTACAGTTCATCGTTATATTTGAAAAATATGCTTAAATAATATGTTGAAATAAATCTATAATTTACAACTTATCATTAATATTATTAAATAATAAATTACTATGAAAAAAATTATGAAATTATAAGAAAGTTTATTTTCATCTTTTTGTTTTATCATGTTTGAATATATTGGTTACTAATAATTTTATTCTCTCTGTTGCAGGTAAGTCAAAATCTTGGTCAGATGGCTGAAGTAATCTATTTTCAGTTTTGGGATTTAAAAGAAAAGATTGTAAGTTAAAATTTAATAAAACTGACAGAGTTATTAGAAAACGTTATTCGAAGAATAAAAAATTGATTTCTATTGAATCTATTCATTTATGATCATTCAAATAGATCATAAAAAAAAAAAAATAATTTTAAATACAATGTATCATTATATAAAAAAAATTCACAATTTGATGAAGATTTCTCTGTATTAACAATTCGAGCAGTTTTTTGATTATAAACAATTTCTTATTACACTATCATTATGTAACTTTAAATTGGAGAACGAAAGTTGTGGGAGTGGAGAAGTGCGATATAGATTAACATTACGAGCCAGTCGAGTCCACTTTCTCGCATTAAGGAGAACTAAGTTTACAGATATACACAAGGTGGCCATTAATTAAGTCCAAATTTATTTCAAATTAATAATTATAGAGTGATTGTTTATACTCTTCATACTTATAATAATTTTTGAAATTAATAACATTCAATATTTATTATTCAACTTCTATTAATCTTAGAAATAGAGGAAGGAATCTTCAAATCCATTTCAGTTATCAAGGTAAACCTGTTTATTATAAATATTACGAAACTTGATTCATTCTTCTAATAGTTAATTAAATACTTGGATATAATTGATATATATAATTGATCTTTATTATAAAAAAGAGATGAATGAAACCTATAATTAAAATCTTCAACTATGTTTCAGAAATGCATTTATTAATTCAGAATTGGAAAGCTAATATAGCTAGACTATGAAAATTAGTAGATCCATACTAATTCAATACTTGTTACTATTATCTGATTAAACTTAAGTGATGTTCAAAATCTTGATGATTTTCAAAATACATGTAAAATAACCAATTTATTGATGAAGAAACTAATTTATAAAATCATATAATAATGGTGATTTCTAGTTTGCTAAATTACTAATGGTAACATTACCTTCACTTGAAGTCACTAATGAATGTTGCAAAAAAAGAATGGCTGAAGAAACTATTTCTTTTTTTACTTGGCCTAAAGTAAAAGTGAAAATTGCTTACTGTTAAGCAAAAACTTCAAACGTTGAAATTGAAAAGAAAGATGAGGAAAAAGATTTTTATTTCCTCAAAGAAGTGTTGCAAATGGAATGTTTGCATAATTCTTGGCACAGAACTAAATCAGGAAAAATTCATATTATGAAAAGAGAAAATCCTTATTTAGACAACTTGTATAAGCATATGCATTAATTTTATTAAGAAATATGTTGATCCGTTTTTAATTATAATTTTTAAATTAATTTTAATTTTATAATTGAAATAATTCTCAAAAAAATAATAAACTTATCATGGCGAATTAATTTTCAAAATCAGTTGTCTGACTATTCAACTATTTTCTATTCATCCAACATAATATTATTAGGAAAATCAGGAAATTGACTTTATTAACATTCTTGTCTTCCATTTGAATCAATCAGGTAACATCTGAAATTCTAACATTTATTTATTCAATCTACTGATCTTATTCTTTCGCAGTTAGCGTGTTAGCTACCCAATTCCATGTCATTAGTTATCAAGAAAGCTGTTTTTAAAAACGATAATAATAGAGATAGTTCTATTGGAAACAAGAACAAAGATAAATTCTAGAAATATTTATAATACTCTCATGATCATTATCATTCTCTTAGTTTGTTTTTTCTTCTTTTTATTTTATTTTATTTTTATTTTTTTACTTTTCTTTATACGTTTCTAGTATAAATTTGATCAATCTTTTAGATCTCTTCCAATTCTAAAATTCTATTTAAAAATTTTTTTTTTGTTTTCCTTAACTTCATTTTGATGAATTATAATCTATTAAGGATTACACTATTTTATTTATTGTTTAATTTTACTTTCAAGTTTCTCTTTTACTTCTTCTTTTCGTTTTCAAAATCCTTTTATGTTTCTCAAACTTTTTCTTTTCGCACTTTTTCTGAATTTTTCTATGGCAATGTCTACGGCAATAATTCTCTAGTCTTGACGACAATCTCATTGCTCTTCAATTATGCGTCAGATTCATTAGACTTGTAACCATTTCTATGCGAGTGTGCGTGTAATGCGCACGCGTGATGCAGACGAGCAGCCTCTGGAGAAGCTCTCTCCGAGGAGGTCGCGAGCAAGGCCACGTGGGGCGTTGCCCTCATGAGTTCGATCTCGAGCTTAGTTAAATGTGGCTGGTTATTCGCATATCGATGACTGGTTCAGGATCGATCTATTGGGTGTCTTGATTTCATCTTCTGTTCAACTTTTGTTTCTTCATGTCAATATATCAAATAATTTTCTTTAATTAATCTTCATTTTCTTAATTAATGCAAGCTTGGTCTTTTTTGACAACGTTAATTGGATGACGAAAATTAAATCTTCTAAAAAAGGTTATTTTTGATTTAATTCGTCTGAAAGTTATTATATTTTGAGAACATTAGAGTTACATTTTTGTCATGAAACTCAATTAGAATTCAATCCATGCAAACATTAAGCAATAATCTCATTGGTTATTTCAATGAGTACAGCGATCATAATCTGAAGGTCAAGAGCAACGCATTGAGAATAATGATTCGTCCGAGATTAAAAGTGTATGCTAATAAGTCGCGTAGGTGTTATTGTTTGAAGACTAAGAAATATGTAGATGTCAATTGTTCTTGTGATACATAATTGTGCTGTTTACAACCTTGTTACATGAATCCATGATTAAAATATGTGTATTTTACTTATAAATAATTTTATGAAAGATGAAACATCATGGAAACATTATTCGTGTATTGCAAATATTGTCAATTGGATGAAGACATGTTTATCAATAAGATATGAAAATGAATATATTTTGAAATTTATAAAACAAAAATTTGAATCAATATTAAGATTGATGATGAAACACTCAATTATCTCTCAGTTATGTAGTTTTTTATGATTACTTAGTAGTTTTGGAAGAAACTTTGAGAAACATATCTGCACAATGTATTCGAGTTCCCAGAGAAACATTCTATGATGATCAAGTTACTCATGGAAGTTATGCAAGTGAATTATCATCTTCTTAAAACAATAGCTGCCATTTCCTGCTTCACAAAAGCTTAATAAACTAGGAACATAAAAGAAATAAATAGTTTTTACCTGTTGAAATAGCGTATTATTACTTATGCATTACTTACGTATTACTTATGACGAAAATCAAAGGCAAAAAGATTGTGGATGTAACAAAAATAATTTTTTGTCAATATCTATTCCCATCAAAAGTATGCAACAGATAGATTAACAAAACTGTGTGTAATAAAGAATATTTAGAATACAGTAGTCAAAAATAAGACAAAAATAAATTCTTATTTTCAATGTGATATCCATATACGCATACATTGTGATTGTTTTTTTTATTGCAACATTATAAAATTTACATACAATATTTTGCAACAATATTATGTCATGCTGCAAATTGGATTTAAATGTGGTAACTTGGGGAATTTTTATATAATTTTTTTTTCCCGTTAGTTACATCAGATGCAAATATGTTTCAACAAGTATATGGAGAAAGGAATACCACCTATTTATAGAGCTGAAAGATTATATGTGATATAAATGGCGTTTAAAATTGCAAATCCGATTCTCGATGTAGCCACAATTTTATATTCAATTGTAACAGTGAGGAAAACGAACGCTTGGAACGTTATTATTGATTCACCGACTGCCGGGAGTTATATAAATCTATGGCGTATTTTATTTTCCATAAAGCGTTTTCTGTTACTTTCATTTAAAGAAACCAAGCAGAACATATTACACATAGGAAACGAATTTATTTTTTACGGATGGACTGATCAAGATATGTGTCAGTATGAATAATTTACAAATTGAAAAAATTAATGCAATTCACCAGGGAATCTGTTGTCAAGAAAATCCACGAATTTAAATGAATTTACATTAATTTGAAAATAAAGAAATTATAACTAATCTATAATATTCTAATAAAAGTTTGAGGATCTGCTAGATATTATTTTAAAAAATTAATGTGAAATTAATATAATTACAATATAATATCATAAATCTGAATTTTTTAATAAAAGAAATCTTATTATAACTATATGTCATAAAAGCAACAGAATAATCACGAAAATATTGATCCAGTAGAGGAAAAAAGTTCAGAAAGAAAAAGTATGGAAGAAACGCAAAGTACCATGATCGCATTATATGGATTGACCCTAATATCATCATTAGATTAAACATTGTAATTTGACAAAATTGTCTCCTTACATCACAAAACGACGATTACGTTAGTTGATATGGTTCAACAAGTAGTTTCGCGAATGCTTATATTTCATGCAGCGATGGCAATTCATTTCTTTTCTGCAAGAAAGTTTTTTCGATGTTCAGTGAACCAGATCGCTTCGTATGTTATTTGAAATGGATAGTACTGATCATTTTAACGCTAAAAAGTATTATCTTCAATGAAAAAATAGTGTAATCTTTTAAAATTATACTTAAGAATTGATTCCTGATTATTAATGGTTTAAGAAGTCTTTGTCTTACCATAAATTTCTATTCAAAGGTGGTAATCATTGGAAGACATTTGGAAAAAGGAAATTGAATTTAATTATGGCGTCGAATGTTCTTCAGAATGTATAGTATTTGGTAGCTATTAACACTGAAAAGTATTACCTTGTGAGTATCACCATTACAATTATTCGAAGGCAATATATGAGAGAATAAAAAGAACCGAGTGCATTGGTAAAGAGCAATCGCGTCTTCTTTGGTATTACGCGTATTGCATAATCGTATGTTATGTAATTTGCTCATAAACGGAGGAAAGAACGAAAAGGAAAAAGGCGAACGAGAGAGAGATCGATCGAGAAAGGTCTTTGAGAAATCTCTGGTAACAATTTTTTCTTTGCTAATTACAAATAATAAAAATTTAATTCGAATGTCAAATATCTATTTATTTTTGGGTGTATATGTCTAGAATTAGAAGCATGGATTAAACATTAAAATGATCATTTAAAAAAACAAAGTATCAAAATAATCAGTTATAAAAGAAAAATGCTATAATAATTTCTTTGCATAATAATTATTAAAAGGTATGTAAATATGTGTATCATATGTTCATATATATGTAATAATATATGTATATAATAGTATAATATATACCATACATATAATGATGCAAATATATATATATATAAATATATAATGGTTGAACTTTAATTACTATACTGTATTATTATATACATTGATTACATAACACAAAAGAGAAGAGTATAAAAGAGCCAATTTATTCTCCTCCATCTTTTATGATTCACTTAAATGATTTGCATGGTTTGGCATATATATGGTTTATATTTCATTTATGAATTATGCAGACTAAAATATAATAATAAAAGATGTATTTGTCAATTTTATTATTGAATCAAGTGTCTTTAAAAATTTTCACATAATACATATAATATATCTAATATTAATATTAAATAATATATATCTATAATAAAATTGTATACAAAAGGTTATAAAATAATATGAAATTATCAATCTTATTTTAATAGAATTTTAACAAAACTGATTTTAATTATTGTTATATCATTTAATTCTAAATAAAGATTCATTAATCTTATAAAAATAAATAATAAAAATTAGTTTCAAATTGTACATGATAAATAACAGATTGTACAGATAATAACACTAGATAATTTTAAGTTAGAAATAAAATCCTAAAGAGATCCTAGGGAGAAAATAATTTCAATTTCTATAACAATCATAAAATCGACTAACATGTCTGATTCAATAATTATAATTCACAAAGAATATATTATTCCTTTCAGAATCACAAATTGAAAATCATATATTATTACATATCAATTAATGGAATTACAAGAAAATTAACTATTATCTAGCAAGCTAATTTTAACTAAACAAATAATTGATTTGATTTTAATTTTTGATGATAAGTTTCGCTCAAAAAATTTAGGGATATTTTTCTAATTGTATTAGATGATTTAATATTATTCTTTGTTGATTGGAGAATCTTCGTTGATCTTAGTAGCGACCTATTTTCCCACATATTTCCCACCATTCACTTTGCTACCAATCGAGACCAATCGTGATTTGTTATCGCAAATCGATCAGTGGCCAATAGTAATAGAAACTTTCTTGATATCGTAACAATCGATCCTATAGTTTCACGACGGTTATCGATAGTCGTCTAGAGACGAGGCTAGAAATCTCCGCTCAATGTGCTTCATTGAACACGCGCCACTTTTTTCGAATCTGTCTATATTTTATTCCACTTAATTATGTTCCGCATCAATGGAACTGGTAAACTGATATCTAAAAGTAATCGATCTGTGATCATTTCAATCTCACATTTACATAATACAAATACAATATTTTATATATATTGTCGGTGAATATCAAGGAAGAAAGTCTTTCTCTTTAAAAGAAATATTTAGAAATATAGTAAATGTGATAATTATGGTGAATTTAAGCTTATATTTAATAATGATAATAATAATAATAATAGAATAATATATAATATATATAATAATAATAATAATAATAGAATGGCTATAATATTATAGATAGAAAAAGTAGTTATGATTAATATTTTTATTATCGTTTGTGCTTGACTATTCAGTAAATAGAGTTTCCAAGTAAAAAAAAGGAGAGAAAACGGAGAAAGTTTGACGAATCCAAAAGAAACTTCACCTTGAGGTTATTGGTGTTTTATGACTTCCTAAAAGTCGAATAGTGAGGTTAGGTTCGTGTTGTCATCTGTCCATTTCATCTACATATTTTTGAGATTCTCATTCCATATGGGAATTTCTCTTATAATAAATTTTTTTATTTCTAATTATCGAAATTGAGATTAATTTTTATAAATAATTATTTCTCTCGAATTCTTATCGATAATTATATCGATTCGAAGTTGAACTAACATCAATTCAATTGGAAATTTGTAATATATTTTACGTTTAAACATAATCGATGTTATCTTTTAATGCAAGTTGTGCAATTCTGATATAGTATCATTAAAATTAAGATTGGAAGAAAGATATCAACGATCAATTGATGAGTCAATGATTGATTCAGCGAATCTCCAATCGAAAAAAAAAAAAGAATCATGGAATTTTGTGATTCATAGTGAATGTTTGATTTTGCAAGAGTTTAGGATTTCTCGAACAATTTGCGGGAAAGTAAGAACGAATAAAAAAATGAAAAAAGAGAACGAGTAACTATTAGAAAAGTAACTTCTGGGAAGACTGTATGCTGTGAAAATAGTGTTTTCTCTTTGAATGGATAGTTTTGCAACTGATTCACTGATCGATATACCTTGTTCTCGACAATACAATCTCGATTTCTCGGCCCTCTGCGTCGAGAAAATTATTAAATCATCTAGTGAAAGGATTTTATTCCTAGATTTATTGAAATCGATGCACTAAATGTGAAATCGCATTATTTATTTTTTTAGATTTAATATTTATATCGGTTATTATTATTTTCTATTTTTATTTGTTTGTTAATTTAATCATAGTTGATAAGAATCGAGGAAAGAGAAAATACATGGATTGCGTTAAATAATATCAACTTTCACGAAAATTTTATCCAACAGTAATCTTGATATCTTTCAAATATAGAAATATTACGATAAATATTAGAAACAAAAAAAAAAATTAAGTACAACTGGAGAAAAAATACATATTTTACAAATTTCAATATAGAAGTTGTTCTTTTATAATACTTTATAAGGATATGAAAGAAACGAAGAAGATCAAATTAAGGCTGATTTATCCATGCGTGAATAATTGCAGAATGTATTTAAATATTCAGTGCACGTTGATCCTTGATGTGCTCTGCCTCTTTCCGCTCAGGTATGTAGAGCATTTCCTTTAATACAACCGGTATTTCTATTGCGTGTAGAATAGGACCTCCAAATGGAATCGCAAAACTCGTTTCCAAATGAACGATGTGGTCGCATGATATTCAATAGCTGCATGATGGTGCAGACTAAGTCGTGAACCTACTTCGTGGTGGCCCTGTTCAGCCATTAACCTACATTCGATTTCATATGGTATCTCAAGTGAAAATACAAGGGAAAATGGAAAGACATTTTTTGCGATAAACTTTCTTAGCTAAAATGAGAAAATATATATATGTTTATGCTTCAGGTATAATTAATTATTCAAAATTCAATTATTCAATTGATCCTTGTTTAATTTTTGAAAATTATTAAATCATTGAATATATCTTTATTGTCCAACAGAAACTAGAATTTTCTTACAATCAATGAAGTATAATATAAAGTATTTAAATGCTCACAAATGCGGGATGATAGAACTGATGTATACACTTGAAAATTATGTAATGGGAAGAAAAACAGGAAAAAAGAAAAAAAATGAGAGACAGAGAGATGTACCATATCTGAAGTCCCCCACCTTCCTAAATTCCAACAGCGCATCCCGTTATTTCTCCACCTGTCTGATCATTTCGTCGGAATAAGAATTGACCACTTTCCAGTCCGTTTACCGCAGAAGTGATCGCTGTAGATTATGAATGGAATGAGTCAATTGTTTCTCATGATGTTCTCTAAAATACAGTCCAACGAAATATGAGTATTCAAGCAACAAATATCTCGAAGATATAATTTTCTTAATTTAACATTCATTTCTAATTACTGTTGCAAAATATATAAGTTTTTGGATTTTTATAATTAAATACAGTAAAACTTTATTTATATGAATATATATATATATTTATTAGAAAAATATGTAAGTAATTTATATATATAGTTTAATAATTCTTAATAATGGAGAAATTTTTTGAAATTTTTAAAAAATTTATTTTTTTATATAATTCTCTTAGATTGTAGTTCAAATTGCCAAAAGCAATTATATTTATTTTATATTCTAGAAAATTTAATAAATTATAAAGAAAATATTTTTTTTAACTATAGAGGTTAGATTATTAACAATATTCATAAATGTTGTCTATATGTTTTAGTGTCTGAGTGTGAAAATGACATGAATAAACTACTTTCCGATTGTTAATAACAAAATTATACAATACTGTTTCCTTATGGCTATTTCGAAGTTTTCACATTTACAAATACTATCCAAGAAATAGATCACATCAGTAATAGTATTCTGTCTCTAAAAGAATTATATCATTTCTACGTAACTGATCGTGAAGGTATACGCAACTACCAGAATATAATGTTAAGTTTTACGTAATCGTAAGAAGTGTTGTAAATTCCAAAAGAACGCGAATTAATGGTACGTGCATGCATTGTATGTAGAAAACAATCAACACGCATTGCATTACGATTTGTGAATTAAGAATTTTTATTACGTTAGTATTACATTAGTCTGTGAGACCAGACTGCTTGTTGAAAGCATGCTGTATTGTTTAGTGATGTGCGTGACTATTTTGTCAATAGACAGTATTTCAGGATTAAGAGAATAATTTAATTGCTGTGATAATATTCTGAAATATGTAAAATATATAAGTATGTTATTCATACTTATTAATTAAACAATGTCGAAATGCATTAAACTGAATTATATTGTACAATGAACTATAGCATAACAACTAGAGATTTAATATCGTGTGACATATCACATATCATATGACAGATCATATGATACCTGTTATTTGAAAAAGTTAGAATTATAACTGCAATAAAGAAGCACGAATAAAAGAAGAAGATATAAATAATTAAAAAAGAAAAAACAAGCTACTAACATCGGTTAGGTTATAGACGTGTCACGGTCAAGGTCGTCTACTTGCTTGACAAAGGTGAAGGCAAAGTTATGAACAGTGATGTCATAATCATCAAAACATTTTCAGAGCAGAGATTTCATTGTTAATGATATTATATAGTAACTTCATTCTAAAGCCATTTATTCACAAACATGATTTCTGCTTATTAATTACTGTTTTGTCCATGACAATGTAAAAGTTATATACATAATTATTGAACAGCTGTAATATAGACATTTTGTTTTAAATTTGTCTAACTCATTTATTATTATATTTGTTAGAAATGATTATGATTTTTGGAATTTATATTTATATTAAACTAAATGAAATATGAATTATTAAGCCATATAGTGAAGATAATTAAATATTTTAAAAAGTTATATTTATCATTCATTGCTAATATAAGTGAAAAAATAAAATATTATTGAACATTATGTCAAAGGAAGTTATTCAACATTTTTGGCATTGAGATGAAATAAAAAACTCAATAATTATTGAAGTGCTAATTATTAGTTACTTGTATTTTTTTGATCATTTATAAATAAGAGTTCTTTAAATAATAAGGATTCTTTAATTATTAATTATGTGAATATGAAACTTATAACTTCATAATAATACACATATACAGAAAAAAATTGAAATATAATACTTCTAATAATATACCATACAATTTTTTCATTATGAAGAAAAAGAAAAGTTTATCAATCAAAAACAGGATATATTTCTTCTATATAGTATATCGACTATTTTTTTATTAACTATTTCTTGAAATAAGGTAGCAAAACAAGCAATTTCAGAGCGCTACCTAGAAGGATATAAATCATGGCTCTTCCGTGGGATTTCTAACTGAAACCTCAAGGAAATGCAGAAAAAACATTGATATTTCCTGCTTTCAAGGCACCCAACCAACGAACCGAATCGCAAGAAATATCTTAAGGATGATATCTTCTAAATAACCAGGGAACATGTAATCTGTAAATCTCGATACATTGATTGACCAATTATCCTTTCTGGTTCGTGCAGATGTTGGACGAGAATAAAGCTGTTACTAGGAATTTGAAGAAATGATTATTAGTGAAAAAAAGACATAAAACAAGTGCAGTTGAAAACTTTAGAAATTTTATATTAGGTATATTATTAACAGATGAAACTTAAAAACAAAGAAACTTAAAAAGAAAGAAAGAAACTAATGTATATTGATAAAAATTTATTAATTATTATTTTAAAATATTTGTGAATAGTGAATAACATAAGTCTATCATGTCAAATTAATTAAAAACCGTTTATTATATGAGAAAATATTTTAAATAGAAATTGTATAATTGGAAATAATCAAGATCATGAATGAATTTCTAAAGGATTCTAATTTGAACATTTTTAAGATATATATATATATATATATTTTAATTAATCGTCTGATCATATTCTATTTTAAAGAAGACTTTGTTATATTATAAATTACTTCAAACTATTAAATATCAAGAGATATTTTTAATCAAGAGTTTTAAGAAGTAATTAGGATAAGTGAAACAAATTAACAGCAATCGATTTCGAAAATGTTTTCCATAAAAGAGCTGGACACTTTGGTGGTTCAGACTTTCTGTTGCAAGAACGGAATTAAATCTGTGGTTCAACGTCTCCAGGGCACGCATTGCCCCCGCCTCATTACCGTGCTTCTTTCTCGCGTATACCTCGTGGTAGAAAACGTGCCTACCACGGGAACTTATTGAGCAACCCACTATCACGAATTGCTTTAGGGACGCGTCTAGGAATCACGTGTACCAGCACGTGGTGATACTCTTCAACAGAGAAAGATTTATTAATTTGTGCCTGATATAATATTGTCGTTTCTAGACGTCTGGAATAACCATATACCAAATCTTAATAATTGTAATTCACGATATATTAGAAGATTTCAAGGGAAGTATAATTTTATAAAGTTAGTTTTTTTTCTAATGTGATGCCATGAGAAGTTCAAAATAATCTTTTTAAATAAAATTATATAATTTTTTTAATAAAATATTTTCTAATCCAATAGTTTATCTTAGAATGTATTATAGATCCTGAAAATTTATAAAATATTATTATTTTTATTTTATAATCTTTTATGTATTTGAGATGAGAAGATTGAAATTTGACATTTTCCAGTTTCTTTTTATTAATTTTTTTATAATTTCTATCTATTAATTTTCCACAGCTATTGAATAATTCTAGGATAATCTACAATTTAATCTAAACAGAGATGAATCAACATTTCATCGACTCGAGTTTATCAATTTATTATTATATGCACAATACACGATACTTGCACAGCTGGTTGTATTACATGTGTGCAATTAACATCGATGGCTGCGTTTACTATTTTTAAGTGATAGTCGATTACGTAAAGAGTCTTTCTTCGAGATCCGAATTATGTAACGGTATCATTCCTTCGATATAATCATTGGTTACCTATGACTGGAGTGATTGATACTGAAATAGGTACGTGGATCTCAATTTGTTTTCCTTGGTTGTCCGATGAAAATCGAAATTCTGCCTTAAGTAATGAAACAATTATGTCAGCTATCAACATGTTAAAATTGTATCATAAAAATGCAAGGGATAAATCTTAAGTGTAGAGATTCATAAAAAATTGAATAAAATATGATCATATGGTATGAATTTTTTTAAATAAGAATCTTTCTTTTCGAGAAAGAAATTGAATTAAAAAGAATTATGAAATTTCTCTTATTTTAGCGAAACCATTATAAAAATAGTAGATGGAGTTAATGTAATGCTGTATCAAGAATTTTTAAATTTAGTTTTTTTATAAACTACGTTTTCTATGGAAAAATGTTACTCTTCACTTTTTATTTAAACGTTTATAATTAATATTATGAAAATATTTTGCATAACACTGTGTTAATGAAACATTGAAATATGATTCAAAGATTGTCAGTTTAAATGAAAGGTATTTTTTAATTTAATAGTTCTATTTACTTTGTATTCGAAAACCTGACATTGTAAAGGAATTTTAAACGATTTCAAGTGGTCGTTTTCCTTTCAACGGCCAACAGTCACGTTCATTCAATTGGCAAATGTCGCAATAATGTGCGAGAGAGTCAGTTATGAAATCACTGATGAAACCATGTTTTCCTCTGTGACTTCAAAATAAGATTCATTCAAAATTTTATGTTATCATCTTCTATTTAACAATGTTTCAATACAATACTATTTAAATCTGCTAAATAGAATGGTAAAAAAGTAAATATTATTTTATATTAATACATTGTAAGGTAATTGTTTAAAATTATAAAAAGAAATATTATATTAATCACAGTATGAAATTGCATTCATTTTCAGAGAAATGCAGACAATATATGTATAACATAAGATGTGAATTGAGCTACAAGTATCCCAACGTGCAAGTAACAACGTTCCTTTATATTTATTCTTGCCAAGTTGGATAAATGGTAATCGATCTCTGTCTGCTTTATTTGACACAAGAGACCGATAGGGTAGATTGCGTTATAGGAAACGATACTATCTCCTTTTTATCACGTGTTTCGTCTTCCAAGTGTCACCGTTCCAGTATATCATTTTACACGCGTTCCAGAATATACATTACTTAGATATCCATTAGCATCGATAACTTAACTTTTTTAATTACAGATGTTTTATATACATGCACATGTATAACATCTTTATAATTACTGAAATACCAAGAAAATGTCTAAAGACTGTTATAATTATGATGAAAAATAAATACTAAATAAAATACTAAAGTATCCAAGTTAAAAGCTAAAATATTGAAGTATTGAAATATTATGACATTAAAATAATATATTAAAATTCCTAAAAATTAAAATAACAGTGTGAACATAACATAAAAAATTATATTACATTGATTTAAACAATTTAAAAGCAAAATAAAATTACACTTTTAATTGATTGCTCATTTTCCAATCAATGAGATTTGTAAACTTTATTGAAAAATTAAAGATTATAAGATTAAAATTAAATTATCGCACATGATTATTTGAAATATACAGATTAACGTAATATTTAAGATATATTTAAGACATAATACAATCAAATAATTATTGTTCGTTGCATGAACAAATTCAGTTCTTTTTCAAGTATAAAATCATCGAGATTAATTCGGCCGTGTTTTGAAAACGGCCACGATGATAACGGTTGACATTGAATAGTTTGCGTGACATGGAAACGTAAAAGTGTGGTCGATGTATGTTTGCGGAAGCCATAGAAAATTTGTGTCACGTTTGTTTTAATGCACGCTTTCATTTCGAATATTGAGAAATGTTAAGAAATCGTCATCAAAATTGTTTGCAGAATTATTGTTTGCTGAAATTGCCATATAAATGATATATTAAAATGTAAACCTAGTGACTTGTATATTTATGAGAATAAAAAAATATATAATATAAAGATAGTAGATATGGATGCTAAACAATATTTCTAAAAAACTATGCGATATTAATTCACAAAATAATACTGAAATCTTTAATATAATAATAATATATAATTCTTTTATAAATAATATTTATTAACATATTTGTAAAACATCTATAGAAGATCGATTTTAGGGATCAAAAAAACATAAAAATTGATATATCAAAGCATTGATTGAGATTTATTTATCAATTTTATTCTAATTTTATTTTAATTGTAACAATATTTCTTTCTTATTCTCATTATTGATTAAATATTTTTCTAAAAATTTTCTTTATTAATTTTTAGAATTAGAGAGGAGAGGCCATCCAGAATGGTTTTAACTGTGACCGAAGACACACCAGCAGATATGCTGGCCGGTAGTATGGAGCTTCTGGTCCAGTTACCTCGGGAACATCATCTTCAAACGCAAAGAGTCACGGTACAGAGAAGGTATACATATTTAATTTATTCCATAAATTCTTACAATACGGCCATGGAATAGTTTTAAAATGATTTCTCTCCAGTCTTATTTTTCTTTTCTAATTACTGTTATCACTTGACTGATGAATCAACTAGATTTAACCATTGAAAAATGCATAAATGAAGTGCGTTAAGATGAACATTTAATTTTTAATATTTTCAATTTTAACATTTTAATTAATAAAATTGTTTTATGAATAATAAAATTTTTTCGAATTTAAGTTTTTATGTTTTTCATGGCGCAAAATATTTATTGTTCATGGATTTGATTCTTCAAAAGTGTTAATGCAATGTATCGTGAAACAATATAATATATGGCATAATAGAAAATCTATCTTCCGGTGTATCTTCCAAATTTCCATGAACGAATTTTAATTATCTTCCTTGATTTTTTCTATATTCAGTACACCGATGATGGATCTCCTCGTGCAAATCGCCACGGCTCACAAATTGACAGCTTCCAACTATACTCTACAAGCGATTGGAGAACGTGGGATGGTTTTATCTCATCAACCCAATACACCAATTGGTGCGTTGGATGCACTTCAGGTATTATGTGTATACATTATGAAATGAATACATGCGTACGCCACAATTGCTCTTTTTTTTCTTTATATATAGATGCAAAAATAATTATTCTTGGTGAAAATTTTGATAAAAACTAAAATGAAATTTAATTTAAAGTTATTGAAATTATTTTGCTATAATTAAATTTTTTTTAAGAAAACGTAAGAATAATAATCAAAATTCTTGAAAAAAAAATAACAGCTTGAAACATAATTTTATCATCATTTATAATAAAAAGTATTTCATGTATTTCATTTTTTAATTAATAATAATAAATTAATTAATTAAAAATAATAATAAAAAAAAAATAACTCATATTCTATATAATTCATAGAATTTTTTTTTAATTATGATATTGATGAAAATTCAAAAAAATGTTAATGAAAAATTGTTGAAAATTATTATTGAATAATTAAGAGATAATGCAAAAAAGTACTCTTTTCTTTTAGAAATTTTAATTAAAGAATTTTTTTAAAGAATTCCAGAAAGTTAGGGAAAAAAAATGCTATTTCTCCATCTTTTTTTTTACTTAGAAAAATGTAGAATTATGAATGAAGATGAAGAGAGAATTTGAAGAATTCCATGAATTCATAATGTTTGAGTATAGAGATTTTTAATTCTTATAAAAGAATGCTTTTAATCTTTTCTAATCATATCATCTCTAATTTGAATTATTTTATTACATATGTCTAATTTTTTCCAAAATCTTAGTTATTTTTGCTTTTCAGATTGAATAATTTTCATATTTTATTTCAATCATAATTTTCAGCAGAATCATTTATTATAAAGTATCAAATGTATTGAAAATTGTTTTATCTAAATTAAATAATATATTAAAAATTATTTTGTGTCTAATATTTCAGGTAAAATTATTACCTAAACAGGGGACTTTAGTAACAAGAAAAGCGAAGCAAGTTAATCAACCGTTTGAAACTACTTTCAGGTTACAGGTAAAGATGTAGAAACAAAAAATATATATTTCGCATATATATTTGATGCGTTAAAAATATTTAAATTTAAAATATTCTGTAAATATTTCCCTATAAGTATTTTAGATGTTCTAGTTTTATCACATTTTTTAATATCTATTTTTATATATATGATAGTCTATCAAGTAATTTGCTGGAAAAATCGTGATTGTGCAATTGTTGTAGGTACATTTACCAAGAAATCAATTGTACGTATCGAGAGTCAGTCCTAAGATGAATTTAGGTGAGATCTTGGAAGAAGTATGTCGTGAAAAAGATCTAGATAAGAACAAATATGAATTACGTCATCCAGGTAAGTAATTTAAATTTTCATATAATTAAAAAAAGTCATAGAAAAGGAAAAGAAAAAAACGAAGTAGAATAACAAAGATAAAAGTTCTCAAAGATATCATTAAAAATTTTAAAAACTTGTTTGAAACATTAATAAAAGAAGTGAAAACATTGACTCAAAACTTGTTAGAAATTGAAAAGTTAAATAAACTAGCGACGAGCTATGTTAAGCAATTAAAATGTTGACATAAGATTTTGAGAAAAAGAAAACACATTTATTATTTGATTCACGCAACGAAGAATTTGATAAAATTGTGTAGACGAATAATGGATAATTAAAATAGATTTTTAATTAAATTGTATGCTATACAATTTTTACTATTGTATACTATTTTTATGTGTGTGATTAATGTGCAAATCAATTTGGAATAAAATTTATAAGCAGAAATGTCAATAACTGCATGCTTCAGTTAGATTTACTCAAATCAATATGGCTTCTGAAGCCATTCGGATCACGTCTATATAAATATATATGTACATATATACATGTACGTAACATGGAATTTCAATCCAATTTTCTTGGAAATCTATATTCTTGTTTATTAGATGGATAAAAATATTTTCAACAAAATGTAATAAGATTAATTTTTTCCTCATTATAATTTATAAAACTATGGAAGATGTTCTTTTTTAATCATGACTTCGTTGATTTAACTCAAGTTCAGAATAAGTTTTCTTCCTTTTTTTATGAGAAATTTATTGTAATTTTGATTTACATCACTAATACGTAATTTAAAAAAAAATTCATCAAAAAATTAGTTTTAAATTTAAGTTTTACATATTTTCCAATGCTCAATATTGAAAAGTTAAAATAAATAACTTTTAATATTATAACAATAATAAAATAATAGGATAAGATAACGAATTAATAAAAAAAATTACAACTTTTATTTTTATTTATTATAATAATTATTATATTATAATTTTAACAAATGATCTAATAATATCACTTGAAAATAAAGATTTCATATGAATCACCGTGTAGATGAACATCGAAAATACTCTGCTATGTTCAACTATAACCAGATTTACTGGTAGATGGCTCGACTATCCCTTTACAGCCTATTCCCAATACTATGAATACCAGCGGGAACTCCCCGATTATATATCTCGCGTTGGTGCACGAGATATTTCAGTTAGCTAGTTACACCAAGCCAGTTGTGTTAAGATCGCTATCGCAAGGTTGCCGGCCGGCTCTTCCACTTGTTACTCCTAGTCGTTAAACGTGCGTACGCATTGCTCTTTGAGTTGCTTGTCTTCGCAGAAACTGATGTTTCCTTACATTTGTTACCGATCCCTTGGATCTGTAATAATCTCTTTTTGCGCTTTTAAACTGTGCTTCAACTGGAATTCATTTTTTGGAGAGATTGATTTTTATATCTAAAGGATTTTAATCCATTTTGGAGAATCGTAGTTAACTTGTATTCTCATTGTGAGGTATTCATTCTATTTTTCAATATAGATTTCTCTATTAAACAAAAATTTCCAATTTGATTTGAACTTATCCAATAAAGTTGAACAAAGGTACTTTCTTTAAAGAAAGCTTGATTTAATGAAAATTTTTATTTTAATCAAAATATCTTTTTTTCTCTAAATGAAATTTAAATTATATCAAAGATTATTATGTATTAAAAAAAGTTCATATTCATATAGAAATAATCTTAAACTTAGACTTTCAAAGAGATATTGATAATGGATATTCTTTTACAGCAAGCTTGGAAACATTGGACTTATCATTGTCACTGCAGGATTACCACTTACAGGAAGTCACTCTGTATGCTAGACAAGCCAGAACACTAGGCTCAGCATTCAGTACTCAGGATATAATGGCTCTTCAAAGACAAGAAGAGCGACGTAGACAGCAGGCAAAGCAAGGTGTCTTTGGATTTGTATTCAAAAAATCCAAAGAAGGTTCCTTAAGTACAGATAGTCTTGGTGAACGTAGTGCGTCGCCAGCAAGGAGTGACGAAACTGGAAGAAGTACGAGTCCTCTGCAAGTACCTACTAGGCCTCAAAGGAAACGGAGGCCAGCTCCAAAGCCGCCTATTCAAGCTCAAGCAGAGATTAAAAACGTTAGTAATTTTTCTACAGTATGTATAATAATACAATAATTTTTCTTTATATTACATAAATATAGTTTTTTCTATATTACGTGTATATATTATATGCATATAATATATATTTATATAAAGTTAGAAAAATTTTATCAATAAATGTATTAAAAACTATCATTTTTTTGACATAAATAATGTTTTAGGATATTGAAAATTCTGGAGATTCTAGCAAGGATAAAGTGATGATTAGTCACAGTCGAAATAGCAGCGATAGTTCCGGTTACCATGAGGCTTCTGTGTTAAGTGATAACCCAGACTCCGCGGGAAGACTTCCAGAAACATTGCCCAGAAGGAACAAAGTTCCTTTGGAAATGTCCCGAAAATTAGCTCAAACGTCACAGTCCAGTAAAAGCCTGAATAATTTGGCTTCTGTACCTGGTACTCTTAGTCACGGCATTAGCAATACTTCATTGAGTTCTACAGGTGTAAATCTTTCTTATATTATTTTAGGAATGAATAATTTCTTAGGTTTTTTTATAATCATTCTACTAGTAAATTTAAAAATTTTTTTAAATTTTAATTGATAAATTATATTTTATAGAAAAATATAATTTAAAATAATCTTTCAAGTAAAAATATTTCATTAAATTAAAACAATTTTTTTTTTATTTTAAATTTTATAATGAATAGAATTTTTTTTGAACTTTTATAGGATTACGAAAAAAAAGAGTTGCACCTCCTCCGCCAGTAACTAGGCCCTTATCATCGGCGATTTCTACTCAAGCATTAGAACGTATAGTTGATTCTGAAGAATCCTTAACATCAGATATGGATCCTTCTAAACCTCCTTCTGACATCGGTGTCCCATCTAAAGCGAATTCAGATATAGAAGAACGTCCAAAAGCTAATTCAGATATTGGAGTAACAACTGTTAGCTCAATATTATCTTCGAGCATTGATTTTATAAAATCTGATACTACAAAAGTGGAATTAGAATCAAAAAGCGGCAAATCTGATCTTGAATCGCGTCACAGATCTGGTTCTATAAATGTTAAGTTACCCAGCACGGAGTCAGAACACCCTGCACCAATAGAAGATGCTCCTCTAGACGCTAGAGTACCGCGAAAGAGAGGTAAGCTAGTGCATAGCTGCGATAGTATAGACAACAATCTTCCTTCCTATAGTTTTATGTCTATGAACAGTTTTGAGACTGTAGGAGAAAGAGATAATTTTATAAAGAAATATAATACTAATCTCTTTGACTTAGAAAAAATTAAATTACAATCCAAAATTCAAGAATGTAGTACAGACCAAAGGATTAAAATTTCTGATGATCTCAATTGTTCTTTTGAAAATTGGTCAATCAAACCCAAAGTTAACTTTTTAAAATCAAAAAATAATCATTACAAGTCACAAGCCAAATTAGAGAAATCACAAAGTTTTGCCTGTTCCAATATTATGAATTCTAAAGCTAGACAATTAACTAAAAAAGTATACAGTTGTTCAGATAGTAGGGATATTTCGAATCAAAATTCGTTTAAATCCCAGAATAGATTGATTAAAATGCAAACTTTGGTTAACTTAGACAATATAGAAAAAGATATTGAAAATATATCTGAGTCTAGTGTTTTGGAAAATAAGTTCAATTTCAAGCTGAATAAGAATAATTGTATTTATAATGAAAGATATCAATCTAAAGAATTGAAACATAGTTTAAGTTTTCAAGTTGGTTATAAATTACGAGAGACGAAAATAATAAGTAATTTTGAAAAGCCAAAATTATCGAATTCCAGAAGTTTTTGTACTCGAAAAAATGTTCCTGAATTAATGGATAATAAACAGCCAAAACTGGGAAATGTTAGTACGACAAAATGTTATAACGGTTCAATTTCTTCTAGTTTTGATACAAATATGTTTGAAAGTTCAATAATAGATAATCACAAATCCAATCTTTCACCACCTCCATTGAGTAATTTACAAATATTTGCAATTTCTACAAAACCATTAGATATTTCAGTAACAAATATAGATGTTCCTAATAATATTGATAAATTGCCCTCTTTGCCTATTATTCATCACAATGAATGTAAATTAGAGTCTGAAAAAAAGCTGAGTATCTTGGAACCACCTCCACCAGGTTTAGTCAGTCGAGAAGAGTCCACTGAAAATTGGAATAGGTTTTTGGTTCAATTGAATTCAATATTAGAAAGTAGAGTTGGAGAATTTGTTTAAATATTGTTTTATCATTAAATCAATATTTATTTTTATATAATGAAAAAATTTTTTTTCTAATTTGGAATGTTTCATATTAATTTTTTATAATTTCTAACTTTGAAATAGATTGCAAAAATAGATAACTATAATACTATGATATCTCCAAATTATTATTTATTTTATTCTATTTTTATTACTATGTAAGATTATATAAATTTAATTAAAAAATTTAATTTTTATATAATACACACTACTATTAAAAAAAAACTATTAGAAGTAGCATCTTAATTTTGCATGCTTAGAATTGTATTTCTGCACTTTGTTTTTCAATGCACATGAATTTTCATATTCTTAGAGATGATTTATATTTATCTGCTTGCTAACTAGATTCATTGGTGATGGTCTCTTCTTTTTCTTTCCTTCTGAGTATAGTTGCAGTACCTGTTCCACATCCTAAGCCTAGAAATACCACTACAATACGACCCGAGGTGGCAAAACGCAAGTTAATATCACCTTCCCCATTGAGTAGAACCCTCAGCTCAAATTCTAATAATATAGAATGCTTGTCAAATGATTCTGCACAGTCCAATATTGAAAATTTTACAACTGACGCGAATTCATATGTCACTGATGCAAAGAGTTATACTGATAACGATGGATCTAGCAGAAGAAGTTCTATAAAATGTGAGGAGAAGTTGGAAATCTCTTGTAATTACTTCACTAATGAAAAAGAAATATTCATGATACCTACCGGCGAAAGTGAAGCAAGCTTTGATTACAGTTCAGAAATTTTGGAAAAATATGATTTTAAGTCTCCAAACATAAAAAATAATGATGATAATGATGATGATAATAATAATGATAATAGAATTGATCATAAACAAGAATTGAATATAAATATGAATAAAGAAAATGTAAAAAATTTTTTAAATGAGGATTCTATATTGACAAAAAATGATTTAATGTCAATTAAGAGTACTTATGGACAAGAGAAAAAACTCTGTGCTGTAATTTCTACAATGCCAAAATGCAATCACTTGAATAAACTATATATCAGTGATATGACTACACAATGTAAAGAAGGAGAATATTTAAAAGATCCAAAAAAAACCAAAATACCTCGGACAGCATCAAAGTCAAATGATTTCGAAGTAAATTCATTGGAGAAACAAAAAAGACATTTAACATCTCACGCAGAAGATATTACGTTTGCTTTGAATTTGAATGTGACATCTATTCTGCTGCCTGATCAATCGAGAGAAGTCGACAAAAATTTTGCACAGCTACCGAAGACGAAGAAAAATACTGATTCCAAAGATGTGGGTGAAGAAAAGTCCTGTATAACAGTGGGTTCATCAGGTGCATGTTGCATATCACTAATATTTATATGGGAATAATCACTCAGTTTTCATTTGCATAAGCCTTTAAGCTATTGTCTATGCTTGAATTTTAAATGTAATAAAAAAATGAGATTTAACTTTCGGATGACGATGATTGGATCAAATCTAATCTAAACATATATAGCATTTTCTGCTTAATAATTCTTTTTGTGATAAGTCTTACCTATTTTCATCAATTCTAAATGAATTTTTTTCATTCGCTTTCATACTTATATGATAAGATTTCGAAGAAACCAGCATGAATTGACCGTAAAATTTCCAGATTTAAAAATAAACCGATTATCGTAATCCGAAGATAAATGATGGTTTTAGAAAATAAAAATATTAGAAGTGATTTGAAGCAATTAACTTCTAATATGCAAATATGTTTAATTTACAATTAATTCCTAGTTTGAAGAATTGTTTGACATTTTAGGAAAAAAGGTGATGGAAGTTAAGAAAGGAATAATAATTAAATTTTCATGAAATTCTTAGTGTTTTCAATTCTTGTTTGTTGTTTTAATTATATGGTTTATTTTAACTATAAAATTAAATTTCTTTTTTTTTTAAGCAATTTTATACAAATAAACATTTATCTTATTTATTAAAATATTAAATTACAGATACAGATCTTTTAGAGACTGATGTCCTGCTCCAAAAAGTATTTGATACTTTATCCAATTCCGTTTCGTCACCCGATGAAATATCAGTTACTCCAACAGAAACTAAATTGAAGTCAATGGACATTTCCAAAGAAACAGAACAGAAAAATAAAAAGAATGCTGAATATCCTAATGATTTAAATACAAATACCAATGCATCAAATTTAACTATAAATTCACAACAGGATACATCAGATTATGTATCAACAGTTGAAGAAGATTTATCCATTGTTGAATGGGAGTATCAACTTCCAGCTCCTCCAAGTGCTTTCAGAGACAATGCATCTCCAGTTTTTGATAATTTTGAAGCAATCACTCCTATATCTGAGTCTTTGACAGATACAAAATTAGAAGAAACAATTCAAATTTCAAAAAACAAAAATCTAAAAAACATTATAGAAAAAATAGAAAGACAAAAAAACAAGGAACAATTATCAGAAAATGAAATTAAGATGCTGAATTCACAAGAAAAATCAAATAAAGAACAAAAATCAGAATCAAATATTAAAAAGGAAGTGATCTATGAATTAAAAAATAAGATAGGTACTTTACCCCAGTCTGTAAATGATATAGACTCTAAAAAGGTATCAAATTCTTCAACTCCCAAAATTGCTCCTGTAGATATCACTTTATCAAATTTTACTATTACGACATATAGTAAACAGAAGAATTTGAATATATTCGAAGAAATAGAACAATTTAGACAAGAAAATTCTGATGATAAATTTATTAGATCTTTTGCAACTTTATCCAGAAATAGGAGTAATTTGGATGAGAATGAAAATAAAAACTCTAAGGAATTCAATATAGGGACTTTACAAGGAAAAAAAAAAGTAGTCACAGAAGATGATAAATTGAATAATATTAAAAAGCTGGAACCAAAGATACAAATGGAATCCTTGCAGAGGTGGCAGTATGGTAACGAAAAAAATAATATTCAACGGTCCAAAAGTTATGTGTCTATATGTGATAAACCTAATTTTCAAGGAAATATGTATGAAAACAAAAATATTAAAAATATTAAACATACGGAAATGGATGATGCCGGAATGAAAAAGGCAATGAGCATTAATAATTTGAATATAACTATGCCTAAAAATAATGAAAAGTTCTCGCAATGGCGGGATAATATTTTAAAGCGGCAAGAAAATCCTACCAAAGAAAAGGAATTACAGTCTTTACAGGTATTTAATTTTTTGTTTTTAAATTTTTTTTTTATTATTTTTATGACCATAAATGATATTTTTTAGGTGTTGAAAAGCATTTTACCGCAGTTGAAAAATGCTCAACAGGCGGAGGAAAATGTGTTCAAAGATTCGAATAATACAGTATTATTTGAAGAAAAAAGGTAAATTTTAAACCTTTTATAGTACAAATTTTTTAAAATTCAAATAATTTTTTAATTTGTTTAAGGACCGAGATCATGTCTAACGAATATTCGAAAGAATCGAATGTCGTTCCGACTTGTGAACCTCAGTCAGCACCAAGTAACAAAAAAATAGAATCAGAAACGAATTCAAAAATGAATGCAAAACGCTATATCTATTCAGGGCCTCCTACAATCAATTTAGGTAGTTGGTCTGAACGATCGAGTGCCAATGTCCAGATAAAAATGGACATAGATTATAAATTTGGAACGCAACAAGCCAATAGCAAAGCAATTGTTAATATAAATAATATTAAAGATGAGGTAGATACTTCCTCTAATACTGAAACTTCTATAAAAATGCAAAAAAATAAATTTGAGATTACAACTTCGGACAAAAATAAACCGAATGATTTAGTCAAAAAATTGATTACTCATACAACAGCTTCAGGCTTTAAAAAGTCAATGCCCAATAATATTATTGACACAAACTCAAAAGTTATTAATGATAAACCAATTGTGACTGGAGTAGAATTAAAAAAGAGTTTTCCAGAGAACAAACAAGATAACAGTGTTATAGATACTACTCCAATGAATTTTAAAGAATTAACGAAAGCATTTGGTCAAGATGTTTGTCTTCGATCGAAATCAAAACGACCTAATATAGTTCAACGGTCGGAGTTTCAACAAAATTGCAATATACAAAATGGACATAACTTTAATCAATGTTTAACAAACGGCTACCAAAGTAGTTTAAAACCTAAAAGTTTTACATCAATTGCAGTCAATCCGACACAAAATCAAAATAATTTGATTTTCAGAAATGGCATAAACTTGAAAGGAAATCAACTAATGCCTGTCGTAAAAGGATTTAAATTTTCAAATTTAAAATCGGAAGAAGATCAAGATCAAAAAATACAAGTCCATGTGATAAAAAAAGATACAAAGATAGGAATAAAGGAAAATGATATTAAAGGATTTTCCAAGGAATCATCAAATGATGCTCCGAGACCTACAATGCCGGTGATAACAGGTGTAACTTTAAAAAGCACAAGACCGAAATCCATGCCTGCTCAAATAGATCAGCGAGACATTTTATTAGAATCGATTCGAAATTTTGGCGGTCGCGAAAACTTAAAGAGTGTAAGTATATAATTATGCAAATAATGCGAATAATTAGTGTTGTAATAATAGAAAATATTTATTTCAATTCAATTTTTTTGAAAAAAATGAATTAAAAAATTCAAAAGTTCTTGTTATTCTCATATTTGCTTAATTCAAAAATTTATAATTGCAGGCAACGGAAAGATGTTAACTTCTTTCAGAAGTTAAAAAATAATCCCATCTGAGGATAATATCGAAAAGAACTGGCATTCTTAAAAAGATATTTTGGTGCTTTATATCATAGTCTGAGTGATAAAGAAATGGTTGGCAATTATCGAAAAAAGAGAACAAGAATCTTATATTCATATATATTTTAATCACGATCGAATAATCATTTATTTTTGTCTCTTATTTTTGTTCTTCTTCTCGATTGTCCAACTTATAATTTTTTCGAAATCATTCCTATTAATAATTCGTTTGACTTATGTAAAAATCGACTCGTTATTAATTACATGTTATTCGTTCACATGTAAATATCGCGTGTAAAAAATCGGGACAATCAAAAAGCAGAATTGTCAATAAAAAAAAATCGATGATGTAAATATCGTTTACGCGTTGAGGCGATAAGAAGAATATTTTCGTGTCTAAATATTCAACGGACCTATTTAGGTTTGTTTTCGAAACATTGTTGCTCATTGTATGACGCAGTCTACGTAATTTTTGTTAAGTTTTTTTTTTTCTTTTATTAGTTCGATCAGCCATTCAGGCCTAATCTAAATAGAAAATGAATCGGAAATAGATTAGGTTTGAATGATTGAGTCAATGTTGACTAACACTTCCTATTTACGATTAACATTAAGTTTCTATCACTGGGACCAAAGGTGACATCTTTTATTTTACATATCGTACAACGAATTTAGATACAATTAGGATATATTATATATAATTATGAAGGATATTTTTTTTTGTTTTGAGAAGGAGAAAAAATCTGGTCAGTCGTATAAGTTGAAAATAATTATAATTATGATGATATATTTCGAATGTATGTTTATAGAATTAAAGAAATCGTCGTTTATCTCGTGTTTACACAAACATTGAAAGATTAATAAATAATCAATTTTAATTTTTTTTTGCACCTGCAACATTTATTATTAATAAAAAAAAAAGAGAAAAAAATTTGTTCCATTAAACATGTTTTTGCAATTCGTAATGATATTAATTTCAATAATTATATGAAAAAATACATTATTTTGTTAATATAATATTAACAATAGTATTTCAGAAGAATCAACAAAAAAAATATTATAATTACCTATTAACATTTAAATTTGAGATATATATTTGTTTTATGAATTATGATCTTTAAAAAGAAATATTTTTATGGCAATCATCGTGGTAATTATCAAGGGCGTATTCTATACTGTAAATAGCATACAATGTGTTAATATTGTATTTAATATTATTATTCTTGCGTAAAAATATATTATGGCGATTTTATTTATATATGTTGTTATTTAAATTCCATTAAAAATTTAAAGAAATCACTGGTTTTTATTTAAATAATTATTATTTCAGAAACAACTTTAAAGAAGATTATAACATTATATAATCATTAAACAATGATTAAAATGATAAACATACTTCTCTTATTTGAATATTTTTATTTGCAAATAAAATATATAAATTGTTATACATAAAAAATTAAAATTATACAATTCACTTTTTTTCTAATAATTTTTTATATTTGTATAAAATTAGCACTTATCATGTTATAGAACATGAACTTGGCAGTTAATATAAAATTAATTTTAAAAAATAATGTTTGATAATTTTTGTTCAACTTAAATTTATATAATATATATATATATATATATATATATATATATATATAATATAAAATATATAATATATTGTTTAATATCTAAAAATAATTTCAATTGCAACAAATAAATTTATTAGTTAATATATATATATTTAATATTGCCACTGTAAGGGAAGATATGTATTATCAAAGAATCACAGATTCCAAAAATATGTTAGAATGGCAACAAGTACCATTTTTAAACTTTTACAATTGCATTAACAATAATTATAGTTTGTAACTTTCGTTCTAATAGATATTGTTATATTCATAAAATATAATTATAATATATAATATTAATGTTAATCATTAGGTATAGGAGTATTGCAATTTCCATGCCACAATTTTGTTTCTGAATCACATTTTGAATAATTCTTAAATACATCCGCGTATCCACGGTCTCTCCACCATGTACATAATTGTCTATTCCATCCACAATCAATAGTGTGAATTAATTCAGGTTTTTCCATACCTAAAAGAGTATAAAAATCTTGGTCTCCTAAATGGCCCTAAAAACAAGTTGAAAATACAACAGTTTTGTAATGCATTTTTACAATTAATATTCATATATTAAATCAAATAAATATAGATTATATTTATTACATAAAAAATCCATTACCTTGAAGTGATATTTTGAAGTCATTGTATCTACACTTTCTTTTTTTACAATTTTATCATAAACTGTAGAATTTCGTAATTTATCAAGATTAAAAAGTACCATTCCACTATTATAACCAGGATAACCACCTGAACTAGCAGGTTCTCCAAATAATGTATTAGGATGTTTATTACGATACAGATATAAAACATGTCTATAAACTGGAGTGAGTTCTGGAGATAGACCAAATAATGCTTGATTTCCAAAAGTATTAAATTCTTCAAAAAGTTCCTTGATATCTTTACGAAACTTAGTATCAGCATCAAACATTGCTGCAACCTTTTGTTCAATTGGAGCTATGCGATGTAGACCCAAGGACAGGAAAAATAATGCATCTGAATAATAAGTTCCTGGTTTGCTGCTAAAATGTGGAGACATAACAGACACTATGTCTTCCAATTGTAATGCCAGTTTATGTACATCATAATATTGTATCTAAAATAATATAATAATAAAATAAATTAAATTTTGAAAAATTTTCAAAATTTTAAAAAGAAATTCAAAATCTTTAAAATAAAATCATTTTTACTTTCATAAATTTTCCAGTGGATGAGAGAATGTTTCCCAAAACTTTCTCAGCAATATTTTTGCTATCATTATCGGTCATTACATGAAATGCAATATCAACAGAAGATAGTTTCAATAAGGATTCTGCAAAGATCTTAAATTTTCGCTTCATCGGAGAGTTACTAGCAACTTTTGTGAATATACACCAGACATTATAATAAATCTTTTTATTTGACAATAACATTGATGTGGTAATCGTATCGTCGTTAGAACTTCTCGACTCAATAGTCGATGCATTTTCTTGTTCACTGTGCAATGTCCAATGTATACCATTTGATGTTTGATAACAGTAGAATAAAACAAGAATTATAGCAAGAAGTGTCAAATTGATGAGCACCTTGCGTAACAAAAGCATTTAATTATCCAATCATGTTCAAGTCTTTTTCGTACACGAAGTAGCGATTTTCGAGAAAAAAATATATTAAAATATTTGAAGGAACTTTGATCTTTCAATATTATATGGTTATGTTATTGAAGTTTTCTAAAATCAATTAAATGATTATCACTACTGAACGCATAATTAAACTGAGATATATATTTATTACTTATTAAATTGTTATGCTGATTATTATATGCACTATAGAAATCACAAATTATTTAATAAAAATAAATACTGAATGCAATATTGGGATTGAAAACAAAAACAATGCAATGTTGATGTAGCTAATTGAGTATTTGCACAAAAGATATACCATCATGAAATTTATAGTTTATGATTTATTATGAATCCTTCAAAAATCCAAAATAAATGTGTATTATAAAATTTTAATTGATTCATTAAAGTATTATATAATGTTTTAAATATATTCAAGAAATTTTTTGTAATATGATTATTAAAATATAAAAAATTGATTGAAAGATTGAAGTTTAAAAATTCCCGCTGTTAAAAGTGTAAATGATAGTACCAATAGTGATTACTAGATGGTACTTTTGATACAAATAATACCTATAGGTTTTATATATATATAGAAATAGTTAGTGTTTTATTTCAACAGAAATATTCAAAATATTTATTTTGTAATAGTATCAAATGTTTTATCACGTTAAAATATTAATTAAGATCTATTAATTTATTTCTTAATTTTTAGAAATATAAATATTATATTAAAAGTTTCTTAATTTTCAATAAATGAAAAAATAACAAAAACAAAGATTTTATTTATTTTTTGATGTGATGTATAATCTAAAGTCTTATCTCTCACAAGCACGTTTAATTCTAAAATTTAATATTATTTCCAAAAAGATAATATTGAAAAAAAACTGCAGAAATTTATGAAAAATTTGAAAAAATTTATTATTATTGACAATGAGATGAATGAATAGAAAGTGGAAAATTTTCAAGGATACAACTCCGACGAACTCATATTTTTTTATTCGTATTGTTTTTCATGCTGAAATCTAGACCAACAGCCTACCAGTTAGTCCTGTGCAGAAAACCTCTCCCAGTATTGATTATTGCGGGAGGAAAAGGTACATTGAGGGATGGTCGATGAACACGTGGCATGAATCGAATTCTCAAGTGAGAATTTTCACTCTTCATATAACGAAAGAAATTAAAAATAAATGAAATATAAATGATAGAATCATATATTTATATTATTTAAAATTAAATAAAATTATTACAATATAATTTTTCAAGTAGAAAATTATGTTTTTAATGGGATGTTTTGATTATTGATTATGAGGTTTTTATAATTTTGAATTTATGTACGTATTGATAAATATGATTTTAAAATTTTATCTTCATATATCTATTTTTAATATCTCTTCTAATTTAGTAAATTTAATTCGAAATATATATATCATATATTTAATATAATATAAAACATAATAATATATATATAATATGAAATATATATAAAGATAAATGAGTATAACAAAATAATTGAAAGCCAAATATTTAGATAAAAAAAAGTACTATACATTAATATATTCAGAGATATTAAAAATCAATATGAATTTAAAAATATTTCTAATCATGATTAAGTACACTATTTTTTTATTTGAACTTTAATTAATATTTATTTAATAATATTTAATTAATATAATATAATATAATTAATATTTATTTATATATTATCTCTAGCTACTCAGAAAATAAATAATTTATATGAATGAATAAAATGAATGATGAATAAAAAATTTCATCTTTAAAAAGTAAAAAATATGTGAAAATAAAAGACAACAGTGTAATATATAAGTGTATCCAACTGTTCTCCATTTTGGATCCTTCTCCAAATTCAGAATACAGTTTATATATAGTTAGACAACGATGGGAAGACGTTATCGAAGGAAGCGGTTGGTCGAAGGGTGGGCCACGAAGGAGAGGAATGAAGGGAGAGACGAGAAGAACGCAATCAGAGGGGTTGATAATACGAGCAAGCCGATAGAAACCGACCCAGGAGCAGCGTAATGGTGTTGGTATATAAGGCACGAGCAGCGAACGTCTGCTTCTGACAGCCCATTACCACTGTACAAACGCGAGCACAGAGCTTTGGGAGGATGGCGAAGCTTCATCTCCCTCCCAACATTTCGACCCGTCTCTTTCTGCATTTGTTTCCCTCCTCCATCCTCATAACTCCCTTCCTCCACTTGTATAACTTGCTCGTCCCGTGCAAGATATTGGAAACCACCTTGAACTAGTAGAACTTCCACTATGATTTCATCAAACATGGAAATCACAATCTTTTGCAGGAGAAGATTTTATTTTAAATTTTTATGAATTTTTGATTGAAGAACAAAAGTCCTTATTGAAATTTAAGTTAAAGGTTATTTTTTTAAGATTTTTTAAATTTTTTCCAATTGTCAAATATAAAATTAATTTTTGAAAAACTTATTAACCTTTTTGTTTTACAAATCAAATAAGTTAAAAATTAAAATTTATTTTTCTATAATATGATATTTCTATAATATGATATATGATATTATTTAATATTTATTTTCCATAAGCATTCAATATTTTTTAAAATTTCAAAGACTGAAGAAAATATAAGAATAATTCTTGAAAAAATTTTACAATATTCTTTTTATATTTTTCTTTTTTTTTCTATTAAACATTCAAACATTCTATATTTCTTAATAAAAAATTATTTCTAAAGATTTGCAAAATCAATTAAATTACATATTAATATTATATTAACTTAAATTTCTTTATCTTTTTTTTAAGAATTTGAAGAAGTTATATCATATAATGTCAATTGCTTCCTTAATCCTTAAAAAGTAAACAGGTAAATCTTTATTTTATAAGAAATAAATACACATAAGAAAGAAAATATCTTTACAGAATCAATTCCTCGTGTATCTCCATGGTACACAAGAGCGGGTGACTGGTGGTTTTTCGAGAGTGGCGTCCGGGCCACGCCTGTCGGCTAAGCCACGCCCGTTCATGAACCTACCCCCGGTGGCTGTCTCGAGGGCCGAAGGGCTAATAATTCACGTCACGAGCATACCCCACCATAAAGAGTCAGTCACAGCCGCTGCGTGTCGTATATTCCGTATCAGCGTGCCGTATGAACGTTATCCGGCACCAGTTACTGTTAATTACCGATCATCTTCCGTAATTAATTGCCTCTTCGATCGATGAGATCTTTCTGTAGCCAGCGTTACCTACTTTATATTGATTTCGTGTACACAGTTTACATTACTATAAATGTGCAGATCATTTTATTTGCTTTTAGATTAGGTTATAAAGAAATGGAAAATATTAAAACTATATAGAAAGATTCTTTAATTCTGTTTAATGAATTTTGAAAATATTATTCTTTATAATAATAAAAATTAGAGAAAATATGAGAATTTTGTATTTTTAGTTTTTTTATATAATTTATTTATAATTTTAATATATTATATATTATGTTTATAGATATTCAGTTTGAAGATTCATAACATGGTTGAAAGCAATTGGCATTGAGATAGAGAGAATTTTTAATGCAATAATAATGATAGATTTAAAAGATTTTAAAAATGGTAATATTGGAAAAAATTATGAAATCATAGATGTTGCTTTTCAAATTTAAGCTTATAGATTTCAAATTTAGAGAAATGATTTAAAACATTGGTGAGTATTAAGTAAAAAGATTATTTATTAAATTTTAGTGAATTTGAAGGATTTTATGCTTAATGATAATATAATTAAAGATAGAATTAGAAATTAAGAGATAGAGAAATGAAAAGATGTTAAGATTTATACATTTGTTATAGTATTTATAAGATAAATTTGTAAATTAATTATTCTCATTGATTTTGATGGATTTGAAATATTTCAACATCAATCCATAATAAGCTTAAACATTTCACGAATATTTTGAATCCGCGGAATGCAAAAATAAAATATAAAACAACTCTTAGTCAATCGAAATTATATAATGAGAATGATATACTTCATATTTAGTATCTATTATTATAACATCGTCTTTGTAATTTTAATCGTTCAATTACTTTTTTATTCCGTAAATTTGAAGGAAAATTTAATATTTTCGTAAGAGGAAAAAGTTGTTTAAAATGTCGATTTTTATTCTGTTATTTATAGATAATTTTTAAATAAATTTTTAAATTATAGATAATTTTTAAATAAGTGAGAGAGTGATTAATGTACAAATTTCACGTTATATATTTTCCGATTTAAAGATTCAGTGATAAAATATATTATTTAAATGGAAATTTGCAATATTGATTGTATAAAAAAATACAATTAGTATAGTAAAAATAACAAAAACTAAATAAATAAAAATTATTGATAAATTATTATTCAGATAATAGTAAAAATATCATGACATCAATGAGATAAATGTTATTAAATTAAATCTCCATTTTCAGAAAATATATATGGAATCAATATTTTTGTTGTTTTATAATAACAATTTTGTTGTTTTAATTTTGAAAATCGATAATCATCTTTTGTCATTTATTATCTCATTACGGAACAAGATGGAAATGATACTGCCTGAAGAGAGGTAATTAACTGATCTGACAATTATGTAACATATTGACTCGTTCAATACATTCGAATCTGTTCCATTGTTACTTGATAATCAATCATTTTCATTTTGATAGTCATCATTTTCATGATTATTTTCGATATGACGAATTTAATATCCAGATTTAATTCAAACTTTTGCAATTATTATTTTTAATGAAAAGTTTTTAAAGCATTTATTATTTTATTGAAAAAAAGAAAATTAAAATATAAATTTTTAATTTGAAGTAACACTATATGCTATAACTATGAATATAGCTATAAAAATCATTTTAAAGGAATTCTATACAAGTATTTTTTAATACTACTTTAAAGATATATATTATTATTAAAATGTTATAATGTATTTCTTAACCAACTCTAATATTAATATAAAATGCAAAATTATTATTTACAATATTATTAATTTTTAAAATCCATTTTTTTCATATAAAAATAAATTATAAAAAATCATTAAAAAAAATAAATTAGCTTAATCTATAATAGTTAATTCAAAATCATAATATTTTTTAATAAGAATTATTATAATAACTATGAATAAAATTATAAAAGCTACCTTAAAATCCAAACAGTTCAATAATTTCAAGATTAAATGATTAGTCTTCAAATTTTCAATTTTATTATTATTCCAGGAGACATATTACTATTTATTTAGTCAAAATGAAACTAAAACTCTCAAGTGCTCCAATGAGGCAAAATAAATCTAGTGAAAATCGGTCACAGGATGTGAACCCACTGAAAGAAATCGACTTTGTCGTCGGTGGTCGACGGTGTGCCCCTAAAATTAGCCACAGTGACATATTGAAGAGTACGCCAGAGCGGGCGGGTTACAGTGCCCCATAGGTTGCTTCCCTCATCTGATATTAGGCACAAAAGCAGTGCCCTGGGAAAATCAACTGACGCGTAACTAAACGGTGTATCATTAATTCCGACATGTATGTTTATATCGACAGTGTTAAGCAGAATTGCACGGCCAATTTTCCATGACGATCTCACTAATAGTATAGTTTTTTTTTTATATTCTTTTCTTTTTTCATTTTTCAATCATGAAGCAGAAAGAGTTCCTTAAAATTACTGAAAACATTTTAAGAATTTGTTTAGAAGATATTAAATATATTTAAGAATTCTAACTTTAAATCTAGTTTTTAAAAAATAATAATTAAAATTAGATAGAATAGTCTAAATCACAAAATGAATTTGAATGTATAAAATTAGTAATTATTCCAATTAATTCAATTATAAGAAAAAATATCAAAAGATTAATAAGGCTTGATAATGAAAAGAGAAACTTTAATATTATTTCTTTTACTTTTTATATTTCTCTTATTCTCTTAGGTTTTGTCTCTAATTATCTTTTATCAAATGAAATTCACGTGCCATCAATTCTTTTTTCCCCTATACGCAATTAAGTTGAATTGAATATCCATTTCTGTTCGTTTCTTCTTGACACTGTCTTTCATATTCTGTCTTCGCTAACACCTGAGTGTGTCTCTTCCTTTTTTTGCAACACTCTGTCGTGACGAACGGATACCTTTCGTGCCAATCAACGGTCCTCCATCGCCGAAGGTGAACGCCGATAACCGGTGCAGGAAAATTGACGTTTTCGCTCGGTAGCTTTAACGCGTGCGAACAATCGCACGAAACATTGGATTTTCAGTGAAGGAAGCAACGACAGAGTTTCGATACTGTGGGATTACAGACAATTTCTTGTGGTTTAATTTTAAGAACGTAAGCAAATATATTTAATAATATTCAATATTGAGAACTAAAAAGATTGTAAATTAAGATTGATTTAATTCTTAAATAGTGTAGATAATTAAATAATTAATCATTATTTAGATTAGATTTGAATTTGGTTGGTAAACAAAAAAATTAGAAATATTTTAAAATTAAATAATTTGATTCAAATTTTTGCAATTAAAAATATCTAAATTAAACTTAGATTGTGAATAAAAAGTGAAATTAATAGTTACAACAGAAATATAAATTATCTATCTATAACAGATTACATAATTAAAATATACAAATTTTTATCAAAATTCAATAAGAGGAAAAGATGAAAAATAGAAATATATTAACCATTTAATTTTTCTCGTATTTTTGATCTTTCCAATGGAGGACAGTTAAAGAACCGCACGCTTCATTGTACTTTAGACCGTCTCTACGGTGGTTCTTGGTCGGAGCAAACAGGCTTTGGGTCACCAAGCCTATTTGGTACACGTGTCTTAACACGTTGAATCTCTACGATCCTCCCTCCGTTTGGGACAAAGTAGAGACCGAGCCCGTGACAAAAGGTCGGCACGCTGCAGCACGTGACTGCCAATGGGACGACTTCGGGGCACTAGAAAGTGGCAGCCAACAAGGAAGACAAGGAAATAGGTATTCTCACTTTGCTGTATTTTTTGTTTTTTTTTTTATTTTCTTTTTCTTGTATTTCCGCTCCTCATTAGATTAATTTGTTAGAATAAAAACAGATTTGAATCTCTTTAGTTTGGATAAGTTGGTGAACACCTGAAACATTGTAAGATAGTCATCAAAGAGGTTAGAAAATTTTGTTGATATTAAATGATATGTGAAATTAAAATTATAAATTAAAATTTTGTATTCTTAGATACTATTTAGATTATAATTTAATTACAGACATAACATAATAGATTAATACATAGTATAATAGATCCATGGATAATGTACAAGTTTTCTTCTTTTATTATTATTATAATATTATTTCTTTTTGTTAATATTTTTTCTATTATTTCTTTTTTTTATCATATTTTCCTAATATCTTCTTTTATTTTTTCCAGTCATTTTTCTTCTTTCTCTTCGCAATTGTCCCTCGTATATTTCTGAGTTCTCTTTGTTCAAAACTTCTTTTCTCTTTCCATCGATAGGCTCTCTTTTCAACGTCAGACCGTCGATAGGCCGCAATTCAGTGTCGCGTCGTTGCACACAGTTTGTGGCAGTGGACGTCAATTGCATTGCTCCGCATATTTCATTCTAGGCTGGTTCGGCGACTTGTCACCGTTTCAAAAGATTTTAATGATAATCTTCAAAAGAAAAACTACTAAGTATATCTTGAAAATTGATTTAAAAAATGTGTGCAAATCAGTTACGTTATGAAAATAATTGATATTTTTTTTGTAATAAAAATCATAATTTTCTATTTTATATGGAATTAATTTTAAAAAATTATAATAAAATACACAAAAGAATATAAAAAAATTATAGAAATATTCTAAAAAATTATAGAATTAAAAAAAAAGTTGGAAAAAAAGTTCAATTTTTTTAATATTAATATTCTTTTGCTTCTTTATATGAAAATCAGCATGAATAATTAATATTAAATATAAACTAAACTTCATTTTTATATTTGTCAAGTCATGTTTAACAGATTTCATTAAATAAGAATATTGAAACTTTTCATGAAAAGTTTTATTCTATTTTATTTTAAAGATATCTTGAACCATCAGAATATACTTTTACTTTGAATAGATATAAAAGTTAAAATATGTTTCTAATAGATACAAATTTGTTTTTGAATTTCATTATCAAAATATAATAATTAAAATTTTATTAAATATTTAAATATATGAAAAATAAAGATATAAATTAATCAATAATTAAATATTAAAATTTTATTTATTATAAATCTTGTAATAATAAATTTGAATTATTAATAGTAAATTTACATTCATTCTAGATGCATTGAAAATTATTAGAAAAGAATTCATTTAAACAAAGATCTTTAAGAATAAGAGAGAACCATGAAAAATCTCGAGTTTACCTTTCCCAAACCGCAATTCAAATATATTCGTGGTTTAAATGGTGCTACTATCACTGAAAACAGCTTCCACCTAAGCATATTTGACCAATAAATAATTTGGCAAACAAATTGATCCCCAGGGACTATAAACAGATACTTAGAGGCACGCGTTTCACTCTCCACTTCTGTCGGAAAATAAATTGACCATACGTTTATTAAATTAACGTATACATTGATTGGACAATAAATATTCGATAGAGTATGAGACCCCTACTGTGAGAATCGAAATAGGGCCCGCGGTGTGAAATCTCTATTATCGAAGGGTTGGTATGGTATCCCGTTGTTCCAGTAGTTGTATATGTATATGTATCCTGCTCGAACTGGTGCTGACAGAGATCTTTCGATCCTTAGAAATAATGTAATCACTAATTAAATGTTTGGATATCTGTGGTTGTTTGGTATTTTTTGTATCTGGAAAAAAAAAAGAGAAGAAATATACGTATGTACTTACTTGCATATTTATATGTAGTTACATACATGTATGTACATAACTTATAGGTTAATTGGATAATTTAATTATTTAAAAAGATATATTAGAAATAAAGAAGATGAAATATAATGATATAAAAGTATTTCATTGTATTAAAAAATAATAAGGATTCTAATGATATAAATTCAGAAACTAATTATAAAAAAAAAGTTAGTGTAATAATGTCAGTTTTTTAAACTTTAAAAATTAAAAGTTAGATAATGATAATAATGTAGATAATAAATAATAATTTATTAGAACTTTATTTAGTTAAAAGATCGATTCTTATAATTTGTAGATGGGTTAAAATAAAATTGAAAGAAATAAAAATATTGAAGAGCTCGATTTCGATTAAAGTTTTTCTTTCCCCGCCTGTGAGACAAATTGAGATAAATAATCGTTTGTGGCGACACAATACTCTCTTGAAATTTGTCATGGTGATACTCGAAACGGCACGCTCCTGAACATTTGCGAATTGATACTCGTAAAACTAACACTTGAATCGCATCTGGTGTGTATTCTCTGCTCAGAAATGATATTTAAAGATTTTATCAATATCAATCTTGGATAAAATAACATATTACAATACTTCCTGCTTTAGAATTTTTTTCTGTTCTAATATTTTAATTAATAACTTAACCTTAATATTACGATGACTATTTTTAATAATTTTTATACTTTTATTTTTTATTTTTTCAATAATTTTTTTTATTTTTCTCATTACTTATTAACGAATTAATTTCTTAAATTTTCTATAATTAAGAAGTTAAATATAAAAAATAGTATATTTAAAAATTTATAATTATAAAATAAAAATTTACAACTTTATGAAAATCAAATTTCTTCACTAATATTATATAATATAATCCATTAACTACTATTATTAAAATTTAACTATCGAGTTAAATTTCAATCATTAGATAATATCGAAATATGAAAAGAATTTTTAATTCTTCCATTCGAAATGTTCGTTCTCATGCATTCTACGGCTAATCCTAATTATGTTGGCAGATCTGGTATAATAGATATATTGACGATTGACAATAGTAATTCACTTTGAGACTGTTAGCGAGCAGTTACACGTTTTTCAACCTAGATGTCGACAAAACTTTGCCAGTTAGCTAAATAGAACCCTAGCAAACCAGTATTGTGATCGTATTAACACCTTGCATAATTGCATCACCACCAACGCCGCCGCGTTTCTCATTGTGCGTCCGTTAAACACGTCTCATTTGAATATTGGCCCATTCAGCACTCTGTCTATCGCATAACCTCTCTTTCTCATTCTGGGATGCTCGATCGCTGATAAAGGGGAAGCTATGTATTTGTTGCTTTCTACAATATGCTGTATATTCTTTCTCAGGCTGTCAGTTTTCCTTGATTATGCTTCATTTAATATAAATAACATGAATATAATAATATAATAGTTTTGTGAATAATAATCCAGTAATTATATTTTTTTGTAGGATATAATAAAATTTATTTTAACCAAATAAAAACAATAATTTGGGAAAGTATATTATGATTTACAATGATGTAATAAATAAATAAGTATTAAAAAAAATAATAATACTTACATATATATTTTTAATTAACATAAATAATATAATAATATCATATAATAATTAAATTTATTGAATTATTGTTTTATAGTTATTTTATTAATTATATCTTTTACATTATATAATTTTTAAAGAATTAAATATATCAATAATTAAAAAAATAATTATTTTTATATTTTTAATATTTCAAAATTTCCAACAGTATCAATTTTTAACTTTTTAAAAAAATTAATTTTAAATAAATTATTAAAAAATATTAAAAAATTCAATCAAATACATCAAAAAATTGAGTAAAAAACAGGAATAATTTCTATTTCTATTTATGATAGTTTATTGATATTTAAGATTTTAATTTCATATAATATTCATTATTATATAGTGGTAATATCATATAATAATATGATAATAGTAGTCATTATCATATAAAGTTTTTTAGCATGTTCCTTATTTTTAGACAAAATTTTAAAAAACTTTTGAATAATTATGAACATTTTTTTAGATAAAATAACTTTCTTAAACTTTATCACTTTTTCTTTTCAATAAAAGACGAGAATTAAATGTCAAAAATACATTTTTTATTAAATAAAAAAAATCAACTTTCTTAAAAAAATTTTTCTCAAAGTATTTCATTTATAAAACTATAAAACTTTTATAAACAAAAAGAATTTAAAAAGAATTATCGTATATTTACGATCATTAATTTATTTTATTTATGTATATAATAAAAACTTTCCTATTCAAAAATAATTTCTCATCGAAATTTTTCAGATTATAAGAAGAGTTCCTCCGATGTCTCCTGGTTGGTCGAATTTCCACAAAATTGTGAAAAGAGGAGGGGTGCCGTTGAACAATTTTACCGAGAGTACCAAATGGTAGGAGAATGGAAAACGATAGAAATAAAATTTCAGACCGGGCAGTAACAATAATCCGCAGAACTGGAGGTCTGCACTTTGCTTGTTGAACGATCCACCAATGGCTGGATGGGTCGAGGATAGGTTTCACTCTGGAACGTTCAGGATTGGCTAGATTCTCCGCCCAGGGGTTGCATCGATCATCCCCTTACCGTTTCACCAACCTCCGATATATAAAGCAGCCTCCCCAGGGACACTGAGGATAGTCTGATTCCTTTGCTGCTCTCGTGTATCCTTGGTTCCCTTCATCCAATCGTTGTGAAGTGATCCTTGGGAAACTGGAAGTTAATCTTATCATAATTAATTAAAAGGAAAAATTATAATTGAGAGGTAGACATTTATCTTTTAGTAGTGAATTGAGATTACAATTAAAAGATAGACATTTGTTTTTAATAGTGAATTTTTTTGGGAAGAGATTATTGAAAAGAAGTTAGACAGGTATTTTGATAAGTTGCAGGTTTGATGTATTATAGTTAGTGAAACAGATATTATGAGATTATAAAAAAAGTATTCATGTAACAAAATACAAATCAATATTAATTTGCATTAAATGCCATAGCATTTGAATAATTCTAATTGCAAAAATAAAAAATTTGAAATCAATTAAATTGATTGGTTTAATAATATTAACATTTTAAATTTATATGTTATAAATTTTTATCAAATTAAATTTTAATATAAAAGAATGTATCTTAAAAGTAGAAATAATTGAATGAAATAGAGTATCGAGTTGGATAATGATAAAAAATAGAATGTTGATTGAAAAATGATAAAGATTAATAAAAGATAGATAGATTAAATAATTAGAAATTTCAATTGAATTAGTTGCATTTAAGATTGTATGTAACCTATAAATATTCAACTTCAATTTTTAAATATCATTTGTAAATTTATATTAAAAATTTTTGATCTTTTAAGTACTATTAAATGAATATATTTTTACTATTAAATCTATTAAATGTATATTTTTCTTCAAAATTATATCGAAAAAATATAGATAACATATAGAAATATTAAAAAAGATTAAAATTTATTTAATTTTTATCATTATTAAATTTTATTTCACAATTTTCGTAATTTTTTTAGTTTTTATTTCATACTTACATTGATAATATAAATTATTATTCTAAAAGTATGAGAATGGCATTATACATAGTAAACGTGTTAATTTGAGGATTGCAATTGAAGTTATTAATGAGCTGGTAAGAAGAAAGAATATCTATGGCGAATCATTCGAGTTACGAGTACGAAGATAGAGGACAGAGGATGCGACATCGTGTTGGTACTACTTCCAGAGCGGCTGATTCCACTGTAGCCTGCACTAGGTGAAACTTTTGTGAAATTTTATATGTTATCTATTTTTTTATAAAGAATCAAAATAAATTTTATTTATTTACTTAATTTTTATTAGTATTTAATTCTTTTAAAAGAAATTAATTAGTCTATCTATTTAAATTTTTGTTAATTTATTTTAATTAAAATTCTATATGTTTATATATAAATTAATAGTTCATAATATTTTAAGAGTGCTTAATATTTTATATTATTATTTATTTATTATTATAAATATAGTAACTTATAATAAATAATTTGTTATTTATTATATAACAAAAATTAATAATTTTAAAGAAACATATTATATGCATATTTATATTTTGATTAATAAATAATTTATATAAATAAAAATAAAAGATTTTTTAATAAAATTATAGTAATCAATATTATGTGGGCCCAAGCAGTGATATTAGCGAGGAAGATCTGGCAGAGCTGCCTTCTTGCGTTTATGCGGGTAGATCTACTCAACACGTTGCACACACCTCCTCACATACTCATTCTCCTCTTCATTATCATATGCCAGTTTCTACACCTGGTAATTCGATTAATAATTTGAATTAAAAACCTAAATTCAATATTTAAGTATATATATTTAAGTATTATATTCTTCAATGCTTTAAATATATAATAATTAGGATGAAATTGATAATAAAAAATAAAATATAATATTTATACATAAATTTTAGTATTAAATCTAATTTGTTACGTTATTTTTGTTTTAGATCATAACGATACAGAGATAAATGGTGTAGAAGAAGGATACTATCCAAATGGTAGTCCCTACAGAATTCAACGACATGCCGCCAACATACGTGAGAGAAAACGTATGCTGAGGTGAGAAATTATTCTCAATGAAATTTCTAATTTTATAATTTTAAAACTTTAACTTTCTAATTTTAAAAACTGATAATCATAAATTATTAATTACAAATATTAATAATAACAATAAGATAAATAACTATAAATGAACTAATATTATTTTTCATATAAATAATAACTATAAGTTTAAAAGTTATCGATATTTTTTTGTAATATAAAATTTATTTAAAAAGTTATGTGTCAAAAGTAAGTAAGTTATATTAAATTCACTTATTTAAATTTTTTCTTTCAATCGAAAAATTATATCAAATGTCTTGAAAATTATACAAAACAAAAATCAGAGAATGATGTGAAACAGATTGTCAGTGTGATTGCGATTTTTAGCAGCATCAACTCGGCTTTCGACGAGCTTCGAGTACATGTACCAACGTTTCCATACGAAAAGAGGCTGTCCAAAATTGATACTTTGCGTCTGGCTATAGCATATATTGCACTACTTCGAGAAGTGTTAGCTGCTAGACTTGATCCATTAACTTACGTTGAAAGGTGCCTTAGAGGAGAAATAAATGGGGAACGTGCCGAATGGAATACTAGCGGTGAGAATTTATTTTGCAATTTTTTATTTTATTCTATATTTAGTTAAATTAAAATTTACTATTAAAACATATATATATATACTATTATATACTATTATATATAAATTTACTATTATATAAATATGAAAATATTTGAAAAGCTATAATTTATTTGAAATGAAATAATGATAACAATTATTTATTATTTATAACTCTATAATTAAATATTTTTTTATTATAGATTTGACAGCACGTTTATCATGGATAAATTGGGAAAATCTAGGCGTGAATCCGAATCGACGATCAGTCTTAACTACACTCGCTCTAACAACAGACAATATGAATTAAAATATACAAAAAATTTTTTCTTCCCTTTTCTTTGTAAATAAATCCCAGTTGAATAGAGTGCCAAAAAATGTTATACATAAATACATATGTATACATTTCAGTTCTAGTCTGGACGTGCAATATGAACAATGATATTATATTTCGTATTTCTATATATAAATAATTATATAATAAACGTACACGCGTGTACATGTAAAATGGGAATAGCTATTCTAGTTTTAGTATTTTATTTGGAATAAAATAAGCGCTTATAAGAAGCTATAATTTTGTGTTTTCATTTCTTATTAAATTTCCTAGTATTTTTTAGTATTTTATTTTAGAATTATATATAAATTTTAATTCAATTAAATTTCAAAATAAATCATAGTTTTTTTTTGTTTTAATTCTTACATTATCATTGTAAATATTATTACATATATATTGAAAGTTTAGTAATCTAAATATATTTTATTTTAATAATTTATATTTAGAATATTCTATAATTGTAAGTTGATAAAATCAAATAATCTTTATTTAATATTTTCGTTTTTTTTTATAACTTCTAAATAATTATGTATAATTCTATAATAAATATATTTTATGAAATGATTATTAAAATATATATTGATATTATGTTTATATGTATTTTTTATAATCTTTAATTAATATCAAAAATTAATTTTTCAATAGATATATATAAACAAGGTTCACAGCGCACTCTCGATCAACTAATCTAATTCCAAAATAATATCCTATTTCACAGTATTACTGAACACAAGATCTGATTACCAGATGACACTATTGTTCCCATTATTGAAAACAAAAGCATGTGACACGTGTCCTGAGCAAGTTTATTGGTTAGATTTTCTTTAACCACATTCTAAATAAGAAGAAATTCGTTTAATTGACAAGTGTTTCCAAGAAATCTCAAGACTATTATTCAATATAATAGTACATTTATTAGAAGAAAATCTTATATATTTCGACATAACCCCCGATGATTGATTTTCTTTTTGAAAAATATGTTTTACATATATATATTTTGATTTCAATATTTATATATTATCAAAATTATTGAAAATATTGTTCGACAAATTATATAAAGAAATTATGTGTTCTTACAAATATTCGGATAAGTTTTTTTTTTAAGAAACGGAATGGAAGATTCAAAGAAAATGGGATCAAAACAAAAAAATTTTAACAATGACAAGGATGACGATGACGTGAGCGTGATAGCTGTGATAGGAAAAGAAAACGATCGAACTTCACGACAGCAGCAAGATGAAGAACTGGATGAGAAACAAGAGGATGAACGAGTGTTCGAGTTGAGTGACGAACGATCCAAAATGGCACTTCGGAAGCAACTTGATCTGGGATCATTATCGACCGAGCTAGGTAATGTAGCACAGAATTACTATGAGGGCATAGAAATTTTGCAAAAGCTGCCTCCAGGAACAATAGTTATTAAACAAGAAAAGAGATATAAGGATGATAGTGATTACGTGCGGGATTCAACGGAAATCAGTAGTGGCGGATCGACTTCAAGTAATGGAGTAACGAAAGTTAAGAGGATTTATCGATCTACGAGAAAAAAGTAGGTCTTTAATGTAATCAAATTAAGGATTTTATTTTTATTTACAAAATTCTATTTAATATTTAGCGGATAGAAAATGGAATACGATAATAATGTCATTTGTTTTATAGATTTTTTATGGTCTTATAATGAATAGTTTAAATTTATCTTTCATAATATATAAAATTTATGTATAATATATAAGAATTTGTACATTAAAAATATTTTTATCATATATATCATATATAGGTAATTAATTACTCAAAATTTTTTGAAATATTAATTAACAGAAAAAAATATTTATTTTTTAAGATTTTGATTCAAATTATTCAAATTTTTTAAATAAATTTTCGAGTTGTAATATTTTTAATATTAGAATATTTAAGATTTTAATATATAAGATATTTTAATCCTTAATTTTTCTATTATTTTTTAAAAAATTAATTACAGTCGTGGAACCACGGAAGTTAGAAGAAATCCTATACGTGTTACAAAAAAAGAACCAGATAAAAATTTTTCTCGGCCAAGACAACGATTGCTTTCTGCAAAACGGAAGGAAATGCTCTTCAATTCTGAACCTACTAAACGTGGAAAATCTTCTACGATGCCCTATATGAACACAAGATCTGTTACTCGTAAAATGTATAATGTGGGAGCAACTTATCAAGCACCTACTTTAAAAGATGAAACAGAATGGAAAGAATGGCCAGTTCATGGTATGCATGAACGACCAGTATTTCATCCACAGGTAATCTAATTTAAATAAAAAAAAAATATTAAATATAAGATTTATTTGTAATTTTTATTTTTACATAAATATCAATTAAATTTATATATTTCAGATTGGTCTAGCTGCAGAATATTTAGGACGTTACTTTACGAGTTTAGATGGTCTCTCTTATCGAGAAATAATCGATCGACCGGAAATAGAAGTGGTATCCGTAGATCCTCATTGCGATTATCTTTCTTCATCTACGGAAAAAAAAAGAGACAAAAAAACGAAATCTAATAAAAGTTGTCCGAATTCTAAGAATACAAAAAAACCTTCTATGGAATCATCCGAAAAGAATAAATCTTTTGAAAGTTGCATGCATGAAAGTTTTCACTGCGTTCTAGGTTATTGTTCGCAAGTAATGACACCAACTTATAAAATGAATGTAGAAGGAAAGATAAATATGTTAAACGATAGTAAAAATTTATCTAATATTTCTAAAGAAATCGATAAAGAGCCGTCTAAATCGAATATCGTTGATCGGAATTCTAAACATGAATCCTCTGTTAGTTTTAAGGAAAATTTACAGAAATCAGTTGAAGAAAATAAGTTCCTTGATAATTGCGGAATTACTATGTTCCCACAAAATGTTAAGAGCTTCGCTCAGATTCCAAAAACGCGTTTGTTTCCAACTCAGAAGGTTTACATAGCTAATTCGTCGAAATCAATTGCTTTTACCAATCTAAAAACACTTCAAGGAGGACATATGAAGATCCAGGAAGTAATACGATCTTCTAAAAGTCCTTTTATTCTAGTAAATCCTCCTGATTCGAAAGAAACACCACTTTTGAAACCATTTACAAGCAATATAAATGTGAATAAAGCAGATGAATTTCCTGCCAGTGAAGAAACTTTAGGTGAAGTAACATCTATATATAAGAATGTATCTAATGAAGAGTTGAATGCAAAACAAACGCCTGTAAAACGAGGGAATAAAGTAGAATTTACAGTAACAAAATATCTTTTGAATAATATGCAACAGAATAAAGTTCAAGTGGGAAAAGAATCATCTTCGATCGAAAAAAAATTATGTTACGAGACAACATGCAGAGAGGTGAACGTTAAGACGATGTCTGGTGGTATAAGTAAAACTTGGTGTGCCGGTGAGACCTCAGAAATAGCGAAAATTCTTTCAGAATATAATAAAAGTAATCTAAAAAAGCCAGCCATAGAAAATCAAACTTTCTGTAATAATATGAAAAATATTAAGATTAAAGAACTCAGTAATAAAGAAGGAAACATGAAACAAGATGTCCAAGAAAGTATTATGGATAAAAATGTAAATATAAGCTTTCCTCAGGGAAAATGGCGGCGATTTCACTTAACTGTGGAGAAATTAAAAGATCTAAAAAGTAATTCTAATGAGAAAAAACACTCTTTGGGAGTTCTGAACGGACAATCATTATTTAAAATGGACCAAACAACCGGAGAAATTTCGTCTGATAAAAAAATTGAAATTCCAAAACAATTAGATATGGTTCAGATAAATCAACCATCTATAATGAATTCCGAAAAGAAAGAAAATACTTCGACAGTTAACACTAGCGTAGATACAACAACAATGAAAACTCAATCTTTACAAGAATTATTAGAAGATACGGCCATGTTATATTGCGCCGCCACTGGAACTCATCAAGATGATTTGGCTAATTATATTGATAACTTAGATGCTGCACAGAGTATACAATGGTTGGAAACTTGTAATGATTTAATTGCATGAATTATTATGTTATATAGAACAATTAGTTGCAAGATTAATTTTTTTTAATTTTATGATAATGAATCTTGCAATTATTTTTCGAAAGATTAATTAATTTTATTTTTTTTTGTAATTGTTAAAAAAAATATTTTAATTAGGATATGATGAGAATGAATTTGAGAAGAAATATTTTCATTCTTTTATTAATCAAGCAAAACTTAAGATAGTAGAAATATTTCTCAATCATTCTCATTTACACAGTTTAGATATTACATTATATATAAAGTAAGTTTAATTAATGGTTAATTATATAAAATGGAATTACATTAAAATAATCTTAATTTCTAACTCATACTTAAACTACAATTTTAAGTTAAACTACTCTAGTGCTGAGTTTTCAAATAGTATAATTTTTTATTGTTCTTAATTCTTTGCACTTCAATTTTGACTTTAAAATATATTTAGTATTTTATATTGGCATCTATCTTAATAAATTAAATTCTATTAATAATTAATTATATTTATAAAAAGAATTCAATTTTTTAATTTTTGTTGTATAAAATAATTAAAGTGCAAAGAAATTAATTAGTATAGATGGTTTTCTTTAGTCTTGTTATTAATATAACGCCATTGTTGATCCCAGCGTGTATAAAAAGCATGCAAATAACGAGGATCGCAAAATAGACAAACAAGAGAGTGACTATACCGAGGTATCGTTGTCAGTCTCTGTTTTGTCTTCGTTTTCTATAAATGTACCTACAAAAAACAAAAAGTTTCTATAATCATCTTATTAAAATTATTTATATTTGATATTTAACTTAGCTAAGAAATTTCTTTACAAAAGATTCCATATGGAAAGAAATACATATAAAAGTATGTAAGTGGAAAAAAAATATTTTTTATAGGAGTTTCTATTTAATAGACAAATTTGTTCAATTTGTTAATTAATAAATCATTCATTATTATAATGATTCTTAACTATAATAAGTTATATACATAATGTTGTATACGTAATGTCTTTTGTTTAATAATTAATTTTTTATGTTTTATTAAATTCTAAAATAATCAAAAGATGTAAGATAAAAAGTTTATTTAATTTATTTACTATGTATATTTGATAATTTATTAATTTATTCACCTTTTTCTTTCTGATTCTGATTCGCTTTCTTCACTAACTGTTCTATCAGTTATTTCTTCCGTCGTTAATTCTTCTTCACTATCTTCTTTGCATTTTCGACTCTTGCTGGAACTTTTACTAGAATCATCGTTTCTAGATTTCATTTTAATACTTTCCGTATACTTTTTATTCCCTTTTATCGATAAATTTCTGTTAATTTTTCTTTTTTGTTTCTCATCATCACTGAAAATTTCAATTTTAGAACTTTCTCCATGTGACATTTTTTTCTTATTTCTTTGAGATTTCTCATGTTTTCCAGAATTTCTTGAACTAGAAGTAGAATATCCAGTATCTTGGCGTGTTTTTCTATAAAATTTTAAGATTTAAATAATAAATAAAATTATTTTTAATTATTGAATTTTTATAGAAAAAATTAATATTTTGTACTTTTTTGAAGATTTAATATTTCTCGGAGAGGAATCAAATTTATCTGTTTCTTCTATTGTTTCTTCACTTTCTGTGTAATTAGCTTCTATATCTTTGTCTTTTCTTTTTTTTCTTCGCTTTTCTTCGGAAATTTTGTATTTTACATCTTTATGAATATCTTCCCTCGATATAATACTGATATTCGATATTTCAGATTTCTTCTTTCTTTTGCTCCTATTTTCTGTTTGAACTACATACAGTCGATAAAGTTGTAAGAGAATCACTAGAGTGTTCTTGCATGTGAAGAAAATATTCATATAACTGACTATGCGATAATGGATAATTAAAATCAATCTAAATGCAAGAAATGGTCCATCCTGTAATATTTTTTAAAAAATATAATCTTTTAAATAAATATAATCAATATATGATATAATTAATTTTAAATTGCATAATGTATCATTCATTACTATGATTTTCATGAGATTTATTTTCATCAAATTTACAAATAAAATAAGATATTTAATATATTTAATAATTTAGTTAAAACTAAATTTTTAAATTAAAGTTTAATTAAAATGAAATGAAAAACAAAATTATTAAAATTCTAATTTTACCATATAATTTTTTTTTGTTTAATGATTTAGAAAATTTATATAAGTAAACAGACCTGTAAAATCATGTTTAAAGTAATTCCCCAAACATCTATGCTACAACAACTAGTTTCAGTGTGTATTCTTCTTTTGACAGCATTTCCGGATGACAATCTAGACTTCCGAGACTTAGTAGCCGTTAAAACGACCGTGAATTGCATCAATGACCACGCCCAAATCCCCAAAGTTAAATAAACTAGGACAGGTTCACGAGCTATGCGATCTTCCTTAAAGGAATCAAAAAATTCAATTATGTCTGCCGCTGTTCCAATATATACTAACAATAATTGACTCAGTTGATCCCTGGTTAAATCTCCTTTTGGTAACATCCATCTTCCAATGATTAAAATTAACATTAGAAATTGTTCAATTAGAGTTACCCAAGTTTCTTTTGATATTTTTATATTAGGTAAATGTATGTTCACCTAAATAACGTATTAAAATATTTTTAATTCTTTTTTTCTATAATATTATTGTCCGAATTTGTATTTTGATTGTAAAACGAAATATAAATTGAACTTACTCCTAATGCTTTTTCTAAATGTTTTAAATCTTTAGCAGCCAGATTCGTTAAATCCAAGTTCTCGGATTTATTCACATTCGTTTCGAATGTTTTTAATCTTCTCTCAACCTTATCTAGTTCTAAAAGCCATATTGCAGGAACAACACTGCTTAGATATAAGAAAACTGAAGGACAAAACCTTTAAAATAAAAAAGTTTCTTTAATATTAAGTTTATTTAATTATTAAAATATTTTTTATTTGATTGATAAAAAAGATAAATAATAAATTATTTATAATAAAATATAATATAAAAAATATTAATTAAAATTATACAATTTTTATTATTATAATTAATATTTATTATTATTTTTATTATTATATTAATAGTATAAAATATTTAAAATTTATATTATATTTTATATTTTAAGCATTGTGCTCTTTCATTTATTTGTAATTTAATGTATTGATCATTTTTAAAAATAGTAAAAAATATAATTTCTATTGAACATAAGTTCGATCAATCACATAATACAACTAAAAAAGAGGTCACTATTACATAGCTCTTTTTATATATCGATAATTTTTTATGTATAGCGAATTGTATCTCATTTCACTCCTATTACTAATGTTCCAATTTCCGACTGTCAAATTGAGACGGACCTATAAAAACACGCCCTTTCCTTCCAAGAGAAAATTAGGTTGGTTTTATTCCATATTATATACTAAAAAAATTGCATGTAAATGCATCTTATACATTTATTTTATAATAACTTTTTTCTATTTTTATTTATAATTCAAAATTATATATAATTATATATATATATATATATATATATATGTGTGTGTGTGTGTGTGTGTCTTTAAGTATTTATAGAAATATAAATAAAATGTGATTTTTAAACATAAAAGTAATAATTTTATTTAGTTATACAATTGAAATAAAATTTATTTTGGATTTAATTATTTTTAATAAAGATTATTATTGTCATTTAAAAACTATATTACATATCTTACATATATACATATAGATAATTATCGAAATATTATTTACATATTAATAAATAAGTTTTTACTACTTACCATTTCCATTCTTGATTTTCTTTTATAGTAAGTGTGAAAATTCCTTCAAAAAATAATACTAGAATTGGGCAGCTTAAATACCAAAATAAAGGATTCTTTTTAAATGTAGTTACTTGCCAAATTGCAATAAAACCATGAGATGCAAAAACTAATCGAGTAATAATTGCTTTGATTGTGGCTAAAAATTTTGCCATTATTACAAATCATTCAATTATTTGATCAACATTTATTTTTCACCTAATAAGTTTTTCACCAATTTTTTAATTTTCAATTTGAAAACTATATTTTTAAATTCTTTCTTAGAATAAGAAATTAAAAAATATTATTTTGGAATATATTTTGGACGTTGTTTAACTTAAGCTCACTGTATCAGAACTAAAATAAAAGTATAAAGGTTCCAGAGGGTTTGGATTCAAATAGTCTTGCGCATGCGTTATTAAAGTAGTATTATAATAAGTATATGTTTAAAGAAAAATTAATGATATCGCTAGACATCAGTCATGTAAAGATATTTTAAAGCTAATATTTTAATAACTATAGATAAATTTTACATTAAAGATCAAGATATAGATATTGTAATTTTTTAAAAAAGACATGGTGAAAATATACTGAATTAATATTTCGTATTTCATGTATGATTACTCGCTAAGAACAAGAATAGACAAGAAGAACAAATAGAAGGAAACGAACAGGTAAAAGTTTGAGAATCAACGCCATCTTTTGAGTGCCGTTAATGAAATTAAGAAATAAATAATAAAAACATCAACCAATTTTTGAATGCTACAGCATAAATTAAATACAAGAAAATTAGATATAAATTCTAATACTTAGTGCGTAACTTCATTAAGAGATATAAAAATTATTTCATCTGTGACAATGAGTGTAAAAATTATATTGAGTTCAATCACAAAAGTTGATGAAGTTAACAGATTTTAAAAATAATTTCTTTAATATCTTTACCTAATATTATCTTTTCATAAATATACATACAAAAATAAATATTTCACAGATAAATATATAACATTACAAAAATTTTTGTTGCGAAATTGAAAAAATTTTACGTGCAACCTGCTATTGAATTATATTCTCTTAATACAAAATTGAAGATTTTGACAAAAGTTTTTGATCAAATATTTATGATGTATTAAAGAAATTATTTTTAAAATTTATTAACTTTATCAGTTCTCATTATTAAATTGAATATAATTTTTACACTCAATTGTCATATAAATTCTTAATTTGTCAAATAATTCTTACACTTTTTTATGAATTTAATTCGTAATTACTGTCGGAATGAATTTTATCATAATCAAATTCTGTTTTTGGAAATGAAGATTGTTATAGAATTAAGAAATTTGCATCACAATAATACTTTGTTTGATTGGTCTATTCTTATATCTAGTCTATAGTCAAAAATAATTTTTCCAAATAGGATGAAGTAGAATAAACATTGAAAATCAACGCCATCTCTTGAAAATTTTTGAAACATATATCTGATTTGATTTGAGATGCGTTTGCATTTACTTTTTACAGTTATTTTTTATGATATTGAAGATTTTTTAATTTTAATTATAGAATTCAGAAATATAAAAGTTCGTTCGTCTATTTTATCATTTGAAATATCATGTTTGTTTTGGATAATAATGAAAAATATTCATATAAAAATTGATTTTATAAAGTGTATATTTTAACAAAAAATATCTGTGAATTTTGTTTTTTTTTTATGGAATTACATATTTTCTTTTTTTCTAAATTTTGAAAAATAAATTATTTTTAATTACAATTTTTTAAATTAATTTATTAATTTTGTAACAATAGATTGCAAAATAATGTTATTGTATCGTATAATTTAGGTATTAATTAAGGTATAATGAATCTACTTAAAAGTTAGTCATTACTTTATTCAAATTTGGTTATTGATTTATCACAAATAATTCAATTTCTTTTAATAGTTCTATAAAAATAAAGAATAGTTTGAGAATTATTTCTTAATCATAATATTAAAATGCATTGTTTGTTGTTTAATAATAAATTTTTTAATTAATTACTTATTGAAAATTAAATTTGATAGAAGTAACAAGCATCAATATTTTTTTCTTTCAATAACAATTTTTACTTATAAGCAAAATGACAACTTTATGAAATACAAGGAATTTGTATTTTGTAAGTAGTTTATAAAAATCTATCATACGCTTCTTACAATAGTTTCTATAAGGATTTCTATTTCAATTAAAAAGTATCATTCCTTTATTAGAATAATTCTAGGCTTTATTTATGAAACCCTTTATTTTTAAGCAATAAATATTTCATTTCTATATACCATCATATTCAGTAATATTTTCAGTGATATCGCGAAAAATATTCATTTTGTTATCAATTTTATTAAGGGTTTTTATATGAACAGATAATCAAAACCATATTATTTTAAAACAAACTAATTATTATAATTTGTTTGCATTTTATAATTCACACATATTTCACTTTTCTTTTTTAAAACATATATAATTAATCATTTCTTAATCATTCTAATTATTTTGATTAATTATTGATTAATTATGATTTCAATGCAATCTATTTTACCTTTAGAATTTATTTTTTTTTCATAACATATAGTTTTTGAGATAAAACTGAATAAGAATAATTCAATAATTCGTTTTAAACAATAAAAATGCAACATTTTATAATTAAATACATCTGCTAGACAAAAATTAAAATATTAAAATTTTAATTGAATATAACATACCGAAATTTACAAAATATTTTTCTTTTTGTATATAAATTACTAAAAAGATTTTTTTATTATAGTAATATCTATTAAACCAAATTTGATTCAAAATAAAATTTCAAAAGATTAATATAGGTCATTTCCTAATTCATCTGTGCATATTTACGTGTAATTCTCTCATTCTTTAAAAATCACCAATGGAAACAAATGAATTATAATTTTTTTTCTTAATTATTTGCCTCTAATGAAGCCACAAAATAATAAATCCACTATTATTAATTCTATTTAATTAAGTACAAAACACGTTCTTTTAGTACTCTCGCGTGTTCTACGTGATCGTGTAACGTGAAGCATAAAGAAATACGCTAATGATTTCTATCTTTATATCGTACAGGAAAAGATATGACTGCTTTTTTTTGTTTTTAGTACATGATATGCATTCAAACATGACGCATATTTTCAAAAACTAAAAAAACATTTGTCTGATATTTCAAATAAATAAGTCAGATGTGTTTTTAAGCACCTTTTAACAGTTCATTCATTTGCTTAATTATTTGAAATTCTATTTTATTTATTTGTAAGAGTCAAATAAATCTAAGTTGAAGAATTGATCAGCTATTAATATTTACAGGAATTAATGCAATAATATGAATGATTTATGTAAATTTATGAAACTACAGTCATTAATGATTAGAGCAAGTGAAACTTAAGCCATTACGAAATATTTTTGCCATTCTCATAAGAGTTCAGAATTGAATAACTAACAGAGTTTACAAATAACTCTGATTAATTTCGGTCAGTTTTCTTGTCTATTAATATCAACTTTTATAATGATTCTATTTTCTATTCAGCAATAAAGATCTTCAAACGATTTTTTTTTTTAAAAACTCTTATCTGTATGCAGCTTTGAATACACATTCAAGCAGTTCATTCGTAAATGAATTCTATTCAATATCTATATTTTGTATTCTTTTTGCTTTATGTTAAAACTTTGATAAAGTGAAAGTAGCAAAAGCTATGAAAAAGAAAAACCAATAGAAAATGTTTATTTTGAATTATTAATTTTTTAAAAATTATTTTCAAATATCGAAAGAATCGATCAGCTTTTGATACTTTCCATTCTCTGAACTGATTCCTAATAACAATATTCTGTGAAACTTCAAAAATTTCTATATGTTGTTTTAATCAGTGATGGAAATTTGAGCAAATCCTATTAATGCTTTATCATCTGGTACTTCATTGGGTGCATGACCAGAATTCTGAAATAATATTGTTTATAATTAATCTATTCAAATATAATTTTAAAGAAATTTTAAATTAAAATTTACCAATGAAAACGTTACTGTTCGTAACTGGCCGGCACTGTCTATGAGTTTTTGTAAATTCGCTGCTATCACAACGATATCTTTGCCATCAACCAATCCTGCACCAACTAATTCTGCTGCAATTCCTTCGGCAGAATCCACTCCAACAGCAAATTCAAATCTAATATCGTTAAGCTCTCGCTTATGGTTACTAAATAAAAAAAAAATTGTCTATTTGATATAACATTTTTTATGCTAGAGAAAAATAAAGTTTTTGTTAGAAAAAAAGTAATAGTTATAAAGGATTAGGAATTGGAACATACTCGAATTTATCCACAAGGGAAAAATGGGTTTCAGGACTTCTGAAATAAGAATAAATTATTGTAAATTATAATAATTGGGAACAAAAATAGAAAATTATAAGATAATGATTTTACATTCTAAAAAAAATTTTCTAAGAATTATAACTTTTAATTATTAAAACTTTAAAAAATTTAACATTTAACGTTAAACAGAAATAAAATAAAGTTAATAAATATTAAAATAAAACATACCGTAATCTCAACACCAAATTTATAGGAATACTTGGTTCATGCTGCACAACAATATGGCTTTGTGCTGATTTCAATTGTCCAAAAAATTCTTCCTCCTCTTCATCACTAGTAGATACATTTTCAATTGTATTAACTGGCAAAGCCTCTTTACTTTCATCACCACTAGACACACTATCTTCTTCTTCTGAAGACCAAACCCATTCTCCTGTAACTGTTCTGTGTAAACGTCCCGACGTGCCAGGTTGTCTTTTCGAAGCCTAAAATAATTATATAAAATATTAATATAAATAAAAATATAGTTAACAAAATAGTATAGTTTAAAAAATACACCTTTTGCACTCGAGTTTCAAGACTAGGACCACAAGCTACCAAAGTCTGTTGTAAATATTTTTTATCTTTTGCTTTCTTGAAAAATGGATGTTTCAGCAGTTCCGTTGCTGTTGGTCTGTAAATATTATTTTTAATATTTAACGTAAATAATTTTTTAAAAGTTTTAAAAAAATTTCAAAATTAACCTTTTTGTCGGATCTTTTTGCAAACAATCGACGATCATTTTTCGGAATGTTTTGCCATAAGCTTTATATTGATCTTTATCATCAGCAGCAGTATCTAAAGTTGGTGGATCATTTTGTAAGGTCAACATGAGCACTTTCATTGGTGGATACTTATGATATGGAGCAGTGCCACTAGCCATCTCAATGGCAGTGATGCCAAGTGACCAAATATCTGCTTTGAAATCATAACCATGGTCCTGTAAAATTATTTGCATATCATAATTGACTTTACAGTGTATATGTTGTGAAACAAAATATCGAAAGCAAAATTAATCATGCTGTTTATTAGTAACATGCTTTTTATTTCACTAATAGTGAGAAATAAAAGGAAGTTGTGAGTTTTAATAAATATTTTTGACAAATATTTGTTACATGATTAACATACTCAAGAAAATATAAACAAATATAAAAATATTTAAATTCTTCAAACTAGAACGTTCTTAAAAAAAAAAAACAAAAAATGTTATGAAACAAATATAATATCTAAATTTTAATTTTTTTAAAATAATAAATAAAATAATTTTGTCTATTCTAAATAAAAAAGCATAAATATAAACATCAAAAATGCAGGCTAAGAAGTTGTAATGTTACTTTCCTCTCTCACCTGCTCCATGACCTCAGGTGCCATCCAACAAGGTGTGCCCACAAATGTATGTCTAACTTTCTGTCTGCTCAAATCTCGACCAGTTGCTAACCAGGCACTAACACCAAAGTCAGCTATCTGTACAGTGCCATCTTCTCCTAGTAGGATATTACCGGCTTTTATGTCCCTAATATTATTCTGTTATTAAAATTTGTCTATGCATTACCAAAGAATCAAATATATTCACTTTGCATTTCATAAAAAAAAAATTATCGGATAATTCGATAACATTTTCTGATTCGATTAAATACAAAATGAAACTAATTTAAAAAATTTCTTTATAAATAAAAATATATTAACATCATATATGAATAAAATTAGAAAAATTTAAAGATATTCAAAAAAAGTAAAAAAAAAAATCTAAAAAATTTAAAAAAAGAAAAATTTAAATTTATTTCTAATTTAAATATTATAAATTAATTTTTTTTTAAATTATTTTACAAAATTATTTTTATATTATTATAAAAATAAAATTGGTATATATTTATAATTTATAAATACAAAAAAGAACTAATAAAATACCTATGTATTTGCCCATTACTGTGAAAATATTCGAGGCCTTTAAGCACTTCTCGTAGGACTGTCGCTATTGTAGCTTCATCAAATACTCCATGTTTACAATTTGTAGTTCTCGTTTTGTGTTTGATAATGTCCAATAGAGATCCACCCTCTAGCAACCTCAAAACAAGCCAAAGCTCCTCTTTTACGACAAATGACGTATAATACGTGACTACATTTTCGTGATTGCAGGAGGACATTGCCTGTATTTCTTTCTGTTTATAAAAGAAATTTTTTTTTAAATAAAATTATGTGTAAAAATCGATATAATTTTTATATGTGTGTATATTATATTCTATATATGTCGATATATTTTCAAATAATTTTCAAAATTTTTCAATAATAATGATTTAATATCTTCAAACAATAAATTAATACAAATATAGATCAATTTTCAGTTAAAAAGTGATAATCGCGATAATACAATTAACAATCAAGGTTTTGCTCTATAATTCAATGTATATTATTAAGTAATTTATATATAAATAATTTATATATATATAATATTTAAAAAAAAATTAAAATTACCAAAAGTTCATCCATGCTTGTGTTCCATTTTTCTAAGTTTATTCTTTTGATCGCACATTTTTCTTGCCGTGGAATGCAAAATGCTGCATGTACTACAGCAGTGGCACCTACGCCTACAATAAACAATAAATATATATATATATATATATATATATTATATACATATATATATATATATATATATTATATACATAGCATTTTAAAAAAAATAAAATTTTATTTTGAAATATTTGAATAGATGTGACATAAAATATATGTCACAATATATTATGTGACTTTGTTTATGATATAAGAATTTTAAATACTTTTTTGAATTAATTTTTCAAAACATGTTTTTAAAAAACATTGCAAACATGTTAGCAATTTTTTTTAAATTTTTCCATAAAAAAAATAATTTTGACATTAAATTTTTTTTATTAAAAAATATTAGAACGAAATTATAAAATATAAAATTTACTAATATAAAATAAAATATATAGTAATATCATAATATTATTTGTGAATTATTTTTTAAAATTTTGATTTGTAATTTTATTTATATTGACCAAAACATTTAAAAATATATTAAAATTTTATAATATTTAATTATTTTAAATATTTAGAATAAAATATTTCAATGTAATATAATTATAATATAAATTATTATATCATTCTATTTTTCTACTTTTGATTTTATAAGAATCTGTAAATTCGTTCTAAACATTTTTGTACGTATGCAATAAGATATTTTGTATGTATGCAATAAGAATTACTAAATTCGAGTAAGTTAACTAGGTTAGGACGTATCGGACACCGGTATACGTGCCTTAACTGAGAGCGAGTGAGAAAGTAATTCAAGTACGACAGAGACAATCGCGTAAACGCGGACGAGGACAATGCGTCAATTTGAAGTTCATCGTTTACGATCGTGAAATCATTAATTTTTCAATACATTTTATTCTACAACTCTGCACTTTTATGTTTCATTTAGTGAACTAAAAAATTTTCTTGGATAAAATCAAGAAACAGAATCAACTATTCATCAAGACCCGGTCATCATATATCATAAAAGGCATTTTCAGCCTAACAAAACCTATAGGAATTTTCGACATTGTAGACATTGAGGGACATAGAGAAGTAATGATTACTCACCAATAACCTCTTTCAGCTCATAGTCGTCCTTGGTGTTCGGCCAGCCCTGCACAACCGTGGTGGAGCTCGAGGACGCCATTTTGTTCGCCAGTGCTGTACCAAAACGTGCGTGCTTGCTGGTATTTCGGGCGCCCCGCGCAAGTAGTAACACACCGCTCTTTAAACGTGTGCTACTGTTAGGTGTTTTAGGCTCACGTGGACCTCTCGTATCGACGCTTGCGCGATGGTTATTTGCCGCAGGTATATTCGCGTTTTTCGGCGGAGTTGAGGCGCGGAATGATTTTTGTCGGAATATCCCCGGTGAACAGGAAGGTAGAATCTCTGGTGAAATTTTTCTACAGAAATATTTAATTTTTCAAGAACAATATAATAGAAAATAAAAATTTGTTTAAGGTATAACAATATCATTTTGTTTATAAAATATTAAATCTTGTGAATATTTAATTTGAAATAAAATTTGAAATAAGAAGATTAAAGTTTGTTTAAAGAGTTGTTTTTGCAAACAATGCACGAATTAGGGCCGTAGTATTAAGGAGGCCACGACAATGTGTTTATTAAGTCTCAATTACATGTAATTTTGTCAAAATAAATGCGTCGATAAAGCGTCGACGCAACCTACGCAATCCCCAATCTGATTCATTAAGTCGATTGGTCTTTCTTAGAGAAACCAACCACTTGAGTAATAAATTCTAATTTAGAACAATTTAATATCTTCAAAAAAACTTTCTTTTCATTTCACCATTTTCATTTACATTATTTATAAATAAACTTATTACAAAATTTTATTATAAAGAATACAAAATAATTTTTAAATTCATACTATAGAACTATTATTAGAAACATATATAGCGTAACACTTACTATTTAAAACAAATCCTATATAAAATACAAAGTGGAGGGAAATTTAAATATTACTCTTATTCTATTCTATTTTGAATAAGATTTTACATGGATGAAATTTAATTGATGGTATTATCAGAAAAAAAATTAAATCTTAAAGCTCTTTAATCTTCTTTGAATATTTTTATTGAGATTTACTCACGCGTAGTAAGTATCAAGTAGCCGAGGATTATGATTTATCCAACATAAGCAGTGCAGTCTGGCGTGCAGGATTCGTCACTACTGTCGGTCAACAATTCGAAATATTTTTTCGGAGAGAGAGAACGAGAACCGCGTGATACGTGACCGCGATATTAAGGTTAATCCTGGTCCGTCTGTCCAAGTCCCACATAAACTCTGTCGATGGCACGCTCGCCATGATTAGTAATTGAAGTGTCATTCGCGTGTATATTGAGAAGCGTGTTAAAAAAAAATGGAAAAAGAAGACTAAGCAAGAGGGGATTTAAAAAAAAAAAATGGGAAAGAATTACAGAAGTATAATAAAAAAGTTTATAAGAATAGAAAATAAAAGAAAACATAAAAGATATTATATGAAAAACAAGAAAAGAAAATATATGTTGAAGTTATCAATATCGATATCGAGAAGAATCAATTGACATGATTAAAAAATTTAATTAAATGGTTGATAATCAAACATGATGTTGAGATATTGAATTTCTGTATTTGCAAAAAGATCTATTGAAGATGACCTTTAGCTTTCAAATGACACATGACCTAATGCGTTCAAATCCTGTACAAGATATAAAAGAGCCAAATGAAAGTAGGTAGAACAGTAATCTGATTCACGGTTTCTGATAAAGGTGACTTTTTGTAAAACGGAAAACTGATTAGCAAAATCATTTGGCTGCTATGTATCGACTAGGATATATCGCAATGGTAAGCATTTTTAGAAGAATGTTTATTTGAAATTTTATAAAAAAATTTTATTTCAAATTTAAAAATTCATATTAAAAAATATGAAAAATTAATTTTAAAGTATCAGTAAATTTAAAAGTTAAAAATAGAAATAACAATTATATTGAAAAATGTTTGTACGTTTCATGCACATAACTGCATCGTCTATATATTGGTAGCTTTTAAACACTTTAATTATCATGGATGTACTACTACGTCATTAAGAAAACTTACTTTGTTTACATCAAACTATTAGTATGTCTCCGTGTTTATGCCAATTTGTAATAATTCGTTTAAAAAGATGTTAAATATACTTGTTAATGTGTAACATCACACGGAATTAAATTTAACATTTGTAAATTTTTAAATTTATGTAGAAGCCATAAAGAATTTTAAAAAACAAACCAAATGGTTATCATTATATATTATATAAATTATATATCATATAATATTATATATCATAATTAACTCACAACAATTCAAATTGTCCATTTTTAAACGGATATAATAATTATTTTTGAAAATATGAAAATTATTTGGTAAAAAATCATAATTTATATTTTATTTTATAATTAATAATTATTATTATAATTTCAATTATGTTAATTTTCTGAAACAAATAACAATTTAAATTTTCAATTTCAATTTTTATAATTTCTGTTAATATTAAAAGTCCCTAGATTATTTTTCAATAACAAAAACCAATCAAGTGACTATGCGCGCAACAACTCATTAGTATCGATAAAATAACGATCAAATCTTTTGAATTTGCAAAGTAATTTAAAACAAACCTTCTAAGACCAATAATTGAAATAAATTGTTGGAGAAAGAATCGATGAAATTTTAAATTACAAAAACGAGCAAGATAAGAACAATGATGCACTTACCTATTTCTACCAAGAACTAATGTCGTTAAGAACCTGTTGTCTTGAAATTTCAATCGTTCCTCCTCTGTAGATATAGGCGCCGCGGCGCCAAGCGTGCCTGTCTTATGTTGCCTCATGTTGCCCGCAATTCTGCGCACAAAGAAGAAACATGTCTGTCAGATCGGTTACATATTTTAGGCGCGCTTATATTTATATCGAATGAATTTGTTAATTAACAAATAGAGAAATATTTTGATTAATGAAATATTAGAATATAAATAAAATAATACAAGATTTGAAATTCAACGAATTACTAATTTTTTAAATCTTATTAATTCGAAATTTATATATTTTTATTTCATAATGATGAAATTTTTTTATCTGAAGTATAATTTTTTCGAAGAAATTTAGATATTTTATATGGATATAAGTTAATCAAATGAAACAGGAAAAAAATCATAAATTATTTATCGATTGTTAATAAATTAATTAGACGTTCTTTTTTCAGTTGAAGTATTATTATTTCAATATTCTCTATAATATTTTATAGAGAATTACTTGTATTTTAATGTGTTTATTAAATATTATTTTGATAATTTTCAATTTTGCATTTTTTCCTTTTGTTATTGCAATGGAATATAAATATAGCTTTTTCCGTCCTGCCAACATATTATTCATCTGCAACGCAGCCTGAGATCTCCGGACTGCCAGCGTGTGGAATATTTCTAAATTGGCGGTCAGTCGATTGTCACCTAAATACCTAAATGGAATAATTGGAGTTGGATTGGCGGTACCGGCTATTTTTAGCCAGCATCAAGGGGTAGTCCCTATCTTTGCTACCTAAAAATAATCTAATAGCGAATGGATCTTTGGATGTTTTCAGCTCGTGTACTTTAAAAATTTTTTTAACGTTTTTAACTAATATCGAAAATTTTCATCATGTTTGAACAAAAATTTAAAAAAAAAAAAAAAAAAAATAAGAATTAGAACCAAGAAAATGAAAGATAGAAAATACTAAATAATAACATCAAGTTTTATGTTTTTAAAAAATAAATTTATGAATAGCTATTTATTTGAATTTTCGTACGCGTCATTCGCAATTTGCTAATTAAGGTTTAAATCTATCCTCGTGAAAATGTCTCACCAGTATGATCTAATTGTCTCTTTAAACACAAGGAACCCGTACGCATTCTTTCTTAACATAGTCATACACAAGTTCTTTAGTGTTAAATGTTAAATGAAAAATAATCCCCTACCAAATTTTCTCTAATAATGAAAACTTTCATTAGACAAAAAAGAAACAATTGTTATTAAAACACATAGTGTTAACAAAAGTGTTCATCACTGACCTTATTATATACATTCTTGCGAGATGGTGATTTTTATTTTTTAAATATTTTGAAACTGCAACAATTAAAAAAAAAAAGATTTTTCTGTAAGAATATATCAATTTAAGAATATATATTACAATAATAATTAAATAATTTTAATTATACAAAACTTGTTGAATTTTCAATTCAAGATGATTTGAATTTCAATTAATTAAGTTATAATGATTGATGATATGAAAATACAAAGATTCCAGTTTTAAAGAGTGTAAAAAAATATGATTAGACTATTTGTGGCTTTTAAATTAATGTGGAGCAAATAATGTATTAAAACGGCAATAAATATATCGTGTAAAGTTTCGATGGAATTCTTGTTGCATTTACGCAGACTGGGACGAAGAATCTAATTGATTTCCTAAATTAACGAGTCTAATAGTCTCTTCTCTGTTAATCGTTCCCGTTTACGAGCCGCGTCCCGTTCAGAATTTCGTGTTCTAAATTACGCTTTATTTCTTGCAATTTTTCAATGTCCAACAAATTGTTAAATTTTTTAGCTAAAAATAATTACTATTTTATAGTACTTTTTATCTAATGTGGAAAAATGATTTTTTCTTTTCTTTTTTCATGTGATTTTAAATTTACAAATTGATGACCTTATTTTATGATAATTCAACCATGAAGATTCAAGGTTGATCATATAATGATTATTAATAAATGTAAATTACACTAATACATTTTGTAAAATTCCAGAAAACGAAATGTCCACTGTCCATAAGGCATGTCCGGTAAAAACTGTTTGTAACAGGTTAACACTTGCCGATCGTTGTCAATATTATTAAAGAGAGCACATGTTTGTATTTAATTTTTTCTTTGACAGCAGTTACGTGAATACTTATTCTATGGTATTTCATTTCATAATTGATAGTACATGCCTGTGAGTGTATATATATGAAGTATATATATTTCATGGAAATATTTAATTCTTCGAATTGGGAAGAAAAGAAAAAAAAGAAAAAAAAAAAAAAAAAGAAAAATGAATATGAAATCAATAGAAAAACAGAAAATACCAAAATCATAATAATTACGTCTATTTTAATCTTATTTCTTGATTGTTTGTTATTGTCTATTGTTGGATTATTTTCGTAACATGTTTCTTTATTGTTAAAAATTTTTTGATATTTGAAAGAGATTAATAATTTTTAATATACGTTATTTCTTGTCTCAATCAATCTATCTATAAGAAGACAAGAAATCTATTTAATAAAATAATAAAAATTTAAAAACCGATACAGGATTGATTTTTATCATATGAAAATATATGACTTTGCATTGAAATCAAGTATTATACTTATCAACAATCTAATAATTTTAAATTGGATAATTCTATCCTTTATTTATTTTCTGGATTCAATTTTCAATAATGTATTTTCAATTTTAGAAAAATATCTGATTGATTTAAATTTCATATTTGATTATTAACATTTAAAATATTTTAGAATAGAAATTTGGAATTTCGAGTGAAAAACTATTTAAGTTTTGTCTAACGATGTCCATCAATGGAACCTTTGGTCAGGAGGTCGAGGATCAATTGGTTATTAACTCAAGACAGCAGTAACGGCTATTAAATCGTTTCATTGTCATGAAAATTGACGTAAAAAATCAGCAAATCACATTTTTGTACGAATCATCCCAAAATCAAATGATCGAGATTCGATCTCGTTTGAACTAACAATTTTTATCAAATATTTTTCTTCTCAATTTGTAATTCTACGAATTCTAATGTAATATTTCATAAACTCAGTTCATAGAATTCTAAAATGCTAATTTACCTCATTCAATCTAATTCATTTTATATACTAATATTCATATTCTAATTTATTTCACGTATTATTTCTATTTTAATCTATTTATTCATAGAATTTTATTAGATATATTTAAAATATTTAGAAAATATTTTAATATTACTTTCTAATAATTACTTAATTTGTGTACAAGCTTAAAATAAATAAAAAGTAGAAATAGAGTTTAAAATTTATTATAATTTATAAATTAATTTACTTATATATATATAAATAAATAATATTTTAATATGTTCATTTTATAAAGAATATATTTAGAATTACGTTAAATTAAAAAGATATTAAATTAAAAACTTTCAATTCTTTCCAAACTTACATTTAATATTCTCATTTTTTTTAATTTTATTAATTTTTCTTCTTATCTAATGTATTATATATTTCTGAAAAATATTTATATTTATTTAAAGTATTTACTTTCATACTATATAATTTTCATATCTTTACAGTTTGATTTTATAATTAATTAAAAAATATGTAATAATTAATATTATGAATTATAAAATCTTTAGAAATGGACATATTTGCTTAATAGTATATAATATGAAAATACAAAAATATTCATCTAATGTTTAATCGGTATTCCGTATTGTCGAAATTAAATATTTGTGTCAAAAACATATACCATGCCTAAAAATTGCCATTTCAAATGCAAAAAATTAAACAATTATAGATCCTAAATAAATGTCTAATTTTTTTGTAATTCATAATCCTCTAATTATATTTAATATTGAACATGAAATAAAATAGTTCCATTAATATTAAATTTTCTATATTATTACTGATAATAATTGCTAATTTGAAATATAAATTATAAATACAAATCTCTTCATTTTCAGACGATCCTCATCATTAATCAACCATCAAACACCAAAGTATACAAGAAATAGTAACAACCTTATCTTAAGTTATTTCTTATCTACTTATATCTCACCTGTCGGACGTTGACTTCACAGATCCATTCGCATACAAGTCGGCTGCCATGTCAATTGCATTGATTCACTCGCATTTCTCCTCACGTTGAATATATGTTTATTCCAAAAGGAAGCTGTCGGGTCAACCGATTTCACAGCTCGTCTATTGATAGCCAGAAAAAGAATTGGTTCACTGACAACGATCAACCTTGACCGCGTTGTTTGTTCTCACTAGACCAGTAAACCAAAACACGATGTCTCTGGACACGTTTACAGGAATCATTATGTCGATTTTTTATGTGTCAATATTTCAATCTTCCCTTCACTATTTATTTTTGATATGATGTGTTTATATGATTAGAAGAAGCACACGGTAGAAGAACGTAATTCATCAGAAGAATAGAATCGCAAAAACATCACTGTTGGTAGAAACGCAGTCAGATCATCTTCAGTTCGTCGACGACTGAACTATGTCAGACGGGGGCACTGTCAATTGGATAAGTACCTACCACACACCGACATGCCACCGCGTGGAGTATATGTTTGATAGCGGTCCGTGCTGACAATCGCCCCTGGCCCCTTCCTGAAAGTGTTAATTTAATTTTAATTTTAGTTATTCGACGATGAATCTTATTAAAGTATAACAAATATTATACGGAGAGAAGAAATGATTATAAGACAAGAATGGATTCTTTTGCTGTTTTAGTTTTGAAAATCTTTAGCTTAGAAGAAATTAATGTTAACTACAAACATGAAGGGAAATTTGATATAATATTTAAAATTTTTTCTATTTATGATCGTACAACGAAAAAGAATCATTTATAGAAGGAATTAGCTTAACATCTTACAATTATTAAGTTTGCATTTAATATTAATTTATCGAAATTTGATGAATCTCTTATCTCCAAATTTTTCCCTCTATTTTTATTAAATGAGTATTATTCCACTGTCAATTTAAAGGCAGTACTCTACAGAGATCGGCACGGGGAAGACCAATTTATATCATACAACGCGAAGCACATCAGCTCAATCACAATCGACCTTGCTGACCGGTTCATACTCTATTTTTCGCGAGAGTATCATCGTCTTCAAAGATTCATCAACACGTCACGTTGATTTCTGACATCACTATCCAATTGATCACGAGACTAGCTCGTTTAATCCCTTTTAAATTTCAATTAATGATTTTCATTGAACTGATTTAATATACTTCAACCATTTTGCGCAAATAATGTAATATAAATTTCAAGAATATATATTTTAAAAATTACTTCTATGCAATGACAATATGCATTTTTTTAAATAAGAATTTTTTTTGATCAAATATTAATCTATAAAATTAAATGTAATTAAAATAAAAACGATGATACCATAAATTTTTGATGACATTTCGTGACGTTATATTACGTCATCGTTAAAATTCAAGCATTGTCGGAGTCAGCATTAGAGACCCATCAAACTTGATAAAGCATAAATCGTATGCGGAGGGTTCTGCCAAGTGGGAATGGAAGTAGAATGAATCAGTTGTTTAATAATGTAAAACGAAAGATCGTCGATTATTATTGGCTCACAGCTCACAGTTTCTAGTAGATTTGATTCAAGTAAATTTGACTCAAAACATTTTTTTTTGTTACAAAAATTACTATTATTCCAAATATCATGCCGCCATATTTATAGATAATTCTACTACTATGCAATTCTTATATTTTCTTTTTGAATATTAAAAAAAAAGATTGAATGCGTAATGCTAATATATTCTATTTCATATTTTTTACTGAATAAAATAATAGAAGAAAAATTAGAAAAAATTAAAAAATTGTTAATTAGTTACAGAAAAATATATAAAGCTTAATTATTTTTATAATTTAAGAACTTTATAGTTCGCAGGTTTAACTGTGATGGCGCAAGATTGTTACGACGTCTGCAAGAAGTGCAATAGAAGTTCTCAAGAATTAAAACCAATGGATATTATACATTTATATCCCCAATTACATTTTCCTCTAATACAAGATACATCTTATTTTCTTGAAGAAGATTTCATTAAAAATAAGCAGAATCATCAACGTTCTCTTAACCGAGACAACAGAAATTTGTTGCCTGTCAGTTATATTATATTTAATAAATAAAAATAAACGAGATCTAATATTCTATATTTTGCCTATAGGAGTATCATAGTCTATGTGAAACTATAACAAAAAAAGTGCAACTAGATGATTCTGAATACGAATATCAACCGCCCTATTATCATGAAATCTACTGTAAAAGTTATAATTTGTTAGATAATTTGCGGCGTGCTGTAAATCTATCAAAACAGGTAGATAAAAAATAAGAAAATTGATTTTCGATAGTTTAAGAAAAATTACCTAAAATCTAGAATAGAAGCTTTCATTCATAGAATATTGTAGTATATAATTTAGTCCTTCAGATGATTCTTGAACCTGGAAAAAATGATTCAAATATTCATATATTATATGAATAAAATATTTTAAAATACATTAATTATTTGCTAACCTTTTTGCCAAATTTGGAAGATTATATATAAGTGTTGGAGATTTTTTGTTTTTTCTTTATTAAATAGCAAATATTTATTTCAGAAATGCGTGCATAGTGGTTTTCATTGCGTGCAAAGAAGCAAAACGCTATTATTGGTAAGACGGCGATGGGATAACGAATGTTGGGAACCTTTCGTCAAACAGATTGCCAGTGGTTGTGATTGCATGTGGCCAGTTTCTGTTCTCGGAGATATAACTGATCATTATTAATCTCTATTTTGAAACTATAGATGGAGCAGAAAGGTTAATGATTAAAGAGTGAAAATATCAATTTTTTTTACCACTATTTAATTGATCAATCATTTGCTGAAGCAATTGAAATTATGCATATTATATAAAATTATAATCTGTATTATCTGTTCATCAAAGTTATTTATTTTATTTTTGTTTGTATGGTTAAGTGCTTAAAAAAATAAAGAAAATTTTTCATTTTTTCACCTAAAATTTATTCCGTGCTATGAATATTTATTAAAATAAGGAAAAGAATATTATGATATAAAATTATTTTGTTTACGTGACATATTATTTCCATGAATTCGCTTTGTGTTTTGGTAAGAAATGAAATCCTTTGGGTACTTTTCCTAATAACATTTCTCTGAAAATAATATATAAGTTAAAAAAAAAAAAAAAAAAACAAAAAAAAAATTATATAATACATTAAGTATAATATTATACTTTTATAATATTATATATATAAGATGATAAATGAAAATATATTTACGATAATTTAATCCAATCTGCACAGTTCGAACTAGCCATTAATGTTTCCATATCATCGCGGCCTTTATAAAATGGAGGTCTCTCATTTATTCTTTGCGGTGGTCTTTCTAATATTCCAACAGGAATGTACCTGTAATTAAAAATACAATTTAATATCTTATATATAATAATTACTTATAGTATCTCAAAATTACCTATGTAAAAAAGATATCCATTCCAGCATAAATCTTCTTGTTGTTTCAACACCACGGGTGTCCGAACCCCAATGTTCAAGACCATATTTAGAATATTTTTTTAAGATTTCAAACCTTTCTGTACTTGATATATCAATCAATTTTTTTTCTTTTATTTCTGTGAATATCCATGGCTTTATTAGTGCACCACGACCTATGGTGACACCATAAATGGAACTATATGTATCTTGAATTCTTTGATAATCATCAAAAGATAAAATATCTCCATTCCCATAAACTGGAATAGGATGTGCTATTTTCGCGCACTTTTCTATATAATCCCAATCAGCCAATTTAGTATACCTCTGTTCACGAGATCTTCCATGTACCTATATTCATTTGTTATTAATAATAAATATCTTTTAAGATAATTAATTATAATTTTATAACAATTTAAAATACACTTAACTTACTCACAGTAATCATGGACACACCCCAATCACGAAATTTTGGCATCAAAGTATGTGCAATAGGTTTGTCTATATATACGCCTGTCCTAGTTTTTACAGTTAAAGGTATATTCATAACTTGATTAAGAGATTTTACAACAGTTTCTAGAACATTTAATCGATTCAGCATACCACTGCCTCCTCCTTGTCTATAAATTAGATCTATAGGACAACCTAGATTCAAATCAATAAAGTCTACATCAATTTGTTCATTTAGCAATTGTGCACATCTTGTTAATACTCCTGGATTATTTCCACATAACTGTATACCAAAAATATCTTCAGATTCATGTCTTTTCACCAATGCCCATTCTTCATGGGCTCCTTTCAATATTCTTGGTGCCAAAGCCATTTCTCCACAAGTTATATCTGCTCCATATTCTTTACAGATTCTTCTGAATGGTAAATTGCCTACTGTTGTTAAAGGACTTAAAAATATCTTATTTTTCCAATCAATTGTTTTTTTTTCAGAATTTCTACATTTTATTAAATCATAATCTTCAATAGGACCAATTCTTTTTTCTGTATTTTGACTTTTAGAAATTTCATTCTTAGTTTCATTAGTGGAAACATTTAATATTAAATTGTCTTTTATATTTAACTTATTTTTATTTGAGGATCCTTCAATTTGTTTAACACTTTCTATTCCTAATTTTTTTTTAGAATGTTCATTTGTTTTAACAATTTTTTCAGCTTTGTAGAAATTATATTTATGTTTTCTTAATAAAATTTGAATATCTTTATTTAAATGATTTTTTGTAAATGGAAGTCTCTTTTTAAATTCTTTCTCTTTTTCCTTGTCAATAATATTTAAACCATCTTTTGTTAAATGTTTAGAACCCATTCTACAAGTAGTGCCCCATAGGCATCTGCCACTGAGTTCAAAAAGATGGCATTCATCTGAAATATCATCCGGCTTAATTTTTAAATATTCAATTCTATCATGCAAAAATATACACCGTTTATTATCACATTTCTTTTCAGGCTCATCTACTGCTTGATCTGCTATCCATGGACATAGATTTAATTCACGCTGTGTCTTAAATGGAGGTGGTCTTGCTTTATTTTGCCCTTTAAGTTTTTCTTTTTTATCATCATTTTTAAACTTTTTGGTTGGAGGTTCGTCTAATAAAGAAGTATCATCATTTATATTAGTTGTATTATTTAAAACTTTTTGTTTATCAGTTTCAGTTAAACACTTTTCACTTAAAAGTCTTATATGATCTTCTATAATAAATCTGAAATATTTTTAAAATTAATTATAGTATTAATAAATAATTTTTTTAAAAAATAAAATTAAATACTTTTATCCAGGAAAAAATAATTTAATTTCATAATATAATTCAATTTAAATGTTTATAAATAATAAAATACCATGCGGTTTTTATAAATTGAGGTTATCCAATATATAGTCATAATATATTGCAATAATTTTTTAAAAAACTAAAAAATTTAAATAAAAATAATAATATTTACTTACTCTTCTTTAATTAAACATACACCTTTTTGTTTATCCTCACTGTAATCAAATGAACAATCTTCTGTACATTTATCATTGTAATCCGCCATTTCAAACAATCGATTACTTACACTACGAGAGGTCGATCATCAATCAGTAATCGAGATAAAAATCTCCATGAGTTGACAATTAAACAAATCAGTGAAACAAGCATTTGTTAGTCAGCCATTACGAAGGTACTTTCATTCTAAATAATTGCACCACCTGCATTTAAAACATTTTTTTATAAACTTTCTTAATGTTGAAAATTTAATATATTTTTAATATGAATGCTTCCAATTAATTTTTAATTATTATTTATATTTGATTTTATTAATTTTTAGAATTAATATTAAAATAATTTTTATTAAATTATTAAAATCAATATTTAAAAATTAGTATTTATATTTAGATTATATTAAGATTTCATTATTCTATTCATTGAATATTTATTTAATTGAAAATAATAGTTTTTACTAGTGAAATATATGTTATATAATTTTTATATAACATAAATATAAATAATCATTATATTGGAAATTTTTAAATATTATACGAAATGAATTTTATTGCTATAATTATTATTATTTAAAAACATATAAATAAATAAATAAAATGACTAATATTATTAAACAAATGCATTTGTTTTTAAAAGCATTAATTATTTAAATAAGAGTTACCTTTGCTCTGTTATATATGAATCTAATAATTCAAAAGCGGAGAACAGTGATTCTCAATATAGATATAATTTTTAAATTTTTTTAATACATATTTAAAATAAAAAAATTTTAATGTACAATTTTTTTAATTAACTAAAAATATTTTCAATATTATCTACAAATAAATTTCATATCTATTATTAAACTTGTTATTAAACTTTTAGATTTGCTACATATATTCACAAGACATTGCTATAGATATTCACACGTAATTTTTTTTGTCAGGATATGGTTTTTTTAATAAATCTTTAATATAAAAATCTATCTAACTTAAGAAAATTTAATAGAGAATTTTAATAAAATCGTAATAAATTTTATTATTTATTATTTTATAAATAATTTCGAAATAATTGTAATATCAAAATTTCAAAATAATATGAAAATATTCTATAATTCTGATGTCTACATGTTGTGTACCCTTATGCTATTGTTTACGCTTGCCCATGTTTCCCACGTGTTCTCTCTAAATACTATATATGACCATTTTTTCGAAAGAGCGCATTGAAATCCACTATCGACAATTAAAGAAGGTCAGAATCGCGACGCGGATCAAGATTGATCCGTGTGGCAAAACATTTTTATTCATTATATCGGTGGACGACGTTGCCACGCTCCTGGTAAGTTTACGAGTATATTCGTCAACGTTATTTTTTCATCATTATTGTATTAATAGTGCACTATTTTTTATAAAAGCATAAATTATTGTTTGAAAGATTCTCAATATAATTAAAAACTATGATTTAAATTATTCATAAAGTAGAATCATAAGACTTAAGCGATTGATAAGATGTTCCAGTAATTACACAACCAAACGAATAGTATTACATGTTGAATATTGTCTCTCTAACTATGATAAGATTCTTAGATGATTATAATTATCTTAGATGATTATAATTATATTATAGTTATATATAGTATATAATTATATTATATAAATTAATTTTTTATTATTATAAAATAGATAAGAAATAAATAGTAAACTTTTTTTGATGATTATCATATTTATTGTTTTTTAAATAATTTTATTGGTATTTAAATTTTGCTTAAATTAAAAGAAATAAATGTAATGAAAATTTAAGTAATTTGATCTAATCTTACTTCTATAGATAATATTAGCAAATAATACTTAATAATATGCTATAAAGATATGATACTTGACAAAGGCAATTTATTTTTAAACTGATATAATTGATAATATATTGAGTATATTTCTTTCTTTAGTAATGTTATCCATTAGTTGATATAATTTACTATATAATATATTTAAGATTGATAGATTTTTTTCTTGAATTAATAGAATAATAGTATGGAAAAAATAGGAACACTACAATGGGAAGACTATCTGGTCATAGCAGTTACATTATGTATAAGTATGGGTATAGGTATTTACTACAGATTCAGTGGTGGCCGACAGAAAACTATAGAGGTATATTTATTATTCTTTTAAAATTTTGAAATAATATTTAATTGAAACAAAACAAAATTATGTTTTCTGATAGGAATATTTCATTGCCAGCAGATCTATGAGCATTCTTCCTGTGGGTGTAGCATTAGTTGTTTCTTTCATGTCTGCAATTACCTTGTTAGGGGTTTCTGCAGAAAATTACACATATGGAACACAATTTGTAGTAATTAATTTATCATATCTTATAGGAACTCCTCTTGTTTGTTATGGATTTTTACCAGTATTTTTTAAACTCCAAGCAACAAGTGCTTATGAGGTTTGTATTATTATTGTATTTACATAATTTTAATAATAATAAGAAATTATACATATGTGTATATAAGTTATATTTTTCTCTTCTCTAGTATTTAGAAAAACGTTTTGGAGTAAAAGCTAGAACATTAGCTAGTTTTGTATACTGGCTACAGCTACTTTTGTATTCAGGTGTTGTACTTTATGCTCCTGCTTTAGCATTGGAGGCTACAACAGGAATTTCTAAAACTGGCAGTATTATTATCATTGGATTAGTCTGTGCTTTCTATTCAAGTATAGGAGGCATTAAAGCTGTCTTAATTACAGATGTATTCCAAGGATTGCTTATGTTTATTTCTGTTTTTGTTATTATTATCACAGCTGCTAATGAAGCTGGAAGTTTAAGAAGAATCTGGGAAATAGCTCAAGAAGGGAATCGAATTCAATTTGACAGGTATATGTATATTAATTATACAATGAAAAATTTATATTTTTTTAAGAAATTTAAAAATAAACTATTTTCTTAGTATTTCTATAGATCCCACAGTTCGACATACTTGGTGGTCACTTATTTTTGGAGGCTTATGTACATTTTTGTCACTATATGGTGTAAATCAAGTTCAAGTGCAACGTATGCTAACAGTGAAGTAAGTATTGTAATGAATAAAATAAGAAATATTATTAATTTACACAATATTTTTAGAGACATAAAAGCAGCACAAAAAGCACTTTGGTTGTCATGGCCAATTTTATCTTTACTTTCAATAACTACGTGTTTCTCAGGATTAGCAATATATAGTAAATATTACAAGTGTGATCCATTACTTCAAAAAAGAATATCATCTACAGACATGTTAATGCCATTGTATGTTATGGATACCATGTCTGATAAACCTGGTTTAGCTGGTCTTTTTATAGCAGGTAAAATTTTTATAAAGTTTTAGACAAATTATATTTCTTATCTTAATATTAAATATTAATATGTACAATATGTTAATATATGTTAATGACACATGTCAAAAAGAATAACATTTTAATAAAATTTAAATAATCACATTTTTATACTTTTTTTCTTTAGGTATTTTTAGTGCTGGTCTCAGCACTATCTCAGCAGCATTGAATTCTTTAGCAGCGGTAACATTAGAAGATTATATAAAACCAACATATAAAAAATGTTGTCATAAGGAATTTTCTCTAACCATGTCCACAACTTTGGCAAAGTTACTTGCCTTTATTTATGGAATTATATCTATTGCTTTAGCGTTTTTAGCACAATTATTGGGTGGTGTTTTACAAGTATTCATTCTTATGCATTATTATATTAAAAGATTATATTATAAATATTATAAATATCTTTCATATTTTATTTAAATGAATTTTATTTATATTAATATTATAGGCTGGTTTAACAATATTTGGAGTAGTGGGTGGTCCACTTCTTGGTCTTTTTACACTCGGAATGCTTACAGAAACAGCTACAGAAACAGGATCCGTAACGGCTACTATTGTATCCCTAATATTTTTATTTTGGATTGCATTTGGACAACCCAGACCTACACCACCAACATTACCAGTTACTAATATAGGTTGTTCAAATACAACCATTTCTATCTTACAAACAGAATTGTAAGTAATGAATTTATCTTAAGTAATCTTGAAATTCTCATATTAAATTTCTGAAAAAATATAATAAAAATGTTTTTGTTTTTTTATTTTATTTTAGGAAATCGGATGATTCTTATTTTTATCTGTATCGGCTTTCTTATATGTGGTATTGTCCACTTGGATTTTTGATGACATTCATTATTGGATTATTCCTTAGCTTCTGTTTGAAGCAGATGTTTAAAAAACAAAAAATTGAGCTGGATCTCAATCTGTTTTTTCCTATAATAGCAAAACGAATACATCGCAGACAAATGCAAATTTCGGATACCAATTCAAATGATATATTAAAGGATGCTACTACCGCTCCAAGAAAGTACATTTTCGGTGTTAGTTCTGATGATATAGATATCATGGAAGATATCAATATTAGCAAAGTTTAATTTTTTTTCTTCATTTTTAATTAATCAGTTGTGTCTTGAAATTTGTAGATTTTAAACATTCCGTATTTAATTTTATAAGTTATAAATATATATATAAAATTACAAAAAAATCTATGAAGTAGATCTTTATAGAAAAAATAATAGACATGTTCAAAAAATGAATAGGAAAATTTAATTATCAATATTTACATATCATTGTTTTAATTTAATTTTAGTTAGATTTCGAAAAAAAAATATATTACTTTTTATTGTATCAAATGTTTAAAATAATCTTAATATTTAACCAGTTGAGCTGGGAAAAAAATTATTTGAACATGTTAATTTCAGACAATATTGTGTTATAAAAAAAAACACTTAACTTAGTGAATATTTAGTTAATCAAATGTCTTCCATTTAAATCTTGTTCCTAAACTGCCAGTTTCTAATTTTTTTTATTATTCAATGAAATAAGAAAAGTTTTAAAAAGTTATTATAGACATTATTTCACATATTAACAATAATGAAACATGATGAAAGAATTAAAATAATTAATAAAATATTTATAATATCAAAATAATACCAAAAAAAACTTCACTTAAAAAAATTCTTAATTATAAATTAAAAAGTATTTAATTATAAATTATTATGTTATTATAAATTACTTTATAAAAATATATTTTTCGAAAATCGATCAAAAAAATTATAATATATATATTTATAATATAATATATATATATATATATTTCTTTTTTTTTATAAATTAAATAAAAATATTTCTTTCAATAATAATATAAAATTATAAATTTGCATTGCAAATTGTTATTGCGCACAAGTAATTAAATAAAATTTAATAAAACATGATGTTCTGCTAAAAAGGCTATTTTAGTTACTTCTGAACATAAAAAATATTTTTACAACTTAATACAATATTGAGTACAATATTCAATGTTTTATGATAATTCATTTCACAAGATAATTTATATTTATAACTTGAGTGTGTAATTTAAAATATTTTAATTAATTAATTAATGTGATGTTTGTAATACTTATACTTTACTGTTTTCACATAGTTTTCTTATAGTATAGAATGTAACAGAATATTTATTCAAGCTTTGTTGTGTATTTTGCAGGGGTTAATAAAATAATGTGTGTGAAAGAAAACGATGTTAAGAGAGGCAGCAATTATTTTCAGTCTCTCCTCTTGTTTATCCAATGAAGAATCAAGTAGTTACAATTAACAGCAAGACAATCGAGCAGCAGGAATGGAAATTTATTGTTAGAATTCGAAACTAAAATTTACAATTTTTAATTTTTTTTCAATTCTTAAATTACTTATCAGCCATTTCTTTTCTAATGAAAGTAAAGAAAATTAAGATTCTCATAATTTCTTTAAATATATATTTCTTCATTTTCTTTTCATATGAATTATATAATTTATACTTGAAATATTTTAGAGTCTTTATTGAAAAAGTTTTTTTGAAATTAATTTTAGTTTTATTTTTATCGAAAATTTAAAATTTTGAAAAAAAGATAGAATAGAAAATATTTGAAAAGAGTTGTTCAAATATTTGAGAAAAGTTTCTATAGAAGAAAGAGGATAGCTTAAGGTGCTTCTTGGGAGACTTGGTAAGTCCCAGATCAAACTACTAGTGGGCAGTTGAAACCAGTTTCAATTTATCTGTGACTCGCGCTTCGATCGGCATCGGGCATCTTTTTAATTATTTTTCTAGAAACTGTGACCACCATTTCCAGTTCTTCTTTAACGGTCAATTAATTCATCAAGAAATCCAACTAATATTCTCAAGAAATGAAGTATCGAATATGTTTGTATTTTAGAAGATTCAATTTTTTAATAAAATTTATTAATGTTATATTAACTTCTAATATAACATTCTCTATAAATATAAATTTTTAATAGAATAAAAATAGAAAATTTAAAAATTTATTATATCATATATATTTATTAATTATTTGTTATAATAATCAAGTTGTTTTGTTATAAGACATATGTACATACTCTTTAATATTCTATTGAATTTCTATAAAATTTGAGAAAAATTTGAAAAGTCGTTCAAAATTGGATGTATAAATTGAAATATTGAATTATATAATTGAAATATTTGAAATAAAACATTTTATCTGAGTATATCATAGTATAGATTTATTTTATAATAATTTTCACAAATTTTAATAAAAATTATTTCATAAATAAAAAAGAATTTAATATATATTCATCTTATATTATTATAAATTTCATTTATTTTTCTGAGATTCTCCTTCTTCCTTCTCATGATACAGGACTTTTATGTTTACCTTTGAAATCAACGGTTTCGTAATTTTGATTTTGATGTTATATGTGTCATGTATATATAAAATTATATGTAAAATTATATATAAAATTATCGTACATTTTAAGAATTAAAAATTTTTTTACATTAAATTATATAATAAAAATATATTAATATATAAATTATAAATATATAAATAATAAAATATAAAGCAAAATAGTGTAGTTCAATTACGTGTATATGTTCAAATATTCTTAGCTTATGGAGCTGAATGAAAAATTCGAATTTTTCAGTTTTCATAAAGTTAAACTATTGTTACAATTACTTGTATATAAAAAAATTGTTTCATCAAAAAGTAAGTACTATTCTTTTATATCTAAAAAGTTATAATTATATAATAAACTAGATTCAATTAAGAATTTTAATATTATATGTCATTTATGTTTTAAAAAAAGAAGAGATTAACTTTAGATGAAGGTTTTAATTCTTATATTTTGTGTTATTTAACAACTTATTATGCATTAAAATGATAAAAAATATCAATATATTCTATATATTTCTTCAATATATAGTATTTCATTTTTCAATATTTCAAAAAAAGACTAATGACATTCAATGCTAATATTTTTATTTATATTTATATTTTTCAATATAATTATATATATATATAAAACATTTTGAATTTAAAATTACCGATAAATGTTTAGTTCTGTTCATTTATCAATGAACGACGTAACTTGTTTAACCTGATATGAGTCATACATTCTTAATAGAAATAGCATAATCACGAAGAAAATTTCATTGAATCGCGTTATGTTATAAATAATTCTAATCATCCCTTACTTTTAGATGTAAACATTACATTACAATTTCTTCATATCTTAATCAAAAAATTCTAAAAAAATTTTAATCATATTCAGAATTTCATAATTTCTTATATATATATATATATATTATACTTCGTTTTAATCTAGTTTCAGAAAATCTACACAAATTCATTCAAATAAATTATCATAAATCCAAATTTACAATGTAATTAAAAATAATTCTTTTTTTGAAATAATAATGTTTATTTTATAATATTTTGCTGATTTTCTTTAAAATTCAATTATTAAAAAATAATAAATATCTAGAATCTCCTATTAATCTTTTTCCACGTTTAAAAAGTTTTGTTTCATTTAAAATTAGAAGATTATTTTCTATAGTTGATTGATAAAAATTATCGAAGAGAATTTATCTTCATTTAATTGCTCTCCATTATCCTGACGTTTAACAATAATTAAGACAAGAGTCAGGTATTGATAAACCTAATAACAGATTTACGATTAGATGAAATACTTCTTTTTCTTTCTTTTTTATTTTTTTTCTCTCTTTTTATGGCTATAATTAATAGGTCTAAGAAAAACGATAAAATGATAGATTCATTGAGAAAAACCCATGACTTCTTTGTTAGTGAAATATATAAACTTTATTATATATAAAGAATATAGATTAATAGAAGAATAAAAACTATAGAAAATTTAATATGCATTATTATATATTTTTTTTAATAATTTTACACAATTTATATTTATGATTAAAAAATTATTAATTATTAATTATTAATTTTAATTCTTTTCAATATTAATTATTTTAGATGCTTTTATTATTCATTAATTTTTCCAATTTTTTATAATTACTTCTAATTTTTAATTTTTTAGATTTTTTAATTTTTCTTAAATTTATCTTTTTTTCTTCATATTTTTATCACAATCACAATATAATGTAAATATATCAAGAAGTATCAAAAATTCAGAAATTTGAGGAATAATACTTATTTACATACAAGATTTTAAATAGCGGTTGGATCCTGCTTCAATCATAATAACTGTAAACACAGTTTTTATGATTATATATTCCTATTCGTCAATTTTACATGTTTCAATTTTCATCTTATAGAGCAAGCAGTGATATATAGTTTATCAGGTTTATCAGTTTTCATTATCATAAAATCCAATACGATTGCTAGTTTGTATCTTCCGTTATGGTGTATCATGAAATATATTCTTGAGTTACCTTATACCTATAAATTATAAGTTACCTTATAAGTTATGGAGAATAAAAAGATAGAAATCGTAAGTTAAGAAAAAGAGATTCCTTAATTGATGAAAAAAATAATTTCATTAATGAGATAAAAATAAGAATAGTAGAATTATTTAAATTTCTTTATTTTCTTTTTTAATTTTTTTTGCAAATATTCTTTAATTTAATTTTTCTTTTTTTCAATATCTTTAAATTGATGTGCTCTCTTTATTTCTTTTTAAATTTCTATATTAAAATGCTCTTCAATTGTACTTCTCTTCTTTTTAATATTTTCGCATTAACATCTTTTATGATGATATTGATATGAAATTGATAATGATGAAATATTTCTTCTCTTTGCATTTGTGTAATTTTTTTTTCAAAATATTATGTAGTTCCAAAAATTAAAAAAAGGATTTCAAAGATATTATGAAATTCAATACTATTAAATGAATATTTCTATTTCCTCTGTTTTTTCTTTCATTAAAATTAATAATTTTTCTTTTTTTTTTCATTTCATTTTATTTCTTTCCAGAAATCAGGATATTTTTTCTTCGTTTTTTCTTTCAACACTGCAACAACACATTGATTCTTCTTCAATTATTGATATAATTCAAAATTGATTAAATTCAATTTCAACTATTTAATCAATAATTTTTTTCTTAATTTTTCAAAATTAAAATTTTAAAAAATAAATAAATTCACGAATTTACTTCCTGTTCGAAGACCAAAGTATTTTTTCATCCTAAATACATCTAATCCTTCGGATTAAAGCGTAATTATCATCATCGTTTCCATAAGTCTGCGGAATGCAAGAAACTCGTTACTCTGGAAGGGGCTGGTTCGTATAAATGGACACATGTGACAATTAAAACGACAGTCTGAAATCGTTCTCCGCTTAATTCGCCGGCTCTGTTCAAAACAAGGCGCGTAAAATCGAGAGATCTTAATTAATTAATCGATCTGCACTTCTTTAATACTATCTGAAACATTCCCGGTCAAGCAGTTCGAATCAGTGATTGGTTAAAAAAAAAAAGTCATATATGCGTTACGTTAGGAAGACTAACAGCAAGATCATTCAGCTGCAATTTCGTACATTTTTACCAATTATTGAACACCATTAATATCTTAAGAGACTATTTTCATATCTCTTTTCATCAACATCATCTTCTTTTCTTTTTCTTCTTGTTCCTTGATAGAGATTTACCAAGATTGGGGTAATTTAACATTTTTAAAGAGGTAAGATATATTAATTTTAGATTTTTTTTTAATATCTTGGTTTTAAATACTTGATGTTTTTAATAAGATTGAAATAATAGAGATCTTTGAAAAAGTTTAAATAAAAAGTTTGAGATAAAAAAAACTTTTAAAAAACTTATGTAGAACAAGTTGTTGGTCTTGAAGTTTTGAAAAGTTTTGAAGTTTGTGATGCATATGCTTTTATTGAAAAAGTTTAATTTTTTTTAGAATTAAAATCTAATAAAATTGTTAAAATTTGATAATTTAATATTTTGGAATAATTATTGATCTTGAAGTTTGGGGAGAAATTTTTTAAAATAAAATGTATTTTCAATGAAAAAGATTGAATTTTTTTAAAGGACATGTTTTATATTTTTTAAATATAATTTTCAGAATCTAATATTTAAAATATCTTAAACTAACTTTTCATTTGGAAATTTTTGAAGAATACATTATCTACAAGACAAAGATCATGAAAAAAAAATAAATTATTTTATATTACTTATCCATATTCTCCTTTTCTTCTGTAAAAGATGGTAACTTTATATTTTTCCTTGTCAGATTCTAAATAGATCGTAATCTGTGCTTTGTCTCTCATTGAAAATCTGATGACAATTGCTCTCTATCGCAATTTAAATCAAAGTTATCTAGTGACATCATTGGCCGAATTTGTATATTAACCAATACTATTTTTCAATTCTGAAAGAATATCTTTTTTTAATACTCAAATGATTTTTTCTTCTTTTTATTGTATCAAATATTAATTCTTTTTGAAAAAAATTAATTCAAATCAAAAGATAAATAAATTATTTGTATAAATCATTTAAAAATTTTAGATTTTTAAGAATGTATTGAAAACAATGTGAAATAAATATTAATATTACATGTAAAATAAATCAATATTTTTTTTGAAAAGAAAAAGGTTAATATATGAATCACTTAAATTTGAAGAAATTTTAACTAAATTCTTAATGAGAATTTAATTATAATTTAATGATGATTGAATCGATACTGATAGTAAAAAGATTTAGTTAAAATCTATAACAAATGTACAAGCAATTTTTTCAGTATTTTCAAGACCTAATTATGTATTTCTTCCCATTAAAAAGAAGTTTCAGAATTTCTTTTAGAAATGTATTTCTTCTTTCATAAAGGAACTTCAGAAATCTTTAAATTTTCATATTTCATCGAAAATTATCTCAATAATATCACATAATTCATCCTAATTTCTAATTCATTCATTTCTTTCTATAAATTTTATTTTTTAATCAAATCATTTGATTGAAAATCATATCTTCCTGAATTTAATCCCATTTTTCCTCTCATTATATCTAAAAAAAAAAAAAAAAATATGGAAAATTTATCTTATAATATTATTTATGCATATTAATTGAAATACAATTGAATAAATTTATATGCATCGTATCGTATATATGGATCAAATTACAGTATTGTAAGAGATCTCCCTTATTCTGTTACTCTTTTTCTATACTGTTTATATAAACTGGACCTGTTCGCCTTTGAATTAACTGGTTCTAGCCAGAGACAACCAGATTTCTTAATGATGATCGAACGCCGGTGTTAATACCACAACGATGGTGCAAATCCTACTAAACAATTACATCCATTGGTGGAGCATATATTCAATAATCACATCATTCCAACCAAAGCAAGCATACAGTGCGTTACACTTTGCTTACGTAAGAGAATGAATCGGTTGACTAAACGATATTGCATCCATTCAGTTTGTGTATATTCATATCTGATCGATACGCACAACTATTATGATTTTCAGGTTAGGATTCAATGGAAGAAATGTGAAACGTAAAAAATGAAAAAAAAAAAAAAAAATATATATATATATATATATATATATATATTATATATATATATATATATATATAAAGACATGATTGTATCAAAATATTTCAGAATTTTTAATTTTATAAATTTCTTCAAATATTATTTTCTTCTTTGAGAGATTGATCTGGAAAAAAATATATAATTAAACAACAGAGGAAAATATGATATATAAATCTCATAAATAATATTTCAAAAAAATTTAAGAAATAAAAAATATATTACTAGAGATTTATAAAAAATTATAATTAAAAAATTAATAATAAAATTTCAACTTTTCGATAAATTTCATTGATTTGATTTGAAAAACGAAATATAAGAAAATTGATACTAAAACAGATTCGAATAATAGATTAATCTAGATTGCGCGGAAGTGTCGATCAATTGTGTCTTTCATATGATCCTAGATTTATAGGAAATACTATATCGAATATCCATAAATGCGGCTCAAGGATATTGAATACCAAGTACAATTGGCATTTTCCATCGATTATTTTACTTACGAATTTTTTCTTCATCTTCATAATCGATATTAAAACACATTAATATAGAATCAATTAATATAGAAAAAGATTACATATAAAATATAAAATAATCTTCTTAAAGAAGAAAGTGAAAATTTTTTGTCCTTCTGTTCAAGCTCCTGAAAGATGAAGTCGCGTTTTCTGGTATTATACTTCTTCTTGGCTGTTTCTTCAGCAGAACAACGACCATCTGAAGATGTACATGAAATACACACTGAGAAATATTCGCTTCTTTATTATTTTTCATGGGTTGATTATACGGTATTGGCTGCAATGTTAATAATTTCATGCCTGATCGGCACTTTCTATGGTTTCATCGCTAAGAAGCAGGAAACCAACCAGGACTTCTTGCTCGGAGGTTCGAGCATGGGAACATTTCCAATGGCAATGTCTCTCGCTGCTAGTTTCATTACAGCTATTGAACTCCTAGGAAACCCTACAGAGATGTATAAACATGTATGTTTCTCTTTTTTTATTTGTTTAAATATTTTAAACATATTGCTTTAGAGAACAGTAGAATCTAAAAAAAGAAATGGTGATTACTTCAGTATGGCAATTGAAATTCTGGAATATTTTTTTCTTTTACCTTTTTACATAATTTTCGTTTTATATATTTTTATTTTTTAATTTTTCTTCTCATTTCTATTTTCTTTTTTTCTTCAATATTATTTCTTCTTTATTTCAATATTACAATATTTCTAATCTATATATGTAATCAATATATTTAAAAATATTTTCTTTTTCTTTTCCTAAATTACTGTTAAATAAAATATTTAATTATAAAACTTTGATTTCGAAGAAAATTGCTATTATACTTGAAAATATTTTTTAATTTCACAGGGCACTCAATTTTGGATGACTTGTCTGGCTTTTATTTTCGTTGTACCTATTACTTCCTATCTGTACCTGCCTGTCTACATGAAGCTACGATTAACCTCGAGTTATGAATATTTGAATCTTCGTTTCAATCAATATTGCAGGCTGCTTGCCGGTGGTCTCTACATGTTACAGATGATCTTGTATACATCTGTAGCCGTATACGCGCCAGCGTTAGCTTTAAGCCATGGTGAGTAACATGATTCAATTAATCCCCGTATTCCCTTGATTTATTCTTCTCTTTTTACAGTTACAGGTTTAAACACTTACATAGCCGTCACTCTAGTCTATGTAGTCTGTATCTTTTATGCCTCGCAGGTATCTATTGCTCTTTTTAATTTTCTTTTTGCAAAAATATGTTTGATATTTATTAATTTCTTTTAACTTTAATATTTTTATTTTTTTTTAAATAAAATATTCATCATCATGTTTTCTTTTTAAAATTTTTTTCTAATTTTGCCTTTTTTCATCTTAAGATATTTTTTCTTTTTTATCTTCTTCCTTTCTTTTTCTTTAACACAATTCTATCGAAATTTCAATTCTCTTCAATTAATCTTCGTATTTTTTTTTTTCTTACATCAGGGTGGAATGAAAGCCGTCATAATGACGGACACCTTCCAGGCAGTAGTTCTTCTCGGTTCCCTTTTTCTCATAGCTGGATACGGTCTCTCCTGGGCAGGAGGACCTTCCTCAATATGGCAAGTCAATGAAGAATCTGGAAGAATAGAGTTCTTCAATATGGATCCTAATCCAACCGTTCGTCACAGTTTTTGGAGCGTGGTGATAGGTGGAACCATATACTGGACAACGATGTTTTGCAGTAATCAAGCTTCCGTCCAAAAATATCTTAGCGTTAAAAGCATTAGTCAAGCCAGAACGTATGTGTCTTCAAAAAAAAAAAAAAAAAAAATTACTAAAAATAACAAAAAAAAAATGTGTTAAATATAATTTTACTTCTAGAATATTTTAACTTTTCATTTTATTGCAGAGCTTTATGGGTATCTGCTTTTGGTATGATTGTAATATATACCATAAATTTCTTGACCGGTATGATACTTTATGACACTTACAAAGACTGTGATCCTCTCTTGGCTGGTAACATAACTGGCCAAGATCAATTATTGCCACTATACGTAATGAATTTCATGGGTAATCTTAAGGGCGTACCTGGTTTCTTCGTTGCTGGAATCTTCGCCGCTTCTTTAGGGTATGTTTTATAATTTCTTCAATTTCTTCTTTGAAATTTGATTAAAAAATATTTTTTTTTCTCTTATTTAGAGAATTTTTGCGAAAAAATTCTTAAATGAAAAAATATTTTTGGGATATTTTTCAGAACCGTAGCAAGCGCTCTGAACTCATTGGCAGCTATAACTTGCGAAGATATTTTGCAAGGATTATTCAAGATTGATATGTCTGCGAGAAAAGGTGCAATTTATGCTAGATGGATCAGTATCTTCTTCGGAGCGCTTAGTTTTGCTTTGGTTTTCGTTGTGGAACAACTTGGCAGTGTTCTTCAAGTATAAATTTTTTTCCTTTCGAAAACTACTTTTCAAAATTTTCAATATAATTTTTTAATTAAATTCATATTTAATGCGGATATAATTTTGGGAGCATTCATTTTAATATCTAATGAATAATACAGAGAGTGAAAATAAATTTTAAATTAGGTTGCATTATCATTCAATGGTATGGTTGGAGGCATCACACTAGGATTATTCTCTTTGGGGATGTTCATCCCATGGGCAAATGCCAAAGGCGCAATTACTGGTGCCATCATCAGTTTGGCAATTGTCCTGTGGATTGGTCTGGGGGCTCAAATTGCTGTTTTAAACGGACAAATTCATTTGGACAGCAAACCTGTGTCAATTGATAAGTGCTCTAATAATAGTTTAATCACAATTTTCAATCATCAGTCAAGTTACAATTATAATGAAGCTTATTCCATATATAAAGTAATTATTAATTTTTCCTGCTCTTTTTATTAAAGAATAAAGATTCTTACAGATAATTAATTATTTATCAAGTAAAAATTCTAAAAATTAATTTTTTTTATTTCAGATCAGCTATTTATGGTATAGTGCGATAGGCTGCATCCTAACAATGTTGATAGGTGTGATTATAAGCTTTTTCACAGGTGTTCAAAATCCAGCTGATCTTAATCAAGATCTTTTGAGTCCACCTATTGCTTCTTTGTTTCATGTGCAGACAAAATCGTGTGCTAATAAAGTACATGGTATCACAAACTTTGGTCTGGAGTTAGATGATGAAAAATCTCAAATGGAAAATGCCAAAAGTCCAAAGACATAAAGAAAAGTATCTATTATGTATGTAAAAATCGATTTTGCAACTAAAAGTTGCATTCTGAGTGATTATTTGAATGAACAATTATTTTAGAAAATTATATGAATATTTTAGAAGATTATAAGGATATTCCAAAGAATTGTTTAAAAGTAGTAGTTCCTAATATTGTAACAGTCCATTCATCATTTTTATTTCTTTAAGGTTGTTTTATAATAAGCTAGAAATATTGACTGCACTAGAAAACTCTATGTGTTAGTTTTTAATGGAGCTTGCTGAATAGTGAATTTATGAATACAGAAATGATCTTGAATTCAGTTTCTGAGAGTTAAGTTGTACTTATTACACAAAGTTCCATATGTAATTTAGTCATGTTAGAAATTTAAGTTTTTTCAAGTACAATTATAAATTGCTTCATTCTGATAAAATATGATAAATTAAAAAAATTGACTATTAAGAATTCTATCTTGACAACTGAAAAATATATAAGAACAGATTGTAAATTTGAAGTTTTAAAATTCAAATGTTACAGAATGAAGCATTATATACAGATAATTAAATCAATCTCTTTGATAGAGATTCCTTATTTCTTTAAGACTCAATTAAATACCTTTTAGAGTATTAATCATGAAAAAAAATATTATTTATAGAATAAAGCAATACAATAAAAATAGCCAGTGCATATTCCATTCAGGAATTAAATATTGTTAAAAATGAAAATAGTTTGTTAATTTAGAGAGAGACTATTTATGGATAATCAGAGAAGACTTTTTGCTAGGAGATGACTTGTAAAGGCGTAAAATAGTTTTATGGCGCTAGTTGTTATATCTACTATATACTTAATATATTTTGCGAATTTCAACCATTCCTGAGCGAGAAAATTCTCATGGGCGGGCAAATTTTAAAATAAAATTATTATATTTCTTTTTATATATTTTAATTATATTTAAATATCTTTATATTTATGAAGAAAAAAATATTTTTATAGTCTTCATAGATTAAATTTAAATAATAACTTTTATTTTAAATTTATTTTATCAATTGAAGCATTTTCTCTTCGTTTTGACATTGAAAAAATATTTATTTTTATAAAGTACAATTTTTTTCATTTAAATTTTCATTAAATTTTATCTATTTTTTTTAAATATTTCATAAATATAATTTAATATGTCAATTTTTCTATTCCAAGAAAAAAATTCAATATTGATTTTATAATAATTTATGCATTTTTCTTTAGTTTTTTAAAGCAACTTCCGCCCCGAGATGCTTCTTTCGCGACGAAACATCGACAATTTGTTTAAGAATCTCCTTTTTAACACCTTGTCAACTCTGGAATGGTTTTTCCCCTCTTTTCTCCTATATCTTCTTTTTTCTTTTTTTTCTTTCGTTGTCTTTTTTTTTTTTTAAATTATCGTGGAGATGAAAAATCATTCTTTCACTTGACTGCGGATCTGTACTTCGTTTTTGCGAGATTATTTAAGTAATTAAGAAAAAGAATATATACGAATATGTTTTAAATAAGTTTCTTCGTTTCTAGATAAAATATTTGTATATAAGAAGAAAAATATACGAATTAAATAGATTTATTAAATCCATCTTTATTTTTTTAATTTCTATTTTTTCTTTTATATAATATTTTTCTAAATAAATAAATTTTTTTATATCATTATTAAATGGACTTCATTCCTTCTTTCATTCACTTTAAATAAATAAAATAATATAATAGAAAAATAAATAAAAAAAGCAATAAAACAATATTAAATAAAATAAAAGTAAGATACCAAAGATGGAAAAACAATCAAATCTTTAAAAAAGAAATTAGATACTTGTTATAATTAGATAAAATATCAATTTTCCAAAAAAACAAAAAATTTCAAAAGTAAAAAGAATAAAAAGAATAAACGTTTCTTAATAAAATTTATATTCTCATCCAGAAATAGTAAAGATATTAATTTTAAAAGAAAAATTCAAAAATTAGTGCAATTGATCAAAAACAAGAGGAACAATTATTATTACTATTACATTTTAATTATGAAACAAGAGACTATCTCTATTTGATTAGAGAGACAATGATAGAGATAAGGATAAAAGTGGAACAAAGAAGAGCAGAGGAAGAGAGAGGGTTATAGAGAGAAAGGATACGACAGTGAAAGTGGATCAATACGCCGTTAACGTTTCGCCATACAACGTGCAACTAGACTTCTCCTCAAAACTTACCTTTTTTGTCAAAAAATAAGAGAATTAATAGAAGATCAAATATATTTACAGTGTCTTTAACATAAATTTTTTTTAGCTTAAGAATTATTTACCTTTTGTCATTAGTTTCTGTTCCATTTCTTGTTCAATGTTTTTCTCAAAGTGCATGCAAGATTTGAGTTCATTTGTGAAATTGTTGTTATTAATTGAAACAATTTGTCAGTGCATATTGAAATGTTCGTGCTATCATTGGTGTGAATAGTGTTTAATGCAGGGACCTGTAAATGACAGATTTATTATTTGTGATGGCAATGGGTTGATAAAAATGTTTCTTCTGAGACAGAACATGTAACTGACAATGATTTAAAGATAAACATATAAAGTTGGGAGAATTAAAAATGCATAATGGTTTATAGTGATTTTGCATTATAAATTTAAACAGTCATGTATTTTTCCTATTTTGTGAGTAACTTGGGATACTTTTCTTATCTATTTTTTTTTTCTGTTTCTTCAGAACTTTTTTAGTAATAGTTATTAGAATTAGTTTCAAATTTTTTCAAAGATTAAGAATTTTTAAAATTTCTAAGACTTTTAAACTTAAGAAAGAGAAAAGAAGAAAGATAAAAATTTAAATCTTAAAAAACTTAATTTCTTGGAAATAAATATTGAATTAAAACTCTTTTTTCAAGATCCATTTTCTTTCATAAATATTCTTAAAATTTATAAGATTCTAAGCTTATATAGAAAAGAAAAGAAAAAAAGAAAAAGATCTATCTATTATTTCAGTTCTTTAGAAATAAATGAACTTTGAATAAACTTCAAATTATTCCTTTTAACAAGGAATATCAATCTCATTTTATAAATACACAAATATTTCATTTTTCTTAATCATCTTTTCACAGATACACAAAGTCAATTGCAAGCCAGATTTGCGATGCTTCCGATTTATCCGGTGGACAATCCTTGTGCCTTTCGTTATCTATTTGTCTTTACTCTTTTTCAAGTACAATAGAAACGTGCCCTTAAAGAGCTTAACGTCCACCAGATCTATACAAAATGATAAAGGATCTATGACTGAGAATCTTTTCATAGAATTGGAGGCAATGACGATTAACAAAAGAGATTTGGAACATTACAAGGAAATAGATCAGAATATAAAGAATATAGAAAAGAATCAAGAAAGTTCGAGAATATTACTCGAAGATATATTTCAAAGAGCTGATACCGATCATGATCAATTGTTAGATATTCAAGAATTGGCCAGATGGATTCATACAAAGATCACGGAGCATATAAGTCGAGCTATGAAAGAGAATATCGGCTTATTCACTGCAATAGATAATAATCCTCGAAATGGTAATTAATCTTTTGATAATAATTCTTGGAAAGATTTTTAAAAAATTAAATAAATATTGTATTTCTAATTTAATAATGAATGTGATTATTTGAAAAAAAAGAAACAATTTAAAAAAAGACTAAACATAAAATAATTAAAATAAAACTTTTAAAATAAAAAAATATACAGATTAAAATTTCTTCTTCAGTAGAAGAAATTTAAAAAATTTAAAAAAGCAAAACTAAAGAGGAAAAAAATAAAAAATACTTTCTCATATTACAAATAATATGAAAAATAAAGAAATAAATAAATAATAGAAAATGTGAAAGAGATTTTAAAGATCTTATTACATCTTAATATTCCAGGCGAGGTCTCGTGGGAAGAGTATCACGCGTACTTTCTCAGATCCCACGGATTTCCTGAGAACTATGTGAGCTCGCATGATAAGAAGCACAGTGACATGTCACGAAATTTGAAAGAGAATATAATGAGAGACAGAGCCAGATGGTCGGAAGCAGCCAGAAATGATCCGGAAAGATTGGCACTCGACGAGTTTTTGGCTTTTACTCATCCTGAAAGCAGTCATAGAGCATTATTACAAATGGTTGAAGATCTTTTTGAAAAATTCGGTGTGGAAACTTACTTCTTTATAAAATTATTTCTACATAAATTACCAATATTATGTTTTTTTTTCATTTTTTCCTCTTCATAAAGCATTAATTTCATCGATTTTGCATTTTTTAATTTTTCCAATTTCTTCTTCGTGATATCTTATCTTGCAATATTAATAACAATAAATTTGTAATTAATTTTTATATTTACTTTTATTTTAGATCGCGATGGAGATGAACAATTGACAGAAGATGAGTTTTCGGATTTACCTGCAGAAGGGATGGGTTTAGAATTAAAAGAAGATAAACACGAGATAATAGGCGGAAGTGAGGACAGGCGAAAGGAGTTTAGACATCTTATCGACAAGAATAAAAATGGAAAAGCCGATAGAACAGAGCTTCTGGTATATACAACCATTAAAGCAATTAGACAAAGAAAAAAAAAAGAAATAAAAATTAAAGATAAAATAATTATACATTTATTCGTATTATTTCAGATGTATATAGATCCAAGAAATCCAAGGCACGCCATACAAGAGGCCCAACATTTAATCAGTGTGTCAGATACCAATTTAGATGGGAAATTGAATTTATCTGAGATTCTAAGCAAAATGGATCTGTTCCTAGGCAGCAAAATGGTAGACACGGAAAGAAGTTTCCATGATGAGTTTTAAATAATCAGAATTAAAAGGAAATTAAATTTGAATAATCATCGAAACAAAAAGATGAGGATGCTTATTTAATATTCTAAGAAAAATTCCTATTTTTCACAAAAATTGGGTGCCATTTTTGCAAATGAAATAATCTCTTAAATTAAAATTCTCAAGAGTTTTTTCATAAGAGATTTTTTTGCAACAAATATGCACTCAATTTTAGTTTCACAAAATTTCTTTTAAGAAAACTTTTATTGTTACCGAAACAGACAATATTTATTAGCAATATAGGATAGGATTAAAGATCTTCATTAAAAGATCACTATGAGATTTTTGGAATAAGAAAAAAAATCTGAAAAATATTTTACACATTTTTTATCTAAAATATTTTTTTTAATTCTTCTGTCTAAATAATTAATATATTAAAAATTTAAATTTCTTTGTGGAGTAAACTGTCTTTTGTTAATTACTTAAATTCAATAACGATCAATGACCAATTACTATAGTTTTTATTTAAATTTTAATAATTAAGTAGTTAAGATTGAAAATTAAAAATTTATATTTTCACGAAAGGAAGCATTTTTCTGTTATTTTTTTCTTGTTGTTACTCTAGCATAGAATTCTATTTTTCTGCTGAAAGAGTTATTTCTCTTAAGCAAGTAAATCGCCAGTATTAATTTTAAACACTGAATTTTGTACATTTGTTCAAAAACACAGTGAACAGTTTCACGGGTTTTGAAACATGTCTGTGATCTAACATAAAATTTTCTGTAGATTGAGATTAATAAAATTATTAATCTACAGAATTATTTTATTGATGAAAAAAGTTTTTTATATTATAACTATTTTTGTAAAATTATTTTCAATTCTTTGTTATTTTTTTAAATTATGAAAAGTTAATGAAAATAATAGTAAAGTATAAATTATAAAATTATAAAAATTGAAGAAAACAATAGGGGATAAATTAGATCCGTCCTTTTATTAAATTTCCGCGATTATTTAATAAAACTTTTTTTTTTTCATTTTTCTTTTAAAGCTTTAAACTATTAATCGATCAAATTTTTTTTTACTATATATATATATATATATTGTATATTGTGTGTGCGCGCGTGTGTGTGTAAATAGAATTAATTTGTATATTTAAAAATTATTTATATAAATGTGTTTAAGTATATGTATATTCACGTTGATCTAAATTTGTTAAAAAAAATAAAATAAAATAAAATAAAAAAAAATTATAAATGTTCCTTTTTAAAGAAATAAACTTATACTTTGTAGAGCGTGTTTTTGTACAATTTACAATGGCAATAAAGATTGTTTTCAAGTATAAAAATATTAATTCTAAATATTTCTTATTTCACAATTTAATTTAAATTTCAAAGAAATTAAATACGAAAATTATAAAAATTATAATTATTAAAAAAAATATATATATTTTCTGAAATAACTGATGCATTAAGGATTATAGATTTCACGATAATTTATTTACATCTTAAAAAACGCACAGCTACAAAGTTGTACAAGCATAATGATGCATAATTATTTATGATTAATTACTCTGCGGCTTCTGATAAAGCCTGAAAACATTATTCTTTTTTGCAGTAATCAGTCTATATTCATAAAGAGAATGTTGCACAAATATTTGATAAAAATTATTTCTTCAAAAAATAATCATTCAATTTTCCATTCGCCTAAAATAACAATATAAAATAATAATACTAGAGACAATTATTTCTTCAAATTTTTAGATCCTTCAATTTTTATCATTGTTTATATAATAAACACTGGAGAAAATATATTTTCGAAACTTCAATTTCTTCAATTTTTATTTCCTTTATTAGACTGCCTCTAGTATGATTCTTCGATAAAAATTATATTTTCTTTATAAACATAAGATAAATTACAGAGATTTATTTTTTTCTAAAACATTCAATGATTCTGAAGAAGGAATGTTTTTAAACTTTTATGTATATAATTTTATATTATTATTTCCCTGATTGTTCTTTATATGTATATAGATTGAAATTGATTTCTTTTTCCCCAAAATATGATGCATCGTTTGATAAAATAATAAAGTATATAGTATATTTCGTTCATTGTATCAGATATATAACATAGAAGATGCAAATTTGATGCGTATTATACAGACAACAAATATATTAAAAAGTACAAATAGTGTATATATGTATATATATTAAGTTAAAATTATAAATATCGCTTTGGTATTTTTTTATTTTAAATAAAGATATAAAAAAATAAATTGAATCTCAGTTGAACTTTGTTTTTATAAATTGTTCTTAATACATACATAGTATACAAATTATTGTTACTTAAAAAATTGACTCCATGAATTTTATGGATTTTCAGTAATTTTTTAAAATATATACTTAATTTTTATGTTATATTATTTACTTTAAATAATTCTTATTAAGAAAATGAACAAAATATATATTCACAGGATTTATTAACTTTCAATAATTATGATCAATGATTCTCTTATTTCACTTATTTCTATTTATTCAACGTAATTTTACCTTATATTAATTTATTTCTTCAATATTTCAATAGAAAGATTTTAAATTCTACATTTCCATTGATTGTTCCATTATTTTGGAAGATCCACACAAACACTTTAATAAATTATCAATTAACATCTTATCATGTTAATATATTTTACAATGACCATATCATTTTATTCTATTAAAAAATTCAATGATCATGTCAATCAAAAGAAATTTAAGAACATTTAAAATTTCAAATAATTCAAATTCTGCAATGGATAATTATTATTATCATTCATCATTGTAATCAAATCACCAATTGAAATTCAATTTTTGAATTTTTAAACAATTTCAAGCTGATCAAATATCTTCATTATCTAAAAAAAAATTCATAGCCCATCTTCATGATCTGAGGGGAATTTGGAAACTTCTGTCCAAGATTGAGGAGTCCAAAAAGGCTCTGGTCAAACAGCTGTTCTGAAACCAGAAATGATGATGGTTCCAAGAAAGATAAATTTCTGATAAGAATACTCTTTTCACCATGGAACATAAATTGGAAAACAAATTTTTTTTAGAAATTTATCTCTGTGAGATGAACAGACAAATATTTAAATTTTGAAGAAAAACTTGAAATAAATGAAAAGCTTTATGAAGTATATATTACTGGTAAAGCATATATTACTGTAATAATAACTGATTATGTTTAATTAAAAAATTGTTGTCATAGATATGTTTTAATTTTTTTTAATATTTGCTAAATGAAACAATATGTTTATTATTGATGTGTGAAATATTTTTGATGAAAATTTATTCATAACAAGAAAAATTATTGCAATAAATATAAAAATGAAATTCAAAAAAAAACAATTGATTTATAAAAATTGAGAATTTTAAAGAAATATTGGATTTTATCATGCAAATAACTAACAATTATATGTATATGTATAACTATATGTATGCATTAATAAACATGTAAATTCTACATGCAATAAACAATGCATTATAAAAATTGTATTAAAAAGCTATAAAGCTTTAAATGAAAAAACAAAAATTATTGAAAATCATACAAGAGAAGAATTTTATGCGAAGGAAAATTTTAAAACATTTCATATCAATGAATAAAATATAAAAAAAACTTTTAGAAAACGAAACAAAATATAATTAAAAGTCTATATTTTAGAGATTTCAAATAATCAAAAAGAATTTAAAGAAATTTTAATAGATCCAGGAGGAATTGTAAGAAATTCAAAAACTAAAAAATACAAAAAGAATTAATTTTAAAATAATTTAATTAAGAGAAGATTGAGAGAGCTTGAAAAAATTCACTAAAGTTTCAAAAAATTCAATAAAGAGATAAAAAAGAAAAGATAAAAAATCTAGAAAGAACTAGGGAAAACCAGGGAGAGCCAACAAAACTCATGGAGATTCCTCCATGAACTCCAAAGCTTCCAAATCTATTATATTTTCACAAAAAGAATATCTTTTAAGAAAATTGAACTTAAAAATAAAAGATTGGATTAAAGAAAGAACTTAACTTCAGCCAATGAAATAATCCATATCAAAAATCATTGGTATACATTGAATTTCATTTGGTCATTAGGATAAGATTAAGATTGCCAAGAAGAAATGCAACATGCTTCTGTGCGTTTTTACCTACTAGTATGATGTTGCGAGAAGGATCGACCGTCGATGCTGGTAATGATCTAAATGCGGGCGATTGTTCCATGATCATTACTCACTCGGCAGGTCGGTCCGGTGGTGGAGTGTTTCCACCTCGACAGCATAATCTTATCCATCCGCTGGATCTCATCTCTTCTTCCTCCATCTCGATCACTGCATATATTAATAATCATTATTCTGTCATTCTTTTGTTTATCTTTTTCTATTCTTGATCTTCTGTCTCCTATCGAATTAAATTTCTTAGCATAAAGAAATTCTATTTAATTCTAGAATATTAATAGAGAAAAATATTGTATTGTTTTTCTTTTAAATTTTTCGAAATTTGTTATATTTTACTTTATTTCTTTTTAAGATTTTTTTGTAAATTTTTTTATCTTGCGCTCTTTAAGAAATTTTTTTTTTTTATTTCTGAAAAGTTAATAATCAAAATGTAGAGCAAATTAGTGATTGAAGAAAGAACCTCATTTATAATTCCTAATGAATTTTTTTTTTAATCAAATAAATTTGTTTAATCACATCTATTATATAATGTGTATTTTATTCCCTGAAGTATCTTTTATTATTATTATTTTATTTTTTGAATTTTTGACGAACACTTTTATTTTATTTTGATCAATTTAATTAAAATTTTATTTTTAAGAAGTTAATAATCAAGAAGTACTATGAAATACTGAAAAAAAGTTTTATTTTATTTGTTATTTGATTGCTCTCTCAAATAACTTTAAATTTTCTCGTGATCAGTTCCAACCTTTCACTCCCTAAATTGCGTACGAAATCGATTCAACAGAGAAGGATCTCAACTAAAACTTTTTCAATTCTTGAGAACTTCATAGAGGGAGATTTCTGGCTTTCATTAATTTGATTAAAACTCGCTAAGCTTTTTCGACAACTTTTTTGAATATTTCATGACCTTCTTTCAAAAATAAGTTTGTATTTTGCAATATAATCATCAATCTATTTGTTCATAAGAAAATAATTATATAAAAATAATTTATTACATTCAATTTAAACGATTATAAAAAAAAATTATTTATATAAAATAATTTTATAATATTTATATGCGTAATTATAATTGGAAAATAAGATTAATATATTGGAAAATAACTATGCATAATTATATTAACAATAATTAATATTTAACAATAACTATTTTTATATAATTATTCAAATTTATAAATAAATGTTAATTAAGAACTAAAGGCATCTTTTTATATAATAATAATAATACATTAAAAATATTAATTATTTTGAACATTTTCAAAATGTTATCAATTATTCACATTGTTTAGATAATTGCAAAATGAATCTCTAAATACATTCTTAAATAAATATAAATAAAAGAAAAACTTGGCGAATTAATAGTCCAAAACAAGGATAACTGTCTGGCATATTTCATAAACTGTATGCAGTTCTTTTTCCAGCTTAAAAAAAAAGCAAAAAATGCTTTGTCGAACTATAAGAAAATAATTCTCGTTATATTCATCTGTTTTTTACACTCTATAGCAATGTTTTTCAACTTCTTTTCCCAGTTACGATCACTTACGATCTCAAGTTACGATCCTTTTTTGTAATGTTTAAATATTTTGAAACATTCTATTGCTCTATCTATATATAAAAAAAAAAAAAAATTGCGAAATAAAATAGTGTTTTTAATTTATATAAGAAGAGGAGCATTCTAATATGGAATGTAATTATAAAAAATAAATAAATAAAAAGTTAAATATCATTAATTAAAAACGACAGCGATCTCTTAAAAATATTTTGTGATTCAGATAAGTCGCAATTTATAGGTTGAGAACCACTGATATATTGGATAAATTTTAAATGTTTTTTTTATTTATATAATCAATTGTTATAATCAAATAACAATGATTGAAAAACGAGTGAATTAGTAATATACTGCTTTCTTTATTATTTAAAATATCCTGTACAGGATATTTCAAAATATTCGAGAAATCTGAAGTTTTACAATGGTCTGCAATATTTTTGTTAGGATAAATAAATTAATTTATTTACACATCTCTAAATTTGTATGAATTTTTTTATTTTATTTAAAAAATTAAGAATATATGAAATTTTAAATGTTGCAATAATGAAAAATTAAAAAATATTAGATTAAATATTTTAAATAAGGAAAAAAAGAATCTGATTTAGAATATGATTCAAATTTTTGATTACTTTTTTTTCAAACTTTACGTTTGTGGTAAATAAAATTATTAAAATTAAAATAATATTTAAGTAAAATAATTATTATTAAAATATTTCGATTAAAATCAATTGAATTACTTAATTAAAAATTTTATTATATGTTAAGCTTAATTAAATTTGAAATATAGATATATATTTATCTGATAAGAATATTAATTAATTGAATAATTAAATTTAAATGTTGAAATTTTATTGCTAATAATATGAAAAGTAATATTTCATTAAAATTTTATTATTTTACTAAAATATTTATGTATGTATAAAATATTTGTTAAAAGTTATTAAATTGTTTAAAAATTAATATTTTTAATATTAGTATATATATTTTAATTATTTAACATTTGAAATATAATAAGAATGATACATATAAATAAATATAAAAGCATAAGAAAATATAATTTTGAAATTTAAATGTTTGTCAAAGTATATATGTACATATAATATTAATTATTATAATATTAATTAATATTATGAATAATAATTTATATTAATAATTAATATTATTAATAATAAATAAAAATACATTTATATTTACATTTATATTTATAGAAACATATTTCCTTTGCTTCCTTAATATAGAGAAAAGGCAATATATTGTCACGCATTGAAAAATTTCAATTATGCTTTATTCAATTAATCTGTTTTATTTAATATTAAATAATAAATCAGCAGTGGGAATTAAAGATGTACAATTAAATTTTATAATAATTGATACATGACTATTGCAAATTATTGCAAAACTAATGCAAATATTTGCATTTCTATGTAAAAAAAATTATAAAATTTGAAAAATTTTATCAAAAGATTATAAAAATTCTTCAAAATCATTCAAAATTTCAAAATCAGTTCAAAACTCTAACAATTTACAGAAATTAGAATTACTACTTTTTAAGAAATATTTAAAAAATTAAAAATGAAAATATTAAACTATTAAATTATAATAAAGATAGAAATCTTAAGTAACATAACATATTTTAAATTAATATTATATTATATATTATATAATATAACAAAAATCATATAAATAATAAATAATAAATTATTTTATTGACTTACCAGACGCAATTCTTTGGGGTTGGCAACCACTGAATGTTGACTGTCTTCTCGCTTGCAAATCAGTTCCTCTTAAAGAAAGATATACGGAAATAGTCTTGTCCAGAGCAAGTCTTACCTGCATACAAAATAGTAATAGTTGATCATTTAATCGTATTACACTGACCACTGATTCATTACGATATATTTAAATATAATTTCATTAGAAATGAAACGAAACGTAACGCGATGTAAATTCCACGACTGATAAACAAAGACTGACGCCAGACCCATACATGCGATAACTACGCCCCTCCTATTACTCTTAACCTATTTCTCAATCTACAAATGGGACTTTGTATATATACATCGACGTTATATTCCGAAGCGCGAATTTTATTTGATTGATTGAATTAATTATAAAGATGAAATAATCTTTTTTTTTTTGATGATTTATAATACATTTATAATAAAATTTTAAAAGAAAAATGTTAAAAGATTATTAATTTTTTTTTTGCTATAAAAAAATATATATATACTATATACTATTATATATATATATATATATAATATAAATAAATAATTTTACTATATAAATTTTTAGATTATAATTTAATATTTACTATTACAAATAATATTTAAAACTATTACTTTTATTCTTTATTAAATTAATTTTATAATAAAAAAATAATAATAAATAAATAATTATAAAAAATATTAATATTTATTCATATCAATAATTATTAAATAATAGTTTATAAATAATTTCTAAATAAATTTTAATCAAATATTTCGATATTTCTATAGTAATAAATCATTTTAATAATAATTTTTTAGAATTTATATCTAGTTTTCGTATTTTCACAGATATTATGTTTACTTCATCGTATTCTCATGCATAATGTATGAATTAATTATTGTGAAGTCATTTAATTACTATAGAGAATTAATCATTAAAAAAAAATCTCATATAAAATATAATTGCATATTCATATAAAATATTTCATTTAAGATAAAGAGAATAGAAATTTTATAATTTATAAAATAAATTGTCTCACCTCGCCATTTAGAAAACAGTAAAGAGTTGCAATGAAGAGTCCTTGAAAAGATTGAAGAAAATGCGTAGAATATGACCATAACGCGAACTTTCTTACATTGTGCAAAGGTGCTTCGATCATAAAGAGCACGTTAGTAATACCCAATAATGGTAAAAGCACTACAGCTGCTCTCACAGCTTTTCTAGAAATATAAAAATAATAAAAGATAATTTTTTTTAATTTTTGTTAAAAGAATATAAAAAAATGTAATATATAATTATAATAAAATTATAAATTATAATATTTTATAATAAATTATAAATTATAATAAAAATATAAATATATAATTTTATTAAATGTAGAATTATTTTCTTTTATTATAGTTTTTTATCTATTATTTGAGAAAGCTAAAATCCATTATTTTCAATATTTATTAATTTTATATGTATATTTTTTGACTAGAAAAATTTTTATATTAATTTTCAATTTGCAGATACTTTTTAATAATAAGTGTTTGAACAAATTCAAGTAGTGATAAAAATTACTTACAGGACTTGCTCGATTTCACTAGTATGACTTTGTCGAAGTTTCACTACGAGCACTCTGACAATGTTCAACAAGAACAGAAAATTGAGCTGGAGAATTAAAATTAATATAATGATTTTTATATTTTAAAGAATTTTTTAAGAATTTTTTTATATAATATCACTTACCAATATTACTGCAAATCTGGGTCCCTCTAGGATCCAAAAATAGGAAGACAAATTATATCCAGACCAACATCTGGAAAATCTAATATATATATAAAATGTTAGTCAATTGATAATAATTAAAATCAAAATATTAAATAATATGATAATATCAAAATTATATAAAAGAGAATAATTTAGATACTAAATTAAAATTGTTAAACATTTTCATTTCACTATTTGAATCCAATGATCAAATATTGCAATCAAATCTACCAGAATGAGTGACTGAATAAAAATTTTAGATAAATTTTATTTTAGGAATGAATTTTAGTAACTTCATTATTTAAAATTTAATTCCATCCGACAATTTCCGTATCTGTAATCATGATTTTCTAATTTTTACTTACTTTGATTTTGGATGATAATAAAACGCGGTAATGATCGCCCAAATTAGCGTCATCATGACAGGACAACCCCATCCAATGAACCTATACATCCTATAGTAAGAGTTTTCTTGAAACACTGTTACTGAAATAATAATTGAAAAAGAAAATTAGTTTTTACTAACAATGTTCTGATTTAATTAATTAATTAAAACTTAGAAATAAATATACTTATACGATACTTTTTTTGAAAATTCTTTATTTTAGTTTTTAATTTTTAATTTTATAATCATCATTAATTTTATAAATATTGAATCATTAATGTTATAAATATTAAATAAAAATTGTAAATGTTATAATATGATTTTCATTGAATCAATTTCAACAGAGATATAGTAGCATTAATAAAATATTTTATTTCTTTCTTTTCAAGTAAAAGAAATCTTTTCTAATATGAACTCAAGAGAAACCAGACCTTTAATTGGTAACATTGAAATGTCTTAAAATTATAAAAATAGGTGTGGAAAGGTTTGTTCTTCAATGTCTTGAATGTTCTTATTGGTAATTCCAAAGAAAACTTGAAGAATATTTTGTTCATCAATCTACCAGTGACCATGTTGTGAAGGAACAGTCCCTCTATAAACATCCACATGAACATTGCAGTTTTGGCATATTCCAAAAGTGCGTAACTGGCTTCACAAAGTACAGGCTATAAGAGAAAAAAAATTTATAAAGTAGATAAGTTTTCTTAAAGACGAATCATCATATCGAAAATTGTTATTTAATATTTTGGAATCAATATTTAATTATTTAATTTTTTTTCTTTGCAGTTCTTCAAAAATCGGTTGAATTTTTATTTATAAATAATTCTTAATTAATTATTCAATAAACAAATATTAATCTTTTTGAATAATTTTATATAATTATTTCTTCTTGATTTCGATATTATTTATTTTCGATATACATTGTATAATTGATAATAATTAGCTACATAATAAAATTTAACAAAATAATAAATAATAAAGTAAAATAAATAATAAAATTCTTTTAAACAATTCCTTCAATCTTCAAAGAAACAACGAGCTGATTTAAAATTATATGTAAAAAAAAATTTAAATGAGAATTTAGGTTTAAAAAAATTTAGATTTTAGAAATTAGAATTAAGAATGACTCACGGTGTTTCCTATGCCTCGTTGAATGCCATAAGTTTTCTTCCTCAAGATTTCGATATCTATGTAGATCGTTAATCTAATCAGAACCTGGACGACCATGGCAACGAATAAGTTCTTATGTATCCTGGTTCTAGTATTTCTCAGGGACCTGTTTCACGTAAATATCAATAGAACTTTGTCTCAGATAATATTATAATAGTACCGGTTTGCTCGCTTAATGAAGAAAATATTGAATCTTTACATCTTGTTTGTAAAATAAATGAATTTTCTGTATTTTGGAAACAATATGACGCAATTAGAATTGTCATTACACTAAGAATAGACTTAATCCAGACTTTTTGTGATACAAATATATTTTATAAAAATAAATAATTGTTACAAAAATAAATAATTGTTAAAAAAGTATATTGTTTTATAATAAATCTATTTACAATGGAAATTAAATAGATGCTATTAATTATATTTGGAATGAAATATATATTTTAAATAATTTTTATCTTTACATGATTTTTAATATACTTTTTTAATTATTATAGAAGATAAATAGGATAAAATATAAATTTATTTTATTTACAATGAAATATATTTCATTTATTATAAATTATTTGTTGAATTAAATATCTTCACTTTATTATATGGTGAATATATTGATTTCCAAAATTATTTTTTAAGTACAGAAAGTATAAAATGAATAAATAATTTACCTAAAACGACAGAATATGGCGAGTGAAGCAAATAATGCTACTAAAGAGATGCTTAAACCCACGAACTCTAAAGTACGAGTTTTCTCAGCAATGTCCAGTTTCATCTGGAAAACATAATAAAACATTTGTCAATATTTATATATTAAGGAAATATAAATTGCCTTCATATTTTGTGAAATAAAAAATATCTTGAAAATAATCTATCAAACAGGAATTATTTTTCACAAATTTTTTTTCATTTGCTTTCGATTTATTTCAATATTTAATTTCTGCCGATTTTTTTTTTTTTTTTATTGATATTTCCAATATCCATTTCAATTTCATCTCACTAAAAATCAAATACGAGTATTATATAATTTATGATTAATACAAAAATTATATTCTTATTGTTATATTCAAATAAAAATTGCATTAAAAATAAATAATTATTAATTTTATTTTCTATAAATTACATTTTTTGTTTCTTTTGTGCCTTTTTAAATTTATTTTATTTAATAAATGCATATCCATTTTTATCAAAAATGATATCAATTACATGTCAAAATTAATTCAACAATTAGTAATAATATTTCTCATTTATTAATTTCACTTTTATTATTTTTCAATTTTTACATATACTTACGTTACCCTCGATAGCATTAGTGTAAACTTTTCCATGTAATCGCAGCATTTCCGGTGTCATACAAGTCGTGTAGTTTGCCCATCCATGAGGAGAATCGTTGTTTGTCCCGTTCTGACCCTCCCAACGGCCATTATATCCACATTTCTTCTCCACAGATTCTAAACAAACATTATACCAAATTATCTCTTATTTGAATCTCATCTCAGGGAATCAAAGCTTAAGATTACTAACTTGACTAATTAATTTGATCAGCTATTTACAAGGAACACCTCAAATTACATTTAAACTTTAGCCTAAACTTGGACCATGACTCTCTAAGAGAGGAAACAATGGAGAATTATTTCTGCAATTTGAACAATAAATTTATATAAAATTAAATAATTTTTCTTTAGATTAAAGTTAAATTGTTCGGATTATTTTTAAATAATCGTAATTAATAAAATAATGATAAATATTAAGGTGAGGTTAGATTAATAATACGAGTGATGTAAATGTATGAGGATTTTACATTCCAGAGGTGACGTGTACAATTACGTTATAAGTTTTCTTCTAATACTGTATCTATATTGTACATTATTTGGTTAGAATTGTTCAATAATGGCATAAGAATATAAATATATTTGAATATAAAAACTTAAAACTTTCTTTGAGTTACTTGCTTTAATAGTAATAAATAAGAAAATTATTGTCTGAAATCACTCTCGATGTTAATATTCATTTGCAAGAAATATTATCGAGCATTTTATTTTTGTTTTCAGTTGTTCAGAAATTTAAAAGGTGAAAAAGAATTTTCAAGTATACAATTTTCTATTTACGTATTCAGTACGAATTATGATTAATTTTATAATATATAATTTTATAAAATTTGTTCCTTTTACAATTATTTTTGCATCAATATTCGCTTGACAGTACATTGAATGTAAGTTAACTTTAACGAGAATTTGTTCAAATTTTATATAATATATAAATTATTTCATTCGACATTATTCAGATAGTTTGAAAATCAAAAAAAAAAAAAATATATATATATATATGATTAATAATAATGATTACAAGTTAGTAAATTGGCTTAAGCAATGATTCTAATAGAAAAATGTTGTGATGAACAATGATGGATCAAAAAGTTATATGATTAAATGAATTTCATCTTGCAACGGCATTATCAAAAAATTGAAATAAAGAAATGACCATGAAAGGAGAAACTTCAAAGAAGAGTCTATGTATCCAGCTGCTTAAGATTTTTCTCAAAGCCTGCGAAATCAGAAAGCCTGTGAGTCTGTTCCTTTCCTCAACCTGCAGCTTCAAACCACAAAGTCAAGGATGTTAGAAGAAAAAAAGATTGTTTGGAGATTCTGCTTCTAATCACTGTTAAAATTATTTTTAATCATCATTGAAATTATTTTTTTCAATTTTTTGAAACTCTTATTTCATCTTCTTTAAAGTATTTTCAATGGAATAATTAAATAAAAATATTAATCCAATATTTATTTGATGATGTGTTGTAAATGAATTTCTTATGATTTATTTACAATTAAATATATTATAAAAATATTTATTTTAATTTCTTTTTTTTTTTTAATGATTTTCAAAGCTTAACTTATCTTTGATATATTTTCTATATAATTATTATTAATAAATATTACTGTCTTTTAATCTCAACAACTTCAACTATAGCATGAAACTAAGCTTTGGATTAAAACAAAACTTTCAACCACGGAAATGTTGAAAGCATCGTTATCGAGAAAGATTTGTTGTCAGTTTCGAAAGTTCTAAAAAGCTTTATCGGTGTACTAAAGTATTTGGTGCAAAATAAATAATTAGCAAAAGCGAAAAACATAACTCTGATGAAAAATATTGGTTTTCAGCAGTTTTTTTTTTATCATGAAGATAATAAATATTCATCAATAAAAAAATATCAATATGCCAAAGTTTTAATAACATCTGCATAATTTTTAATAACATCTCTTATAATTTTTTTTATGTTTATATATATTATCCATTTATTTTTTGTAATATCTGATAATTTCTTTAGTTTGATTAAAATTTTGTTTTTTAATTTCAGAATACAGAGTCTACAAACGTACAAATATTGACAAATTAATTATCAAATTAATTCCCTTAAACGTCTCTGTTAATACGTAACATGTAGAAAAGAATACGAAAAAACAATTACAGTGGAAATATAACTTTGTTTACGCAATTAGCGTTGATGTGTCGTGGTATTATCGAGTGCAATCAAAATGTAGAAATAGGTCGAGTGCCCGAGATTTCCAGATTTTCATTCTATCTCTCTGTATTATTGTCATTGTCGAAACGGAAGTTATATATCGCAAATGCTGGAAGGCAAGTTTAAGTAAAGTGTCACGTATGTGTGAATTCTGGCTGTGAAATCGATGTGTCCGCCTGCGAAATATTCTCCTATTAAAGTTAAAGCTGGCTGACGATAAACAACTATACTTCAATCAAGTTTCGAATAGGATCGAAGATGGATTTAGTGAAATTTTCCTCGAATAAACCGTAAATGCTATTATCATTTCAAATGCAATTAGATGCTATTTAGAAATTGTTTATTTACATTAGAAAAAAATATTTTTCATTTTCATTGTATTGTATTTTTCTTTTTTTAATTTGAAAGAAGTATGCATAAACAAATTGTTTATTTATATATACATTTATTTATTTATTTTATTTATTTCTTTATATTCTAGTAGATACTAAATAAATAAAACAGTACACTACTAACTATATATATTAGAGAATATAGGTTATGTCGCACATATTTAACTGCATTAATTAAATTTAATTAATTATAAAATTTGATGCGTAGAATGTGATGTATATGGTTATGAAACAATCTTAAAATTACAGATCAATGTTAAATAGATTAAATTAAATTAAATTAAATTAGTATTTCACATGTAAAATTACGAAATATTCCAAATTGAAATAAATTGAGGTTAGATAGCTACGTCGTTTGATTTTGCGTAAAATTTAAGATATTGTTCCATTAAAGTAACGTACACTGATTCTAAATTAATAACTATAGTAACTTCGAACTAGGTTTGAATTTAACTAGAAAATGTTTGTGAAATCTTTCTCGACGTTAAACAGTATCATTTGCTTAAAATATCAAATCATGAAATATCCGCATGCGAAGTATTCTTTGATTAATATAGATGAAAGTTAAACAATTATACAATTCAAACAGAGCTGAAAATTAACGTATCAACCTATTACATTTTAGAAATCGATATACGTATCTTGAATAAGAAATTTTCTTATATCAATATACCACTAAACTAATTAAATTTAGAATATAGAATCATAACTTTACAATTCGAAGAGAAAAAAAAACGTGTTATCTCGAAACTTTTAAGAAGAAACATGTATTTTCAATTTATTAAAATTCTTCGTTAAAATTGATCAAACATTTGTTGTAAGAATTTCTTCCTCGGTTCTTCCAAGAGAATCAAGTTCTTCCAAGAGTAAATAAATGTTTAAGAGAAAGAAGGAGAGGAATACTTATTGGATAAATCAAACGATGATTCGACATTGAATCGTATTAAATCTGTCGGCTGGGATACTTTTAAATCCCTTGTCGGATTTTCGTATTGTGACAACACAAGAAATTTGCATCCAGGTCGTAGCGCATTCAACACGAAAGCGAGGTTGAATCGAATACACCGTCGAGAATAGAGAAACGTCGACAACGGTCACATCTGGTGCGACGTTAATCTCCGTCACGCAAATTTCTTCTGTTTTTTTTTCTTTTTTTTTTTTGTTCCAACGTTCTCGAATGTGTTACATTTCTAGAGATCGTAGATGGCTCAAGGTTGTGATTTTGTTATTTGCAATACTAACTTTTGTAGTTTAGTCTAAAAAATATAGTGATTGGAAAGAAATTGTGATTTATCATCTTTTTCCAAAAATCTCGTCTTCTAATGTTGATTAAATAATTTAATTTTTTTTAATTTTTCTTTGATTTTAAATTTTGATTTCTAAGATTTTTATTCTTCTCCTTCTTATTATTAATAATTTTAATATTTTAATACTTATAATTTGATTCAGATTTTATATCTTTATATCTTTCAAGAGTTTTTTATTCTTTTCTTCGAATTTATTCAGATTTTTATAAATATTAAGTGTAAATTGAGAAATTGTGATTGTTGATTTTCATAATGATTATTATTTTAAGATGGAAATCCAAATTCAATTTTGCCTTGAATTTCTTATTTTTAACATGAAATTCCTGTCATACATCAATTTGTAACTTACTAATTTCAATATTAATTATTAAAATTCTAATAAATTTCTAATAATTAGTTCTTATTACTATTTGTGAAATGTTCAATTATATTTTGCTATTTAATTTCTAAAAACTATACTTATCAATAAATTTTAATCTTAATTTCTATAATATTACACAAATATAAATGTATCCAAGAATTCTTAAGTTTCTTAAACATTTCTAATCTTAATTTTCTATATCTTTATATATAATATTATATAAGATGATAAAAAAATAAATTCTTTTTTAGCATTATCAATTTCATTTTTCAATTCAGAAAAACGAAAAGAATATTAACAACGAACGAAAAAATCTTTCTGATGTATATTTTGATGTATAATTTTTTTTTTGCAAAAACCTTTGTCTTTTCTTAATATCACTTTGCATTGAATTTTTGTGTCTTGTTATTTAAATGTCATGTGAAGGAGTTTCCTTTTTAATTTGAAAAAAAATGAATTCAATGGCTAGAAAAGACAAATTCTGTTGTCTTCTGGGTTAGATTAGAATTTTTTTTCTTTCTGATGATTTTGCAAAAAAAATCATGAAATATTTTGAAAATTTTTGATAATATAAATGTACTTATTTAAAAAGCAAAAATTGTGGATATTATTTAAAGTATTTTGCAATTATTAAAGGTTAATGCTTAATAAAAAAAAGAACATGATTTAACAAAAGAAAAAAAGATAAAAAGATTTCCAGAATGTAAAAAATTTTAATTGCAAAAATTCGTGAAAATTTATATTTTAAAAATAGTTTTTATATCCTACATCAAACATTCTTAAAGCTACGGTCAAAAGATCATTTAATATGCATTAAGTTTTTGAGAAATATAATTGAAAAAGGAAAAAGTAAAAATTAAAGGATTTTAAAATGTTTGAAAATTAAAAAAATCTTTTGAAATCCATTTCTAAAATTTAAATATATTTAATATTAAATATTAAATATATTCTTTTATTAAAATGTTCAGTTGCTAAGAACCAATATTATCTATTCCTCCCCACCCTCCCCTTTTTTCTTCTCTCATCAAATTTAAATGCTTGTCTAGTAAGCTTGATTCTTTTCTTTTTTGAGACAGACAATTTCTTTTCAAACCAAGCAATTAGATGGAAGTTAAAAGTAATCAAGGATACTTGTTGCTGGGATAAAATGCAAATTGAGCTCTAATGATACAGAGCAAAAATCAGTATAATTATTCAAAAAGCCTGGCACAATCTGAGAGATCGGTTTACTTCCTTGAGGAGCGAAGCTTCCGTTTACATGTGGAAGAGTGGAAAATTTATGTGCATTCATTAAGTGGCGAGGGATGATTCAATTTACCCCTCTTTAAAATGAAAAATTTAAAAATTCTTTGAAGAATTTTTTTTTTATCAAATTCAAAAGTGCAATTTAATTCTGTTTTTATAATAAATATATAGTTTTATTAATTTAAAACTACAATTGGATAAAACTTAAAATGAAAATTATAAATAAATTGATATAAAATTAAGATAATAGAATAAAATGAAAATAAAAACTTTTAATATGTTGGATTCTGTAAATGTTGATTATTAAAATTTCGAAGTATATAAGAGTGTTTTTCCTATTACAAATACATATATGTATTTTTCTTATTAATTTATAAGAACGTTGGAATAAAAATAAAACAAAAATAAAAACGATAAAATAAAAAAGAAAATAAAATAAATAAGGTAAAATAAAAATTTTGAATAATTTTTAAAAATCTTGATTATTCAAATTTAAAGATGTGCAGGTATACATACGTTATTCATGGAATATGAGGTTAAATGAATTCACCGCACTACGGATTAGAAAATGAACTAATACAGTTTCTGATCATGAATGTTGATACACCTTATATTCGATACGTGATTCGATAAACCGAAACGATTTCATGTGAATGACTCGTATCGGAAACCGAGGACATCATATAATAAATCTTGTATTCAGTGAGTGAGAGAAAATATAAGATGTAATCTTTGAAAATAAAATGAAATATTATGTATATTTTCGAAAAGAAAAAAGAATAAAAAGTATTACTAAATATAAAGTATTACTACTCGTTATTAATGCAAATTATCGATAAGTTTGAGATTATTTTAACAGTTTTTGTAACGATAGTTAATATTTCAAAAATTAAATTAAACGACAAATATTAAATCAAAATTTATAAAAATATTTGATGAAGAAATGGAGCTAAAAAAAATCAATTTGATTTTGTGAGAAAAAAAAAATGACTAATTTTTGAAAGGAGGAAAAAATAATTTCAAAACGCGGTTCAAATTTTTATAAATTTTTCCCTAAACTTTTCCCTTTAAAATAAAAGAAGAAAAATAAAAAAAAAGAGACAAGAAGAATTATAAACTAATTATAAGTTAAATACTTTATAATTTAGGTATTTCATCAATATGTCGAAACTCTTTTTTTTTTGATATGCAAATGGAATTTTATCTACGAGGAATTTCTCTTCTCTGAATAAGTTATAAATTTAACCAAAAAAGAAGGGAAATCTCTCCTTTTTTCGTTCCTTGATTAAAGAACGAATGTTTGAGAATTTCGTGATTGTCGATGTCGACAATCGAAATGAATGAACATTCTTTCGCAAATTGTGCTTAAAGAATTTCAAAGTTTTCCATTAGTTGGATTATTAATCAATAATGCCGAAAAACTCAAAGCTTAGATTTTTCACTCACTTTAATTACGTGTAAAATGACAAAAGAAATCTTGTTCTATTCTATTTCTAATATCTTTTTTATTGATTTTTTTTATAAAATGTCTTCTTATATTATTATTTTTACTATTTTTTTGAAAATAGACTTCAAATTTTTGAGTATACTAATTTATTCTCTTAGAATTATTTTTTACATTTCTATTTTTGACGTTTTTTTTTCTCTTACATAGAAAGCGTTTTATTTTTTTTCCCCCCCCCCCCACATTTAGCGTCTCATTAAAAACGAGACTTAAATTGTTAAGAATTCGTTTTTAGAACTTTTTTCCGCTTCGGTGATCAATTATATTAAATTTCGTTTCCACTTATTTCACTGATTTGTTCACGTCGAATGCGTTCTACTTTTTTTTTTTTATCAATGGAAACGGAACTTAATTAAAGATATTAGCACATATATCCTAATAGTATTAATACGTACAATTTTATTATTTTAAAAAATAAGAATTTTAATAAAAATATATATAGATATTCATTATTTTTATAAAAACAAAATATGATACAATTTTTTGGCTTAAATAAATCTATTTCTGAAAAAATTAAGCTATTCCAAATATATCAAAATCTTTTCTGCTTTATTTGTTTGTCATTTTATCTTCTACATTTATTTATTTTCTTATCTTTTCAGAATTTCCATTTGATCCATATTTTTCGTGAAAAGCTTAAATTTACATGAAAAAATAAATCAAAAACAGAACGAGATTTTTTTTGTATAAAACTTTTATATAACTTCCTATAAATTGATATCGAAAGATTATAACTCTCACATGTACACAAACTAATTTATATCATATCTAACAAATCTAGACGTACTATACATATTATTCTTTTAATATCTAAATATTCTAAATAAAATAAATATCTAAATAATCTAAATACAGGATCAAGTAAAATTGTTAATTTCAAACGACAATCCCAATTTTCTCAATTATTTAAACTGATGAAATAATAATTCGGATTAACATCAAATCGTATCTGAATTGCAATCATTTTCCAATATTTCCACATTTGTTCCTCTGTACATATATCAGAAACATTAACAAGCAATTTATATGTACATTCGTTAAATACGTAGCGTCGTACTTACTGGTTGTATCAAATCCATCTTCGTACGGGCATCTCTGTTTGGCTGTAGTGGAAGCTTTGGTCGGCGGCCAACAGAGTAACGAGTCCCAGACCGGCTCGCACCACAACTCTGTAAAAAGAAAATAGATAGATCCGTATAAGGTATTACCGTCACGCTGTGTTCCACACGAGTGACATACGCGTTGGCGTTTTATACAATTTGATATTGACTGGCTATAATTTGATATATTGGTATATGAACGTCTTTGACTTTCATATGGTGGCTGGAATAAATTATACTATTTCCTGCAAGCAGATTTCATTTTTTATTGGTTACGTTTCGCTATTTTTTTGTCCCTACTGTAGAATATATAGAAATTTCTTCTTTCAATCTTCTATTTTCTGGCTAATAATATTGCATGCATGATATTTTTTTTTTTTATAATTGTTTACAATTATGAAATTCTTCTATCTGTTGAAATTTTTATGATATTGGTAATTAATTTGTATTATTGTATTTTTATAAGAAATGTTCAGGATTGAAAAATAAAAAAAAACATATTATCAGAGAGAATTCCCAAAGCTCCTTTAAAGCTGTTTCTTTAAGACCGTTTCTTAATCTCCAAGATCTTTGTGTCGTTTTTTTTTATTACTGGAATTTCCTTTGTAATACTTGTTTTAGTTTTTTGGAACATCCTTGTTCCACTTTTCTTTAATTGATGGAATTCTTTAATACGACTTTTGCAACATATTCAATATCTTACTTGCACAGGATAATTTCATTCCATTCGTATTTTTTTTTTTTTTATTCCAGAATTAATTTCTTCCAAATTAGTTCTTCTCCTATTTCCCTGTATATTTCTCTTTTTCTATCAAAACGAATTCAAATAAGTCACCAGTTTTCAAAGAAATAAAAAAAATTTTTTAATTCTAAAAGAAATATTAAAGCATATTTCGTACTCACCACCTTCCACAGGCATTAAATTCTTATATCTCGCGCTGCAGAAATCCGGCGTGTTATTTTTAATTGCATTGGCGACGTCCATATTTCTTTTAATTATCCATTTTTACTTCCTCTGCATCCTTCTTACTCGTCACAAGTTCGATAAATCACACGTAAATAACGCGTATCTCATTTTTCTCCTCTCTCTTTATTTCTTCACTTTGCCAATTTCTTTTTCTCGCCAGGTGACGTAATCGAATTTCAATCCTGGGATTTCCCCGCAACCAAACCGTTTCTGTTTCCTATATCTCTACGAGCTGAATTCTGGCTGGGTTGAATGCTTTATCTCGAGCGGAGAGACGGAGAACAAAGAAGAAAGAAATTTCTGTGCTGGTGGACTGCTTCGAGTTGCCTCTTTGTACCTGTGCTCGCTTTATCAGAGGCCAGAATAATTTTATTGTCGCTATTACACTCGTTACTTTCTTTCCATGTTATAATCGATCGCGACAGAAAAAATAGGTATAAAATAATAAATCAAAATTCGACTAGGATTGCAAGATATTCGTTTTCATTGTTTCTAACATCTTATATTGATCATTTTTAAATGAATTTCGAATCCATCTTGTGGAGATTTCAATTTGTTTACTTTTCTATTTGTAATTTTTTCAATTCAGAAATTATATTCGTTCTTCCATTTGTCTTCAAAAAAAATTTGGAAAAATTTTAAAAATTTTGATTTTTTGTTATAGTGGAGAAGAATAAAGAATTGTTCTAAGATAAATTTTACGATATTTGAATTTCAAATTGGGAATACAAATTGTGCCTTGGGTTGAATTATAAGATAGTTGTTTCATTTGTGATGTTTATCTGAAAAAGAAGAATTATAAAATTGTTAATTGAAAAAATATTTTTTTCTTAAATTTTTTTTTTAAAGAAAATTTGAAATGAATTCTTAAAATAATAAAATAATAAATCAAAACTAAAAATATCAATAGTAAATTTAATTTATTATGAAGTACTATATGCAATGTTATAGCAAAGTAATTTGAATAAAATGCATTCATCTTATTTCTTCTAAGATGAAATGATTTCATCTTATTGCTTCTGATACATAGTATACATTCATAAAATCTAGAAATAAATATCATAACATTGCATGATGGTCTTTCATCCCAAAGGATTTCTTTTCAAAGCAAAGCATATAATACTTATATATAATAAATAAAAAAAAAAAAATAAGAAATTTACTTTTAATAATTTCAAGATGTAAATTTAATTATACATGAAGTATTTAATAATAATTTTTAATAATATAATTAATGATATATATTCAATAATAATTTAAGAAATTTAAAAAAAGAAATTGTAGAATTGAATTGTGCAAAAACAAAGACAATAATTTTTCTTTCATATAATAAATTTATATAGATCATACAAATTGGTAATTAAATATTTCATTCCTATTTTATTTATTAAAGCAAAACTTTTGAAAAGGAAAATGATGTTAAAAGCCGAAACTTTGTAAATTTTCTTTTCAGTTAATAAAATTATTTAACTAAAATGAAAAACCTGGAATTTTTGTCATCATAAAAAGGAATTGAATATTAAGCTTGAAAAAGAATTTTCAAACAATCGTTCAATATTTTCTTTTTTTCTGTTTAAACTAAGTCCACTTTTTACAGTGAAACATAAAAGAAGTTTCAAATAAGATTATTTGCTGGTGATTATCTGGCAAATATGTCAGGTTACAAAAGAATTGACATTAATTGTCTGGCACAGTGAAAATTGGCAATAATCCTTGAACAACGATATATTTTTTTTTTTAATTCCTAACAAATTTTCTATCTTTGTCATCACTATTTCCTACATGATTCAGCAAATTCAGAATAATAAAATTAGAATTTCCAGGATAATTTAATTTTTTTTTTAAATATAATTTTTCACTACAAATTTTTCGACATCATTCCTGTACGAAAAATTTATTCTTGCATAAATTTTATCTCGCAATTTTGACTATCAAATTGATAAAAAAAAAAAAAAAAAAAGGAATTCATATTCTATACTAGATGAATTTTCATACAGAATTTCAATTCAACGTCACTTTTAACATATAATTTTTAATAATATCATTAATCTTCGACTAAAAATTCCTCTTCCTTTTCTAGTAAATTTTATCTCTCGTTCTAATTTCAAATAAAAAAAAAAAAATATCAACATTCGATTCCAGCTGAATTTTTCTTCCAAATTTATTCATAAAATCACCAGCTAACGCCATCCCCCAGTGATTTAATGCACGCATCTAAAAATCGTATTTCGTCTATTCACCCTCTCAACTTATCGACCAACATGAATCTTCTCTCGACGTTCCCTCTCTCCTCCTCCTCCTCCTCCTCCTCCTCTTCCTCCTTCTTCGCTGATCGATTTCCAATTTTCTTCTTCGCCCTTCTAAACTTCGCGGAAGAACAACTCGCTGAAAATTTTGTACGTAAACTTCACCATTGATCATTGAACGAGGGAAGACATCTACGTCAAGGAATCGATTTGTAACACCTACTCGTTAAACTGGCTTCCACAAGGATAAAGAAGAGATTCTCTCTTTCTCTCTCTCTCTAAGAAGATAACGATATTGAGACGATATTGATGATGGAAGGGATCTTCTCCTTTAATCTCGTGGGATTTTTCAATATCGATGAACTTCGATTAAAGAAGTTGCATTGGAATTGGAAAAATTATATATATAATACATTCGTGACACATATCAATTTTAAAGATCGAGAAAGAGAAAGTTGATAAAAACAAGAATGTATTTGTTAAGTTATAAATATAATTTAAACTAGTCGGAAAGATATAATAATATTAACTTTCTGATGAAATTTTGAGATATGTATATATATATATATATGTATAATATAAATGTATTATAATTACCTTTTTATATCTCTTAATATAAAAATAAGAATTCGAAAATTTATGTCTGTCTTAAAAAAAGATTTCTTGATTTAATTTAATTTAATTATTAATGTTTCTTGCATAATAATCTTGTATAAATGTCTCATATTTCTCACTCATGGATTAATGAAATTTAATTAGTTGTTTTGATTGAAATGTATAAAGTAAAATCAGTTTTCTTTTTTTTTTTTTTTTTTTTTTTCAGGATGAAAGAAAGAATGAGCATGGCCAGTGAGACAAGTTTCCAAGTCTGTTTAGATCTTGTTTATATATTTCTGATGCTGAATCAGATGAAAGTTTGCTCATAAAAATTTCCATTTCCATTGCACTTTTTGTACAAGTAGTATATGCGTGTACACGTATCGAATTCGAGAAAGAATTCGATGTAAATCTCATGAGAACTTTGAAATTGAAGTAGTTTTTCAAATCTGTCTTTTCATCATCCTCGAACTTTAAGAAAGTTTATTATTAAGTCGTGCTACTTAGACGATTATATAATGTATAAGCTTATAAGTAGTAGATAATGCTATCTTATCGTTGAGATGTACTACTTAAGATCTAGTAGAGTACGGTTCTAAAATGTTCAAAATTTTCGTTCTCTAACTTCTCTTTTATCTTGTCCATATACTAGTTTTGATATCATGAAAAATTCGATCGAGAAATTTTCTAAAAAATAAAAATTCTTTTCTATATTTAAACAAATATAAAAGAAAATCTTTTAAATTAAAAATAAGTAATTGAATATAATTGAAGATATTAATCGAACATATAAATCAAATATATAATAATACAATCGCGTCTTGGTTCATTTATCATTGAGTTATTCTGTTTGAAATAAATCTTAAAGAATATATAGTTGTTTCTTCATCATTTTAATTTTTTCTTAAACAATTGTAATTAATTTGGCTATTCATAATAAAATTGAAAATTAACATTAAAATTCCTTACGCGAGAAAAGTAGTAAAGAAATATTTATAAACTTTTTCTTTCAACTTACAGTTTATATATTATAAAATTCAGCGAACTATTATTGAACTTGTGTCTCCACTAATTTATCGCTGACTTGTACTACTTAAAACCACTTCTACAGTATCGAAATCCACTTCTTTATTCTTTATCGCATCTAAAAACCAACTTCAATAATATTAAAGATTCTTCTTAATTTGAAAAAATAAAAAAAAAAACACACAAATTAAATTAACCAAACTGAAAAAATTCCTCCTATAATATCCAGAAGAAAAATCAATCCTCTTAACAAAATGTGTAATATTTTTCTATTAAAAATATATGTTGACGATCTCTGTGAAAATTATAGAGCGTTTCAGGATCGCATCGAATCTGATGTTTTGTTGGATTTTTTTTTTTTTTTTTTCTCCAAGGCAAGAGATTTGTTTCGTCTGGAAGAAAAGCAAACAAAGAAAAAAGATCGTTGGTCATTATTCGGGGTGGATGTGGGCCATGAAATGGGCGGAAACGAATCGTTTCGAGGCCAAAGGACGGTCGACGGAAGTCAGCGAGTCGTTAACGCGAAACCCGAAAACGGGGTTGCGGCTGTTGAAGATCCTTGGGAAATTTAAACGGCCGTGGGTAATTTCGTGTTCTCTACTCGACATCACTTGAATTCTATAAGCCGGGTTTTATTTCGTTTTTTACCTTTTTTCTTTTTTTCTTCGAAGAGAAGGGGGGAGAGAGTATTAATGGATTAAAGAGAACATTTTTCCTCGTCAGAGAAAATAAGGTAAACGTCCTTAACGACAATTAACAAGAGGTTTGAAAGTTTGTAAATTTGAGAAAAATATTTTTCTTTTTTTTGCTGCAAGAATTGAGAAAAAACTGAGAAAATTTTTTGATTTTAATTTTATGATCACTTTTTTCTTTTTTTTTTTTATTAAATATTAATAATTCACGGCCAATTGGTTTAATAAAAGTTCGAAAAAGTTAAAAGAGTGATAATCTTCTCTGATTTTGTATTTTATCGAATAAAATTTGTTGAAGAAAATTTCTTTGTTTGGGTTTTTAATGTAATTGTAAAGAAATATAATTATCTTTCTTAAAGTTATATCAAAGGTTTTGTAATATTGCAACATTCTGTTATTTAATTAATAAAATTGAACAAAAAAAATATGCGTTATTACAGAAACACAAGAATTATTATTTCCAGTTTTTCAAGAGAAGTTTTTAAACAAATTATAAAGAATACCATTCTTTATAAAATTCTAATCATAGTATTCTGAAAAATTATTCTCAGTTTTTTATACGATCTGAAGGAAAAAAGAAACGAAATTATTTGTTTCTAAATTCTAATCAAAATCCTCTAAATATGGTGAAATAAAATAATGAAAATTTAATAGTCACAGAAACTAATTTACAAATACAAGAAAAAAAAAGAAATCCTTTATTTCTAATCTCTAATCATACATTTTGAAAAAGTGCAAAAAAAGATATTATCTACTTTAAATATTGTAAAGCAAAACATTGAAAATCTATAATCTTTTGTATATTATTAAACCGTGTAAAAGAAATCCTTTATAAATAATAATATAATCCTTTATTTATAACAACTTAAACTCTAATCTTGACAAAACTATCTATTATGAACAAAAAATATTGAAAATCTTTGAAAAAAAACTAGTAAAATATAGTATAAATATACAAGAAAAAAGGGGAAATCTCTTATTCTTAATACCTAAATATATATCTTGAGAAAGAGGAAAAAAGGCAACAGAGTTGCCAATGAAAGCTAGTTTTTGTGACTAGGAAATAGCTCTTAGAGTAGAGTGGTGAAAAAAAAGCGGAAAAAAAAAGTGAAAAAGAGCAAAGAAAATGGCATAGGCTAGTTGGACCATTGCCAGAAAATCCCGCGTGTGTAGTGTGTACCTCTTGCCTCGTGTCCGTTCATGAATAGAGTCTGATTCGAAAACGTCGTGTTCTGCTGACAGGATTCTTGTTCGTACCATGATCGTCCATTCCGTTTCAAAATGGCCGAAAGAAACTGAATAGGATCTGTAAGAGAAATAGGTACAAAAACTTCAAGAGGCTAAGTGAATGAATAGAGATGATTAGACGTATATATGTTTTTACGTAAAAATTGAATTTTATATTTTTTTCTTTATCTTTTTTTTTCTTTCCATTGAATATTGGAATAATATTTATCTTATTAATCTTATTAGATAATGATATATTTAAATTCTGCTGAATTTTTATCAAAAGATTTAGAATTTTTTTTTGTTATATTGTATATATATGTAATATTTGAATTAAAATTTGATTGAATATTTTTTATGATATAATTTATTCGATTAATATGATATATTATTTTTTTATATAGAATATTTATAAATATTTCTTTAAAATAATATTTTAATTGAAAATTGAATTTTCCCTTTTTCCTTTTTCTTTATTATAAAATAATATTTATATATAAGAATAAATATATAATAGAATTCCATTTGTTTTCAGCAAACAATTTTTAAAACGTTTTAGATTCATATATATTATCTTTTTAATGAAAAAAGAGTTTTTTGTCTTCATTTTTTCGTCGCCAAGTTCAGTATGATTGCATTTCGTGGAAACAAGAAATGTTGTAATATAAAACTAAAAATAGACTTAAATAACTGCATTCTCGAGCATTAAAAATTTTATGAGAGTTGTAAAAATGAAATGAAAACTAAAAATGCTTAAAAGCTAAATATTAAAAAAAAAGGAAATAGAAAACTCATTGTTTTGGTCCTTTAAATTATACTGTGTTACACGTTGAATATTTTTTGGCGCAAAATGACCAGAAAAATGGTACGAAACTGCTCGAGGGCATAGAAAAACAGTAGCAACTTGATGTTTCACTGACGTTCCAGTGAAATAGGTCAAGTAGAAGATCAACACGTATCTCATGAAACGAATTCACTGATGGACAAAAATGTTCTTGAAAAATTTTCTTACTGATTTTAAATCTTTGCTATTGTATCGAAAACGTCAAAGTTTCTCATCGTAAGGGAAAACTTTAAATCCATTTTCTCCAAAGGAAATTAATTCTTCTTTGCTCAATTACTTCTTTTTAATTTTTTCTATGCATTTTCTGGCAAAAATAAGTACCTGGAAAGAAATAAAACTTTTTATTGAAAAAAAAAAAAGAAAAAAGATAAAGAAATAAATTCTGATATATTAATATCAGTTTATGTAGATACAAATGTTTTATTTCTCACATTCTTTAATGACCAAAATTAAAACCTCGAAATCAGATTTCAATTCACCTCTAATTTTAAAATTAATTATTGTATCATTAATTTCAACAATTTTGTCGTATTTAATTTTTAACTAATATTTCGCAATATATTTCACAATCAACTAATGTAAACTATTTTCAGTTTTCCCCTGGTTCTTATTTGAAGAAGTCGCGTTATTAGCCTCACGAAGAAAATTGAAAGTTGCAAATACATTCTACAAAAAAACACGCAGATTTCCGTTACATGGTTAAACCGAGTTTCATCTGTCATTGAGCTATGTTTAACCAGGTTGAACACGCTAGGTCGCTCTAGGTAGGGAACAAAGACGACAACTGATGAAATTTTCATAAAATTCGATTCCACTAAAATTGGAGTCTCGAGGCTAAATATGAATTTCGAATGATTTGCAGTTCTATGGATATATGACAAAAGCTCAGTATGCTTTACATGAAATTGAGAAAAGAAACGTTCTTAAGAATATTCATGAAAAGATTCATTAATGTCTACGTAATTTTATGAGAGATGAAAATAATATTCTGCTATTTTTCTTCCATAGGAAGAAAGACTTTTTTAATTTTTACAAAGATATCAAGGTAATCATATTTTTCTTCTCTTGTACTTTCTCATATATTTACACTGAATATTGAATAGCTGGAAGAATAATCACTACACACAGAAAATTATGCACAGCAGACAAATAAATCTTTCCACGCCTGTGTAAAATTTTGTATAATTTTTAAATGTTTTTGTGTGTTTTTTTATCTAAAATTTAAGATAAAACTATGAAATATTTTGAAAAATCTTTCCTTAATTTCGTGAATGATTTTTTTGGAAAATCATCTTCTTGAAAAAAATTTAATCATTTATGATTAACAATCGAATATCCTTGAAATATTCTTGTAATATTCAAAAGAAATTTCTTTCTAATTCAAAAAATTTTTTTATGCATTCTGTTTTATGAACAACAAATTCTCGTCATTAGAATAGTTTTTAAGATTATGAGAAACGTAATGGCAAAGAAAAAAAAGAAGAACTCTTCTCAATCAAGAAACTTTCTTCCATTGAGAACAAATAGGAACTTCTTCCCTCGATAGAGGGGAATATCTCGATCATGACTGCTTCATTCGCGGTTTCATGTTGGAATATTCACGTTGAAATGGGACAATCGATTGCGAGAGGTTGCTAGCAAGGACAGCCCAACCGGTTTTTGTAGGTCAGAAATCTCACTGTACGTTGGCCTGCATCAAGCAGCTGGAAAAGTGAAAAAAATCACTTATTCTTGGATAGAGGAGAAAATTCCACAAAAATAGATCTAAAACTTATTATTTATACTGTCCACTTTGCGCTTCCATATTTCTCGAAGGTTCTAAAACAATTGTTGCAGTCAGAATGGAGAATCTCTTCGAAAAAAAAGGAGATAACAAGGATAATGAATCATAGTACAAAGAACTTCTCAAAAAACTTCTCTTTTTTCTTTCTTTTTTTTTTTTTTTAAATGATGTGAAATGCATCGAGGCGTTTAATATAGATATCATTATCATGGAATTCTATTCATTCGTTAAATTGTTATTATTTTAATATCAGAATGATCTTATGACCAGATAAAGTGAAGAATTACCGTATGGATAATCTATCATGTCAACTGCAGATCCGTTTTGTATATAAAATATTGACATGAATGATGACAATGAAGAGCAATTATTTTTCCCAATTGGAAATTACATATCACTTTTGTTTCCGGATAAATAAACACGATTTTTAAGTTTTGTAAAGTATATTCGATAAAAATTTATTTTTATACGATACAAATAATATTTTCTTCATTTTAGAAGATTCTATATATACAAATAAATAATTGTATTAAGTTAGGTTAGGTTAAATTTTCAAAGTAAAAATTAAATGAAATCATTATTTAATTGAAAAGTAAGTAAATAGATATTATACCAATGAGTATAAAAATTATCTCGAGAAACAAAAAACAAAATCAGATTGAATAATAATTTAAAACAATTTAGCTCTTTGTTATTTCTGAATACAAAATACAGAATCATTTCAACAATCCAGAATTTGATCTAATAAAATGGATCTATAATAACCAAAACTAGATGTTATTATAAGTGTATAGAATTAAAAACAAATATTAGATTTTATCAGGAAATAGAATTATTCTACAATAATTTTATCATTAGCAGAAAACAAAATTACTCTAACGATAAAAGTTGAATTATATTAAAAAAGTGAGGAACTTTAGAAAATCAAAATTCGATCTTTAATAGAAAATAAAATTTTAAATTCATAAACAAAAGATTTTTACCAAAAATAAAAACAATTAAAAGATAGATATAATCTATGTTATATAAATGTTATTATGTATCTACAATAATCTTGAAGTATAAACATGAATCTTTTATTTCAAATATATTTTTTTCCATAAATAATAATAAAATTTTTAAAGAAAATTTGAAATAATTCATATATTTTCAAACATTTTAAATAAGATTTTTCTATCCTAATAAACATTTTTAAATAGACAAAGATTCATTCTTCGGAAATTTGCGAAAAACTCATGCGAATCATGCAAATTAAAGTAGATTATCTAATCTAATTTCTAACCTAATCTAATTTTTTCGAGAATAATAATATCAAAGTAACTAAGTTTTGTACATAATTTATAATATAAATTTTTTAATGTTATTTATAAATGAAACATAGAATTCCATTAGAAATTATATATTCATTTAAAAAATTAGAGTTTATAGTCTATTATATTCATATGCTCATAATATTGCATTCATTGATAAAAGAAAACTCGTTTCAAAAGAAGAACAAAATATAACAAATACTATGAGATTATGAGAATGAATATTAAATATAACTCACCTGATAAGCTGATCAAAGTCCTAGATTCCATGATAATTAGCCAACTATATCCAAGCTATTCTCTGTTCGTAATATAACGTTGTCTTTGTTAACACCATCTCCACAATCTTGTCCAATTATAGCATTACATATTAGTTTGCATAGTAGCACGATTATACCCTTTGTGAACAGTAACCTGGATTTCAATGGTGAAAATTCCACGCAGGAGATTCGAATTTCGATGTAACGTTTCAAATTTTGATCCGATTTCATCCATTCAATATGAAATGTAACTTAAATCTGTAATAAAAAAGATGAAATTTGTTAGAAAATTTTCTTTTAGCTTTGATGTTATCTAATTAATAAGCACGTAGATGTTTAGAATTTCTGAAGATTTTAGAATTCTTCGACGTTAGAAAACAACTCAAAATTTTTACGATTTTTATAATTCTTAAAATCTTTGGAATTTTTAAATTAAAAAATTTCTTGAAATTTTTTATATATTTTTGATATTTTTAAATATTTGATTTGAAAGTTTGATAAGGGAATTTGAAATTTTAATGAATTATATAATCTGCGATGAGTATTGGAAAATACATAGGTTGAAATAATAATTTAAATTGACATATATCAATTATAATTAGAAATTAATTATAATATATAATTAAATAAATATTAATATCTGTCGAATTGATGATGTTGACAAATGACTTCGTAGATTTTTTATTTGAAAAAAAATGAGATTATTAAAAAAAAATCAATTTTCGTAATTACAAAAAAAATTCATAAATAAAATATTTAATATAGGAATTTAAAAATTTTAATGGAATGACAAAAATTTTACTCAAATATGTAAAAAATAATGTATTTAATTTCAATTAATTAAATATATTTAAACAAATTATTGAGCATTTAAAAAATTAATCATGCTATCATTAAAGTTATTTTTTGCTATAAATTTGAAAGTCTCTAATAGCTAGGGGAAAATGATTTTCAGTTTATGGATATTAGAAAAGCGCATCTGGCGTCCTGTTACACGATTTGTGTGCCTGTCAACAGCACATGGTGATTAATCAGCAAAATAATATTCGATTAAAGTATCATCCAAGAATTAAAGAGGATTTCTATTACACGGTTAAACAGATTACATGATTTATTATGATTCAATTATATAAAAATTTAAATATTTATTTATATGTTAATATAAAAAAAAATAATGTAATTCTAAATTGTTAATTTTATTACATGGAGAAGAAAATATAGTTTAATAAAGTTTTTTTCAACATACCTCAAGCTCGTTAATAAAAAGAGAATTAATTGATATATTATTAGCTCAAAAAATATCGGAATGAAAGAAATCTATGACTGAAGAAATTTTATTACTTTTTTTTTAATTATAAAAAATAATAGAAATATTATTTATTTAAAATTTTAAATTATAGTTTATTTTTATAAATATTATTTTATTTGAAAAATAAAAACTTTCTTTTTTTACAAATTTTATTGCTATGAATAAATACTATGAATACTACATTCGCATATTTTTAATTTCTGATAATTCTATAATTCTTTATTAATGTGATGCAAATTAAATATGTATTTTAAATAAATAACTTTAAAAAAAATTTATTTTTATAAAAATTTCTCACTTATAAACACTTAAATCGATGACTAAATCATAGAAAAGAACCAATAAAAAAGCTCGGCGACATGCCACTTTGACAGTCATTTTGATTGGTTCGTATTCTGAGTTAAGAAAGCGGGGAATTTGAATTCGTATTTGATCACTTATTTTTTCATCTCGGGAAGCGTTATAAGTATTATATGTTTCTTTATGCAATATCTGTAAAAGTAGAAGATTTAACATTCACATAGCAAAGTAGTAATACAAATATTGCCTCCAATGGAGTTTGGCTATCAGTCAAAAGATTATATTTTGAAGTGATATTTTAAGAGATCGATTAGATTAGATTGTAATTAAATAAATTATGTAAAAAAATACATGAAGTATATAAAAAAATTTCTAATGTTCAATAATTTCAACATAAATTCAAATTCAAGAAAACTTTTTAATAATTATAAATAATTATCAATTTTATATTTTATATTTATTTTATATTTTTCTAATCACATATTTTATTTTATATATTTTATCTTATATTACTAATAATAGTGTTATAAATAATAAACTAATCTATCCTAAGCTTAGCTAAAATTAATAAATCATTCTATTAAAGTGATAAGAAAATAGAAAAGTTTAAAAAAGATATTTTAAAGACAAATCAGTAAATTTAAATTGAAATAGTGACAAATATTAAATGCGATCCTTATTCATGATGTTTGAGGTTAAACTCGTTTAAGCTTAAACTTTCGAGAAGTGTCTCGTTAAAACTTCTCATAAGTGTATAACTGCATAACTGACGACTTAAAGTCATTTTGAAATTGATTCTCAATTCTGTGAAAAAATCGTCCTGTTTTTCTCACTCAAATCGTAAATTAAATTGCCTTCCTCAACACCAAGTCATTCGTTCTGGTAATTATTTTTGCATGGTAATAAAATCATCAAAGAAACCGAAATAAAAAATCAAGTTTCCTCGTAAGATATTTATATAAAATATATAGATATAAAATATATATATATTTTTGCTAGATTTTCTTGTTTTTCAGAAACGAGGGGATAAGTTTTAAGTGAATGGATTCGAATCAAAAATAGTGAATGTGTATATAGAAAGATCATAGTTAAGAGAAGTTATATCTTATTAAGGTAAGGAAAAAAGATGAAATTTATTTTTTTTGAGATATTGTTTATCTTAATGATTTATCAACTTTGAACTCATGAAATTTTTATTTCAATATTCGATATGAATAATGACATTAACTGGAAAATATATTATTAATATCAAAAATATTTATTGAGGTTAGGATATGTTTAAATATTAGATTAAATTAGATATTTAAGAATAATTCAATTAAATAAAACTTTTATAATTAACTAGATATAAATATAGATAGATATTTGAATAAATAGAAAAAAAATGAATATTAATTTTCTAATAGAAATCATTCAAAATAAAAACTTTTATAGTCGTTTTTTTTTGTGTCAAGATTTGTTAAATTAATTTTATTATTTCAATATTATTCAATTTCAATTTATATTTCAATATTATTAATTTTTAAAAACGAGAAAAAAAGAAATAAAATATAATAATAATTTTTTTTTTCATATATAACATTCAATTTTTTTTTATTCCAAGATTTTTTATATTTTATATAATCAAAAAAAAAAGAAAAAAAAAGAAAAATAAATATTTTAAAAAAAAATCTACAGTTTTTTATTACATTATGAACTTTGCCAAAGAAATAACTCAAATTCGAAGTTGGTCGAAGACTAACATTGCAGAAAAATCTAGTTTATTCGTGAAACATAAAACATGTAAATCAAATAGAAATGCAAACGAGAAAGTTCAAAAATGATTGTCGTTATCAATAATTGGACTAATTTCATTTCATCGAGCTTAAACGTTTGATCATGTTATAATTCCGATTCTCGAACGATTCGGTTCATTGAATAAACCACATTATTCAATTATGTATAACCTGTGACAACAATTGTGATACGTAAAAAAGCAATCAATGTTGGCCAACAATCATATTATCTTGCAATCATGTATTGTAATGATAAAACCGCAAAATTTTATAACACAGAATAAAAATATATTGAAATCTGATTTTTAAATTTCCGAATGCCGAATCTGAAATTTTATAAAAATTTTATAGTTATTTTTATTCAGTGTTACTATACTTAATAATACTTTATAAATACAACATAATAAAATTTTGGCTTCGATGTAACGTAATCTCATAATGAAACGAAATTTCAGGAACTGATGGCGTTCCAAATATAAAATTTTAGCTTCGAAAATTGGTTTTACTTTAGAATTATTAGGGCAATGAATTAGAGAACATATGATGGCTTGATCGAAATTTTATGCCTCAAGAATTACAATAAATTGTAATCCAGATTATCACAAATTTATAATTTTCAATGATATCTATTTTCGAATATTTATCTATCTATCTTTCGAATTCTAGTTATCAAATACAATCTTATTTATCGAGATATAAAATAAAAATAAAATAATTTTACGTGAAAATAAATTTCATAAATATTGTAATATTTTATCTGTATTTCATTTTTATTTTCCATCATAAACTTAAAAGAAATGGACTGAAATATTAAATAAATAAATTTTGATTTCTATATTTTTACTTTCTTTTTGTCATATAGAAAGATGTAAAATTTCAATACAATCATAATAAAAATTATCATAATAATCTAATTTATAGAAAACAGACTGAATTTTCATGGTTTTTTTAAAAAGGATTATAAAAAAAAATTAAAAAAAAAAATAATAAATTAATGATTTAGGAAAGAAAAGAAAAGAAAAAAGAAAGAACATTTTGGAAATTAATCGATAAAACAAATATATTAATTCTAAATGATTTGCAGATACCAATGGATTAAGATAATTACCTCCCATGCATATTTCATTAAATTCTCTCAACAGAAAGAATCGATCCATCGAACTATTATTTTCCAAATGAATTAATAAATAACTGTCGAATAAAATCTGACAGTTTTGACGAAAGATACTTTTCACGTTACAAAAATGATACGATTTCTTACGAATATTCTAAAAAAATGTCTATATATTTTTATTGAAATAAAAATAAAAAAAAAGTTCTATAAAGGGAATACATGCAAAAGGTAAGATATTTTTTTTTTTTTAAATTTCTGTTTCTAATTTTAATATAAATATCCGATAAATCTTATTCTTCAAAGAGAACTTAATCTAGTTAATGATAGAAATGGTCCATTACATCATATTATATTGGTAATTTGTATTATGTAAATTGACATATTCAAAAGCTTAGAAAATTGCTTTGTGAAATTTGGAAACTTAAATAAGTAAATATTTAGTTATTACAAGTTAAAGGTGCACGAGTTAACGAGATGCCTGGAGGCGAGCAACCAACCATGAATCGTAGCCATAGGTATCGAAAATAGTGAATATAGATGAACACTGATCATACGCTTGTATGTTTTAATTTCCACTCTCAAATATCGAGAATATTATTTATATATATATTATTTATGAAGTCAGTATTTGAAACTATGAACATGTAATGTAATGAACATTATTATGTACATATGAAATCTGCTAATTCACATAGTTATGGTAATAAAATTGACATTATAATATTTTGAATTATTATATCGTATTATCATTGAACGTCAATGTGGTCATCGTTATTCAAAGGTGAATATTCCAACTCGGTTATTTTTTTTTTTTTCTATCAAAGCTCTGTCAAGAGAAATTTTAACGACATTAAGACATCGATAATAAAACAACAGTAACTATAAAAGCCACTCCGCAAAAACATTTCCATTTTGAAGATTGGTTTTAAGGAGATTATTTTAAAAGTGATCACAGTGACGTTCAGCTATAAAGTAGTAAAACACAATGAATTCGCTAACTTCATTACTAACTCGTAAAAATATGAAATTCTATTCTATCGTTATTTCATTTTTATTTACAATATATATGAATATAGATAACGATGAGTTAGCGAAAGACATTTTCGTTTTTTCAAAAGATGAAAATTATAAGAATTCAAAAAAACTTAAATACCAATTTTTAACGTATCATTTCTTCCAGAATTATACCCATTCGCGATAGGCACACAGCGAATAAATATCATATCACTCAACGATCAATTTCCTACAATGAATGTAACAATTTAGAATGAAATACCGGACTAAGCATGTGTTTCCTCGCCTTTCCTAATATTCGCCCGCTAATTAGCGCAATATCACGCGCCCATTATTCACAAGAGAAGCTCTGTTGCGAATCCATCATGACTATTGGGCCTTGACCTGGATGAACGCTTAATGATTGTTGTCAGAATGCAAGATCCCCTTGCGATTTTGTATGTGCGCGATCTTAATGGACGATATGGTGAAAATTTGATGAGGAAAACCGAATGGAAAAAGAAAGTTTCGGATTCTCGGATAAATAAATTAAACACGTTTCAGTACGGATGTGCAAACTGTGGTTTCTAATTACAGCTTGTTAAAAAGTTTTCTCTCTCTTGTAATTTGGCAACTGAGTGGAGCAACGTGTTGAGTAACACTGACAAGTATTAACTATTTTATATTATATCGTAAAAATTGATATCATCATATATCTATATTCATTTTATAATTATATCATGCATTTTAATATTAATATAATATATTTTATTATTTTAAATATAATGATGACGTTAATTTTTGTAATCTAATAAATTTCAAAATTTGTAGATATATATACAGAATGTTGATATATTCGTGGACATCTTTGGAGAGTGGAGTTTTTTCTTTTTAGAATAGAAAGTTAATTTAAAAGAAACATAAAAAATATACATAAAAATATCAATTGAGATTTATTTGTTAAATTATAAATCATTTTGCATAAAAGTAAGATAGATTTATCTCCATTTCGCTTCATTTAGTGTAAATTTTATTTGTTTATAACTTAATAAATGAGCCTCAATCGAAATTTTTGCATAATAATTTTTCATCTAGAATTAATCTTATAAAAATATTCTATAAATATAATTTATTATATATATTAATATTATTTTGAAATTATATATTAATATTTATACTAATATTCTAAAATTAATGTTGTAGGTTGTAAAACAAGAATTTTACAAAAGTAAGAATCTTCAATAAGAATGTATTCATTCGAATACATGTCTACGGAGAATATTAAACATGGTTCAATGGCCACTATGATTTCAGAATTTCCAGAATCATGGAAGTCAAATTGAAATTTATGCAACACTGATTGCATAGTATTAGAAGGATGGAACTAAATATATCGACCTAATAATTTCTGCGTGGGCAAATTGTACGTGTTGGATATCAAACGAGAAATTATAATTTTGCCAAACGTCCTACAATTTTGATTCTATTCATTTTGGGTTCTTTGACCTTGAAGATCGAAGAAAGTTAATAACAATGAATGCATTGTTAATTGCAACTAAGAATTTCGAATTACTTTAACAATTTCTCATTTGAAAATTATGTTGGAAATTATAATCATGTGGAATTAGAATTTTATTCATTTTTCACGAAATTAATAATATTTTGTCAAACATTAGTAAAGTTAATTAAATATTTTATGTTCTATTAATTTTATTTTATGAATTAATAAAAATATTATGATTTTATGTTATAAAAATTTTTCTTTTTCTATTTTTTAACATTAATGAAAAAATCTTGATTCTATTGTTTAATAAAGAAATAGATATAATTTTTTTTTTATAAGACTTTCTAAACTCGTTAACGCACTATGTAATTAAATATCTAATTAAAACTTCTCGTTTTTTCCTTCTTTAAAATCCAATAATAGAAAGAGAAGAATCGAATTCAATAAAAATCGAAGAAGTAAATTATCTTTATCGTTAGAGAAAATTACTTTAACAGGACACTATTATTTCATTTATAACGCTTTAGATATGTCACATGTTCTAATTTTGCTTACAATTTAAAATTTTATCAATTGACTTTAACATTTAGATCTAATCCATACCATGAAGTGATTAGTAAACTGCTCTAATTGAAGAGAAATAACAAGATTAATTAGTTTAGACTATATTATATCTAATAATTCATGTGAATAAAAATAGAACCAAGTAGAATAAATCCAAAATGATCAGACCTAATAATGAATATAAAGTTAGTGAAGATTCAATTAAATTTTTTAAGTAAACATCTTTTACTATTTTGTATAATAAGAATATGGATTCAAATTATTTCTCTCTTACATTTAATAAAAAATAATTATTTTGATATAAATTGATAGCAATTTCAAATTCGAAAAATTCATCAAAAATTTTAATTTTATCATTATTTAATAAAAACTTAATAAGTATTTATTATATTGAAATATTTATTTTTTAGCAATAATTTTATAATTTTATAATTTTTTTTAATTTCTTTAAAATTATGAGATCCATAATAAGAAAAATCAATCAAAATATAAATAATCCGAATGCGAAACATTTCACAAAAACAAAAATAAGGAAAACATTTCTTGTATACAAATAACTTAATATTGGTATATGTGTGTATTGTATAAAACTTGTATAAAATTTCTACATACAAATCACGCTACACATTTGATATTGCATTTACAATGTCGCAGAACTCCGATAAAATGCAAAATAAAAATTAATTATATTTCGTATGTATAAAATGCTAATATTGTCGATAATAGAAAATAATTGCTGATGAAGAAAATGATATTGGTAAGAGAGATGAATATCGATGGAATTGCGAATAATTGGAAATCATGAGAATGTGTATTAATTCGATGTACACATGAATAATTACGCATTGAAAAATTTCAACGAAGATAGATGAGTGTTATTTTCAATATTCATACATATAAAATGTTTCTTTGACTTTCATTCGATAAATAAAAAGCATGTCTTTTGTCTGTTAATGAAATAGAAGAAATGAGAAATTAATATTCTGTAGAATTATTGACATAATCGTAATGATTGAGAAAAATATTATCGATAATTAACATATATATATATATGTTTTTTTTTAATAATGATTAAAAAGCATAGAATATATTTGCAAAGGTTAAAAATTTATGTTGTTTTATTATTATAAGAGAATCTATAAAAAAGAAAAATGAAAAATTTAATCTGAAAATGAAATGTCAAAAATATATGAATGTTGTATTTATTGTGTTATTATCGATTTGGTGAATTATCGAATTGATCAAAAAATCATAAATTTCTCTGAAAACTATAAGAACTCTAAACAAATAACTTCATCTAAGTCTTATTACTCTTTAATATCAATGAAATCTCGATCAAATACTTGTTTCTTTCTCAATCAAACAAATAATAATAAATTAGATTAAATAGAATTTAAAATCAAATTCAATCGTCGTTTAAAAATTGCGTTATCGATGATTTTAAATCGATTCTAATTAATTTAATCCAAATAAATAATTCATTAAATATTTCAAATAAATAAAAAAATCACTTAAAAAGAATATACTTTCTATTATTAAAAATAACAATTAGAACTTACCACATGTTATGAAAAAGATCTTTTAATTAAGCACACGTTAAAAATTAAGAAGAAAAATAAAAGTTTAACAATAAATCACGAGAAACGACGCGAACGTGACAAAGTACGCGCGTCAACTGTTCCAAATGTGTTAGGGACGCGACTAGTCGCGCAATCACACTTCTACCCTATCGCCATCTAGTTACAGGACTACATATCACAATATAAATCCTTATTCGCGCTGAATATATTAGATCAACACAGATTGACGAAAAATTATCTTATGATCAATAGATCTTTTATTAGCTATTTAAACAAACTCTAGCTAAAATATTTGAAATATTTAAATGATTTTTGGAAACGACAAGTGGTAATATTGAGTTTCATTGTATTAGTGATTTAAGATTGTAATTTATTGTAATTTATAAAGAATTACTTTTACGTGATAAGTATTTATATAGATGAAAAAATGAAAAAAAAATTATAAAAAATAATTTAATTATTTAATTAAAAATTAATTAATTAAAAATTATTTTTTATCTAGAAGAATAAAAACATATTTAAAAAAATGAAAAAATTGTTTAAAAAAATGTTATATTTAAAATTTACCATTATTTTTTAGTGGAATAATAATAAAATAATAATAATATTGATTAAGATTATTGTTATCAAAAAAATTATTATTTAATAAAATTTTAAAATTGAATTTATATATTTAAAATTTACTAAATTTTAAAACATAAGAAATAATTATTTGAATATACTTTTTTGAATTTAGAGAGTTGATTAACAATAAAACAAAATTTCTCTCGATTATTTATATATATCCTCTTTTATACTTATTCTATAGAGTTCTTTTTCAAATTTTAATTCTTTTTTAATTAATTTCAAATCTTTTTATAGATCGATTTTCCCATTTTGTATGAAAAATTATTTAGAAATCCATATATATTAAAAATCATCCATATATTAAAAAATACAGAAAATAATATGATTTATGTTTATACAAATTCACATGAGAAATATAATTCATAAAATTATTCTATGTTTTTCCCATCAACATGTTAATCCAAATTTTCAATCATTCGAAATTACATCTCGACGATTGAAATTATAATTCTAGCATTGAATTCCGTAATCTAAAATCATCCCTGTACGTTATACGTAATTCCGATTACGCAAACGCGAGGGAAAGAAGATAAATTAATTAAACGGATCGTTGATTACGAAACGTAAAGGGATGGATGGATTGTTAATTAATTCTAATAGTAGGAAGGACAACGTCGATCAAATGAATTCCTATTAATTCCAAAATACAGTATCCTCGATTGAGTTGTTCACGTGTCGATCTCACGCGGCCTATGGGAACACGTGATATATCATAGCCACGTGACAAAAAGGGGAAGAATTCTTTCTTTCCGGTGAAAAGCAAATCAGATCTTTCTTACCGCGTGACTATGATTTTAATAGCTTCGAATGTTTGCATAACGCTTATAATAGGAAAATCCTTCTAACCTTTTCAATCGAGGATCAATTACAGTTGGTTGCATAATTGGAAATGAAAGATGGATATTTTCTAAATTTAAAAGTTATTTCAGAAAAAGATTATTTCGAGTTTGTTATTATTGTTAATTTATAAATTTATATATAAAAATGTTATTTATGTTAAATTTAAATTTAACAAAAAAATAATGAATTCGATAAAATTAGTATTTTTCATTTATTGAACGATGGAAAAAAATATGCATAGATATTTTTTATTAGATGTAACAATAAATGAAGATGTAGTAATATGTATAATAAAATATAGTATAGTATATGCCTTGAAACATGTTTTTCGCTTAATATTAAAACAATTGTTAAAAATCTAAATAAATGAAATTTTTTTTTAATCTTTTACATCTATATTTGTTACATTATAAAGATTTTGAAAAAAATAGTTTTTTTATGAAACAGTTTTAATTTAATGATGTAATATAAAAAAATATGAAAGATTAATGTAATAATTATGTAATATAATAGAATAATGGAAAATTGGAAGAAAAATGGAAAATTCATGTCATTGTAGAAAATACCTTCAATAATGAACTGTAATGATGAAAGGTTTATATAATCGAATATTATTAATTGAATAAATATAAACCTATGATGTTCTACTTATTAGAATCGCACTTCAAAGCTTGAAGTATCTTGAACAGGAAGACACCAACTGAAATAAAAAAAAAAAAATTAAAACAAGAAATAATTTATTTATAAAAAATAATTTTATTCAACAATTGAATTTTCAATTAGAAGATTTATTTATTCGATTAATCATTCAATTATTTTTTATCAATATTAATCATTTTTAATTATTTATATGTCATAAAAATAAATTTGATTATCAAAATCATCTATCTAGGATCCTTCGAATAGATTTTATTTTATTTTCAAAATAATATGATATAAAATAATGTAAAATAATGTAAAATAATATAAAAATAATGTAATATAGAAAAATGACTATTTTCATCAATTTTTATTTATTTATTTTTTTTTTTTTTTATTTTTGAGAGAAAAGCAATTACCATTGAATTAATTATAATTAAATATCTATTGGGATTTTCTATAAAATTGGAACAATATTTTTTTAAACAAAGTTATTTAAAAATTTAGTATATAGAGGTATTTTTTTTTAGATAAAATATTTATTTATTATATAATCGTGACGAAAAATAGATTTTAAGTTATTTTATATGCATAAAAAAATAGATTTTTAATAAATTATTTAAAAATGTTAAAAATAAATTCATTAAAAATTATTTAAAGATTATTTATATTATTTTTTATTATTTTTGAAATGCTATAACAAAAGAATAAAATTACAAAAACAAAAAAATAATAAAATTTCAATAATAAAAAATATAAAGCAAATCTCAAAAAACTAATATCAAAAAAAAATTAACATAAGATAATAATAATAAATATATAAAAAAAATAGCAACAATAAAAAATAGAAATTTCAGTAATAATAAAATTATATAATTGATAATATTGATAATAATCAATATTATAATGTTTTTAAATGATTTAGAAAATTCTAAAAAAACTAAATCTCTTCTGAATAATACTTTACAAATTATAAAATAAATGCGAAATGAGAAATTTACGTATCGATGTAACATTATTCTTCATTGTCATAATTCTACTAATTATATTCTTTATCCTAGAATCTTAAATCAATTTGAAAAGCAACTGGAAATCTCGATAAATCAATGCGTAAAATCGTTTTGTTTCTTTTTTTTTCTGATTCCGTATTCGAACAACTAGATGAATATAATGAATGACAAAAGAGAAGGGATAACTAGGTCGAGCATTCCCTGAAACAAGTTTTATATATATATATATATTTATACATTGAAATTTATTAATTTCATGTCGATTTCGAAGACAAAAGTTCTGATTCTTTTTGCGATATTCTGATCATTCATTCATTATTTTATTGTTAATAGTAAGTTTGACTCAAAATTATTACACACTATTGCATAAAGTATTTTAATTAAAAATTAAATGCTTTTTAAAAGATAAAAATGATAATAAACTTTATAAATTTATGAAGAATGTTTAATAAAATCATAAAGATAATCATTTTTGAAAATGATTGAATATAAGTAATTTAGTGATTTTATTCATTCTTTGAATAGACATAAATTATTTATTCAAATAATTTTTCTTTTTTTAGCAACCTTGTTACAATTTTGGGAATTTAAGGTTGAATTAACTATGACTAGTAAGTGAACTAAACAATAATAATTAATTCTTGTGAAAAATTGCTTGAAATTTTTATTTAAATACATACACATATAGTAATGAAGAAATTAAATATTCTATAGTATAAATACCCTTTCAAATAGGAACACAATTTTTAAATGTGCCATAAACAATGGAAAATAAATAGTGAAATTCCTAAGCATAAAATCAAATATTTTTTTTCCATGGTATAATATACACATTCCAATTGTGTATAACTGCAATTGCAATCTATCTAAAAGTTATAAATTGTATGTGAATTTTTGTGCATACCTATTTTTGTTTTTTTATTTTGTTCAGTTCAGTTTCAATTTTAATATTTTTTTTTTATTTTTGGTCCCAAGAAAATTTTAGAAAACAGATAAATAATTTAAGTAAAAAAAGAAAAATAAAAATATTCAAATATTAATATACAAATAAAAATAGATACTCTTTCTTTACATTCTGTTTTGAAATTTTAAAAATTAAAATTATGATTTAGCAGCAATAATTCTGTATATACAACCTATTTATTTTTCAATTAAAAAAAACTTTATAGCTATCTATGAGCTTCCTCATTAAGATTAAAGAAGAATGCAATTCAGTAGTGCCATAGTTGCAGTTCAAGAAGCATACATACATATTTATATCTTTTGTGTACGATATTTTGCTACAATATTGAATAATTCTTATGATAAATGCTATCACTGGTTTTTACAATATTTCGTACATATTTAAGCCGATGTATATAATATCGACAAATATATTTGGATGCAATATACCTTTGCTAGCCACATTAAAGATTCGCTAATAATCTTGTTTACATATTATAACTATTTGAGGACTACACCTTTTATTTTTCTTCTCTATTCTAGATCAATGAAATAATAATCAATACAAATATCAAATAAATAATCATAAACATAACTATTGAAAATAAGAAACCTGCTCCTCATTTAAAATACTGCTTTTAATAAACTCCTAATAATTCCTAAATTGATTAATATAAATAAAGATAGTTTAACATATATTAAACTATAAAAATATTCAACATTACTTAAATAATCAATATCCTTTGTTTAATAACCTTGCACAAAAACGATTTAGAAGTATAGAGCAGGAACTCTGGTTTACAAATCCTGTTACAGGTGACCTGACTATAATGTACACAATATATATGTATATACACACACAGAATCGAAAATGCCGATGTTTATTTGCACAATTTTTAATTACGTTCCCTAGATAGGCTATCAATTACTCTAATTTCTTTAGAATTGTGGCTATGACCAAGAAAACCATGATCGATTGGTAGGAGATTTGGGTAATGGTGAAGATGGCACTGATGAAGTTGGTGTGAGAGGTGTTATTGGTCTCTCGTTGTTTTGATTTCTGAGCCGTACTTTCTCATTTGTTTCAGCTTGCATTTTTTGTTCATACTGTCTAACATCTTCCAATGTCATATCATACCATTCATCAATCCATGCAAACGCTTGTCGATGACCCAATAATAAAATATCTCTTATACACTGTGAACATAAAAATTATATTTAATAATTTGACATAATTAATCATTTTATAATTATAAAATATATAATTACTCTATGAATGAAGTCTTCAACTCGAGTTTGCATACCCCAAACTTCGAAAGAAGCATGGACTAATTTATAAGAACACATTATAGGTTGTGTGATATTTTTCCAGCCTTCTACCAATGGTCCACGACCAGTTCGTTGAGATTGAAAAAATTTTGGATCCTAAAATAAAAAATATAAATCTTAAATCCTATAAATTGTTCTAAACATAAATAAATTAAATATATTAATAATAATACCTCTTCCTCTTTATAATGCTTTGCAGAAAGTTCATCATATGCAATGTCTACAAAATCAATTTCACGATGAATCAACTCAATGGGAGAAAGTCCTAAACACTGTTTTAATCGCAATATAAATAATAGAACTAATTATATTAATACATAAAGCATATGCTCATTTACATACATTTTCCGTGGATCCATTATTATCTTCATACCGTGTTTTTATTGAGATGTGAAATTTTGGAATAAATGAACACTGAAAAATAAAATTACAGATAGCAAAAAATCTCAAATGAAATATAATAAGTAGATACTTACAGTATATTCTTGATAGGCCATAAATAACATGAAATAAAAATGAAATATTATTAAACAGAAATAGATATTCAGAAATGAATTCTATTTGTACCTAATGTACCTGTGATAGTAAAAGGGTAATAATTCCAAGCTTTCTCTGTGACATAAAATATTCGTGGAATGATGGATTGAACCCAATATGGTAATTTACTATAATATAATATATAGAAAATAAGTTATCTTTTGATAAAAAAAACTTAAATATAAAAAGAATAAATGATATCATAATTATTACCTAGATAAATGAATTCTTTTTTCTGTAAATTGGCCTTTTCCATGTTCTGGATGATCACATTCTATGTTTTCTACTACCTCAACACCTTCATCATTATCAGATTGCTCATGACTATGTCTGGCAATCATATATAATTGTCCTATACGATACTATAAGAAAGATTGAAATTCTTTAATTCATAAACCAATAGAATGAAAGTTTTAACTGTATTTTATTAAAAATTTTGAAAATATATTAACTGACAAAGTAAATAATTACAATTGAAAATTGTTAATGAAACTGTAATAATTGTTTGTGAAAAAAAGGAATTATTAAAAATTATAATAACAATAAACATTACAAATTTAAAAAGAATGAATTACCTCTTCTGTGGTAAGAGGCATGCATATACGATATTCCTTCGTTAATACCATATTTGAAATGAAAATCTTACAATGTTTTACAATTTTTACGTTTGCATAAAACTAATAGTTCTTATGAAATTACAGTTTTTTTTTTTAGTTAATGAATAATGTATAACTGAACTTATCATCTAAATAGTAACTTCACTATCTGAAGGCAATGAAGCAATAAACAATCGAATTGAATGAAGTCTGTCTCTCTTTCTTAAATCGATAATAAAGTTTGACATCTTAGTTAAATAATAATATAACTAGAAGACTTATAAACAAAAAATCCCAACTATATTAATTATTTACTTATAACAATAATTAAGCATTTTTTCCGTTAATTTAATAATTCATTTTGTAATAAGATTCTTCAAATAACTATTAAAATTTTTTAAATAAACTTATTTAGAAAAATAGATTATTAAAAATAAATTTTATAAAATAAAAAAAATAAATATAATTATAATAATATATAATTTTTTACAACTTTTTAATATTATTTCATAATTTATAATTTACCTATATACTGAAAAGTATAGAGCTACGATATTTAACACATAGCATGCAATAACATAACCTTTGTGTCGCCAAAACAAATATATAATGCGACCGCAGAAATTTCGACTTCCATGTAATATAGAAAGGTAATTATATGAAAAAAATATTTTTTTTAATATATAAAATTCTTAAATTTAATAACAATTTGATTGTATGTAAATATATCAATCAGCAATAACAATTAATGTTATATTCTTTCTTAATATTTTAATTGTTATATAGTTCTAAAAAAAATATTTTTTTTAAAGTAATAAAGATTTCCAATAATATTTATTATAAAATATTTTAGTTTTATACACACAGATAAAAAAGTAGTGATCGTATCTGTGTTTGGAAAATCACAATATTGTGCAAAAGGATGCAAAACCAACATGCTCAGTTCCATTCTACAAGTGGGCCTCCTGGATGAACCAGAAGTGGATAAAGAATCATTTGTAAGAAATATATAAAAATTATAAAAATTATAAAAAATATGTTCAAGAATATATTAAAATTTCTAAAATAAATTATATATTATATATATAATTTATATTATAAATTATATATTATATTATATAAAAATAATGTAAATTATATTACTTCTAGTGTGAAATTGAAGGATATTATGATTCTAAAGATAGAACTATATACTTACATTTAAGAGGATTATTAGATACTCATACTCTTTTAATGGAATATGATAAATTTATAGAACAACAGGATTGTAAAGATTTTCTTAGTGTATGGGCACATATGAGAGATAAATATGCAAGAGCACTACTTGTTTTGTTTCATATATCACATGTTATTATTCTTACTCATCCAACGCATACATTTGATTATAGTTATGTACATTTATTCCGAGCTATGGATATTGTAAGGTATATATTTATTTCTAAAAACATATTATTCTATGATTTCATAAGTAAAATTTTTTATTAATTTTCAGACAGAAAGTTTCACCACAACTTTCTGATGTCTTAAGTTGTATTTATAGTTTACCTAAAGATTGGATATCAAATGTAAGACCTTGTTCTCCACGAGTTTTATTTTATTTTGAAACTTGTCCTACAGTATTTCAAGATCCCACTAGTGGAGCTAATATCAAAAAATTAGAACATTCTTTGGAAGATCAAATATATCAAGTATTGAGAAAAAACCGTATAGTAACTAATATTAGGTACTAAAATTCAGAATAGAAATTTTTAAATTATTTAATTTGATATAAAAAATATGTAAATTAATTTTCAGTTCGAATTCGTTGTTTGCAATTCCTGCAAACCAAGAATTTGTTTATGTACACACGGGTACAACTGAATCCAAAGATATTTTGGGTTATATGGCAAAAAAACTCATACAAAGTTGCAAAGTTAGTTCTGGAGGAAGTACTTCTAGAAGCTTAGCAAGTCAAGATTCCAATATTCAAATAGATAATACAGATCCTGGTGTGTAAATCATTAAATTAAAACTATTATCTGTATATAATTATTATATATATATATGTATATTAAAATAAAAATAACTTATATCTTTGCAGAAATTCGTTCCTTTAGATCATTTCTACAACAGCACATAAACTTAGCTTTTGCGAGAGGTTTCGACGATAATGTTGGAAGACATTCTATACCTGCCTATTTTGAGGTGAGATTCACAATAAAAAAAATTTAACATTTAACTAATAATTTAATTTCTTTAATTAGATACCTAATGTTACAATATTCTGCGAAGTAGCGAACAAAATATACGATTATTTCATTCATGGAACAGATAAAGAATTACTAACTTTGCATAGCTTATTAGATACTGATGTAAAATTCAGTAAAAGCAGATGTAGTAAAGTACTTCCACGAGCTCTTCAGACTTATCAAGAAAATCTACCCCAGCATTATACAAGGTATAAACTGAAATTAATTGAGTTTCAACATGTGATACAAAAAATTTACATAAAGTAATTCTATTGATATTTACATCAGAGCATATCATGAGACAAAACTAGCTCATGCAATGGCAGTTTTTGAGATGCATGCAAGAGGTCCTCTATTTGAAGAGTTCAGTGAAAAATTACAAACAGAATGCGAAAAACATTGGAGGTCTGGTAGGCAAATGTGTGAGGTATTGTCTTTAACAGGGAATCCTTGTACAAATCCAATACATAGAGGTGGAAGTGAAGGTGCTGGTGGAGGGGAACAGGCGGAACAAAGGGATAATGATAAGTACATATTACTTGAAAAGTATTATTTTCCATTACACGTATTACCTAATTCTAATGTGAAATTTTTTTACTTTATAGTGATTTACCAATCAGAGAACATTGCAGTGGCGTTCGATATATTTGTGCTTGTAATTGTGGTCGTTGTCAAGGTTCAAGAGAAGATCCATTTAGTTTAAGACAAGCCAATTATGATTATTTTCAAATATTAGCTAAACAATGTGGCTGTGCACAATTGGAGAACATACAATTTCCGGTTTTCCAACCAAGCACACATAATTACAGGTAAAATATTATTTTTTATATTTTTAAAGATTAGAGTAATGGTTTTTAATTTTTAAAAATCTTTATTACAGACCAGCACAATTGTTTTCTACTAAACGAAAAGATTCTTTTAGTCACGGAGAGTCGCCTCAAGGGAATACTCAGGCTTGTAGTTTAGGAGTTAATACTTTAAATGGTACTTTTATTGTCACTGTATTATCATCTTTTAAATTTGAGAGAAATTTTTTTATATTTTTTCAGATGATATTCGAACACCATATGGAAGTGGAGGTCAATCACCTCCAACAAGCGAAACTAACGAAGATGTTCCTAAACTTAGTAATAAAACTAGTTTAACACCTAGCGATGCGCATAAAGTTGTCATCGAAGTATCTGATAGTGATGCAGAAAATGCAAAAGGTAATTTTAACATAAGATTAATTATAATATCGTATGTTGAAAACAAATTTCAATAATTTTAAATTCTGTAGAGAAATCTCTGGTCAGGCAACCTTCAACAACGGAATATCTACCAGGAATGTTGCATACAGAATCACCAGCTGGTTTATTGCCACAATTTTCCAGTTGGTCTTTAGTTTGTCTTGGTCCAAGTAGTTTATATTCTCACAATTTGGGTTTACAACATCAAGCTGGTGTTTTATCTACTTCTGCCTTTCTTTTACCTTGGGATGTTACAGTAAGGTAATTGAGTTTAAAACAATTTAGTTTTAATTACTTTATCAAATTCTTTCTCATAGACTAGAACATCAGAAAGAGAGAGGTTCTCTGTGGCCGACTATAAGTGATCATGGATCTCATGGCTATTGTCCCAGAGGAAAGAATTTTCAGAATATGAATACTATACGTGGTCGAAAATCAAAGGGTGGAAAAGAATTTGTAGTGAAAATATTTGTAGGAGTAGAATACGAATGTCCGCGAGGACATAGATTCATGGCATCCGCGCCAGATAAGGTTTTGAAAGCTACCGGAAATGGAATTGTAAAAGATAGTGGAAATAAAGTTACATCTAGTACTGCGGATATGCCACTTTATTTTCCATGTCCTTGCAGGTATGTGAACATTAAAAATTTAATGTTGAATATTTGAATATTTAGAAGTAAAATTAATATGGAATTAAATTTTATTTTAGACAAACAAAACCTTTAATTGCTCAATTAATGAGAATTCATGTGGTAACACCAAAAGCACCTGTTCATGTTACATTAAATCCTAGAGTACAACCTGGACCCCCACCTTGTCCAATTTTTATTACTGGTTGTGACGAACCAATAAAATTATCGCAAAGTGCCTATTGGGTCTTAAGATTACCGTATCCTTTTAAAATTAATATTTATATAATTTACTATACTTATGAATATTTAAAAAATAAAAATTATATATATTTGAATTTAAAAATTTCTTTTAAAATTAAAATTTAAAATATAAAATTTATAATACAATTTATAAAAAAATCAATATCAAAAATTCTTAATAAGAATTTAGATATGTATATATGGATGAGAAGGGACCATATTTAGCGCCAAAAGAACCCGTTCCAACATCACATGGAAGATTATTAGCGGGAATGTACGGAATTAGCGAAGTACTTCCAGAAAAGAAATAAAACAGTATTCAATTTTTTATTAAAAAGCAATTTATATGTAAATTATATCTTGTAAATATATAAAAATGAAAAAAGTACATATTATTTATAATTTATATAATCCCAATTTATACAATAAAATTTAAAATTTTTTTTACATATTCAATTTTTTTAAAATAATATGAATCGTGAGAATAAAGTAGTAATTAATTTGAAAATAATCATTAAAATGAACAAAGATAATTCGTAAATGGTTTAATTTCTATATTTACCAAATATAGTATGTAGAAAATTTACACACAAAAATGTATATTTTAATTTGTTTTATATTTTTGGAAATTATAAAAAATTCATTATTTTTTCTCTTTTGTTTGATAATATTAATCAATTTTTAAACTTGGTTACATATATTTATAAAATATACTATTTTATGCACGCAAATTATTTATTAAATTATTAATCTCTATTAAAATTTATATTTCTTACTTATTAAGGAAGAGTACAATATATTTAGAAGTTCTCACTACACACTTTGAACACTATTTTCAACACAAATTTTTAAAAAATATTATTTTTAAACAAATTCATATAAAAACATTCGCGCTACTGAATTTATGACACAGACTTCTGCGCAAGTGGTTCATTAACTGAAAAGCATTTTGATTGGTTCATTTAAAGAATTACCCAAAGAAGTAACGAAAAGAAGACTTCTGATAGGTGCGTTTCAATTATATTCTCTAAAAAATTTAAATCATTTAAACTCATATTTATTTTATGAAATTTATTATTAGAATTAAAAGATTTGATATAAATTTGTAAAAAAATTATTTAAATCATAAATATAAATTAAAATAAATTTATTATTGTTCATATTAAAATAATATTGATGAAAATTTGAAAAATTTTAAATAAAATTTCTTTTTCGAATTTTTCCGCCATTGCGTTGCAGCGCTATGACCGTTATGAAATGCTATTGTCTGTGAGATAAAATAAACACTTGTCACGAAATCTTATTCTGTGGAATGGTTATTTTTGTTCATCATCTACTAATAATGTAAAGTTTATGATGTTATTAATAAAATTTTCTATGCTATAAAAATATCTCATTGTCATTGACCAGTGAAAGTGATTTTACTGTAAATAACTTTCTTTTATAAGATCTAATTTTTTTTACAACGTATTATAAAAAAATTGATTATACAGTCTTATTAAATTTTTACTTATTAATCAATTTTTATTCAATTCATCATTAAATTATTTAACATTTAAAAGGTGATTTTTTTAAATTTTAAACAATTTAAATTTGATTTCACTCAAGGTAATTAAATAATATAAATCGTTTTATTTTTTTATTATATTTTTAGAAAAGCTGATATAAAATGGCACAGACATACTGTTTATTAATTTATTGCATTATATCATTATTTTATCAAAGTGGTTATGCCTCAATATTCGGATGGTTTTGGAATAAAGGTTCAGATGAAACTACTCTGGTAGCTGATGGTATTCCATTACTTTCAATACCATATGAATCTATGACTGAGGATGAAAAATTCCTTCAGGAAGCTGCAAAATTTACAGAGATTCAAGTATCATCACCTTTAGAAACTTGCCAACACAAAGTCATTATGAAAATAAAAACCTCATGTTCTGAAATGACAGAAGAACAACTTGCCAAATTGAGTGTTAATCTTTTAAATTGTCAATCTACAGTAGAAGGCAGAAAAATATTTCCATGTACTGATGAAATGGTAAAATTTAATTATTTTTTTGCAATAAATTTCCAAGTTTTTATATTAATATTATATATATTATTTTATATTAATATTATACATTTCAAACATTTTTATATATTATAAATTTTAAAAATTCCAATTGTTTTATAATTTATAATTTTAAATTTTTATTTTGTTAATTTTTAATATATTGTACTATAAAAGGTTATCAAACTTTAAATGATATATAAATATCTAAATATACACTATGCTTTAATGCATTGTATATGAAATCACATATGGAAGGGTAGTTTGAAGCATGTTCAGACCTGCAACTTCCCCCACTTATACAGCATATAGACCACCACTGAGATTTCTAGTTTAGTCTCATAATGTAAAATATCTTCTCAGAAACATGAAGTGATCAATTGAATATTATTATATATTTTTAAAAAATTAATATTTCAATAAAAGATTTTTTAATATAGAAATATAAAACAATAAAAAATATTAGAGAAATATTTGTGAAAAATTTTAAAATGAGTGTATTTATATTTTTTATAGTCTCTAAAACAATGTACCACAGATATGGATTCAGATATGTGGAATGCATATCATTTAATGAGTAACAGAGCTAGAGCAGTTTGTTATGCAGCACGTAGTGCTCAGTTTCGTGCTCTTTCAGAATTGACTGTGAACAAATTAATGCAAACTGCTCATACACAAATCAAAACATTGAGTTCTTTGAAGGTAAAATGAATTATATTATTTTCATTATATATTATTTTATTATTTGATATTTTGCTATTGTTTTATATATTAATTCAGGAAAGTCAGGATCGTTTAGAAGAGCAAACTATAGAAGCCTTAGAATCATTGTCAAAAGGCAATAAAGCATTATTAGAACAACAAAAGTATTTAAAAGATGCACAAGCATCTGCTCATAATCTTGTGACAACAAATCTAAGAGAATTGAATAACGAAAAAGCTTTGATTCGATCTGGTCACACACAACTTGCAACAATGGCCAATGATATCAGGAAAAAATTAGGTAATTAATTTAATGAATGGGGATAGAAAATATTTGTGATTATTGATTATTTTATTAACTAAATTTTTTAGAGGAAGCAAATAAAAATTTAGAGGAACAAGCTATCGAACGTGGTCAAAATCATAAGGAAATACTTCAGGATTTAATGAATATTCAAGAACAAGCACACTTGATTTGGGATAAAATAGAATCTAGCACAAATCGAATTTTTACACAACATGAAGAAGTACTTGTCCAATATGAACAAACTTTGCAAAAATTAAATCAAATTAATAATACTATTCAATATATTTGGGATATAACAAACAATATGCGTGCAGAAATGGATGAAAAACTTAATTGGTTGACTAAATATATAGGTGACAGTGGTAATATTTTTTTCCAATTATAAATTGAAAAAAATGTATGATGTTGATAAAAAAAACTAAATAATTTTCTTAATTTTCAGGAGAACAAATGCATCGAATATATCGTGTAGGTTTACACATTATTTATTTATTATTTGCTATGGTGATTGCTGCATTTCTTCATGCACCATTATTAACTAGAATTACTATTATGGGGATTGTACCATTAAATTTGTTATCTTTTTTAAAACATGGCATGGATGCTTGTTTGGATTTTGTATCAATGAGTGTATTGATATTCTTAATTACGATGAGTATGTATTATGCAGAAAAAATATATATAAATTCACTGAATACTTTAAAGTCTTATTTTATTACTATTATTTTTAATTTTTAGTGCACTTTATGATGGTTGGAATTCAACGTATATGTGGTCCAAAAAATATAAAAAGAAGATCAGAATCAATTCAAGTCATCAATCAAAATGATCATGTAAATGGTATAACGCGAGAATATGTTTCTTCTTATTCTAATCCCCAATCATCACATACTCCTTCAATATCTTTCTACACAAATCTAAAAAAAAATACTTGGAAATTTTATATTTTTATGCGCTACCAAATAAATCGTTGTATTGGTAAGTTAAAAAAATTATCTATAATATAATTTTTTATATAATAATTAAAATTAATTATAATTTTCAGAAAAATTTAGTTCGCTGGTGCAGGCAGTAGCTTCATGGAGCAAACCAGGTTTTGTGCAAAGCGAGGAATTATCTTGTTCGTATATATCCTCAAGAAAAAATCGAGAAGATCTTATTCACAATTACGAACAAGAATATCCTAGTATGTCTGAAGATGTCACTGATTATGAAAATTCGAATTTGATAGACGAAAGAAATAGAAGCGTTGATGATTACGAAAATTTAATCGATGCTAATGATCTTAGGCAAAGATTAAGAAAATTGGAAAGTCTTACTAACAGATCTTCTTATTCTCGTCAACAGTCGCCTTCCAGAAGGTATGTGAATTTTAATATATATAATAATTAATTTTATTAAAGAATTCAATGATTATTTCCTTATTTTGTTTTAGTGTTACTCCATCATATACTTCGAGGATATGTAATGCTACAACAAGAAGTGGCAAAAGATGTCGGTTATATGCAATAAATGGACAAATGTATTGTAACAGACATTCTCTTGGAAGCTCAATTATGGGTGATTGAAAAATTTTTTAATAATTATAAAATAAAATAACAAGAAAGGAATTTATTTTAGTATGTGGTAGTTAAAATATTTAATCTTATATAGTGGTGATGGATATTTACAAATTTATCTTATATATTTAAAAATTATGTAGTAGATATTTAAAAATTGTGCAGTGAATATTTAAAAGTTTATCTTTTATGTATCTCATTATATTTTACAAAAAACTAATTTCATAAGAAAAAAAATTACAAATTCATTCTAATAATTTCATTTCTTAAAAACATTTATGTATATTACAGATTTCTCATTCTATACATAATGCGAAATTTTATTTTTTAAATTTCTTAAATATCTAAATCTTTTCCTTTCTTGTAATTAGAAATATTTTTCTATTAAAAATTGATTTGATTCTGTTTGAAACAAAGCACAATATTGTTAGATAATTAAATTAAAAAGTTAAGAGATTGCTCTATCAATTATAAGTCCTATTGAATACTATAAATGACTTATATAGTGCCTTGAAATATTTGTGATGATTTTTGCTCTCTAACAAATATTGTAATTTGTATAAAGTAAATAATATTGTATATATTTAAATTTTGTATACTTAATACTTATTTTAAATACTTATTAGACTCAATAAGAATTTTATAATATATAGTAAGTATTAATATGTGATGGTATTTTCTGATATATTTTGTATTCATTGTCACAGATTGTTAAGAAAAACATACATTTTGTAAGTTCATTATTTAATTATAATTTATTTTTGTAAATCCTCATATTATGATTATTAATAATAATAAAAATATTACAACCTATTTGCAATTTTATTTAAAATTGTTAACAAATATAAATAAATTAAAATGTTTTATAAATAATAAAGAAAAATCAAAATAATTTTTTTAATTACAAACCGCCATATTGTATTGCGTGCAAACTGTATTGCTTGTCAGTTCCAAAAACTTTAAACTTTTATCAAAACCAATTCCAGTTATTAAATTATGTAAATTACAGTAATTTGTACCATAATCAAATACTCTAAACCATTCATTTGATGTGGATTCTCCCTAGTAGTAAAAAAATACTTTAATAAGAAATTATTATTTACTCATTAAAAAGTTAGACATACCGTTGCTATACAAGTTTTATTAATTTGTTCGAAATCGATTTTCATCGTTTCCGTAGTTCTTAAATTTGAAGCAAGATGTGTAGCTCTAATTATATTACTTTCATTTGGATTTGGTTCTTTGAGCTAGAGAATGAAAATTAAATAGTTAAAAAATTTTTTTAAAATAAAGTATTAAAGAAAACAAATTATTAATTTAAAAAAATATTGAATATAATAAAAAAAAACACTAAAATTATTCAAAATTTTGTTTCATAAATTAGAATTGTTTTTTTTACCGTGTACAAACATTTGCTACCACGTGGTCCACAATTCATGCAGGATGACCAATTAAGTATTTGAGACCGAAATTTCTGCATGACATATATGCAAGGATCTTCAAACTTCCTATCATAAAAAAGAAAATAAGTTACCATACATATTTTCTTAATATAAAAAATGATAAAAAATTATTAGGAATCGTGGAGAAATTCTCACGATTGTCTATGGAAATAGGGATAAGATATATTTAATTCCAAATTAACTGTTTTATTCATGAAAATTTATTATCGTCTTTTGGCAGCATGGAAGTTCAAAGGGGAGAACCGAAATAACACAAGCGACGTTCTCATATGCTTGAAAAGTGTGGCTCGTATATTTTTCAAGCGGTGTCGTCTAGCCAAAGAAAAATATACGAGCCTCACTATTGCTGGTCAATACATATTGAATTTCTCTTTGCACAAAATTGTTTGCAAAATAGATCTTATCTTAAAATATTTTTTCTAAGTTTTTAAAAATAACCAAATTTAAGAATATAAATGATAAAATGTTAATCAATCATAAAAATTAATTAAAATGAAAAAAAAGTTCATAAAAAATAAAATAAAATCACAATAATATCACAATAATATTTTAAATAAAAATTATTAATAATGAATATGAATATGAATATATGAATAATAAAAATCAAAATACCATTTTATAATGCAAGAAGCATGCATAGGATAAGGGAACACCAGGAAAATCCAAATAATACATATGAAGAATATCAGGAGCGCACAAATGGAATAGATAAATAATTTACATCTTGAAAATTTCGTACATTCATCTTTAACTATTACTGGTGGTGAATCATCTTGTTCTTCGAATTTGACCTTTCTTAAACCTTAAATTTCAATATTAATGCAGATGCAAAAAAAATACTTGAAGAACATTGTGAAATGTTGTAAAAATAAATAATTTGAAATATATTATAAAGGACATATCTCTGAAATAAATTGTAAAAAAGAAATATTATGAAGTATATTGTAGAGAACCATTCTGTTTTTTCGTCGTGGAGATATTTTGCGAGTTCATAAACCTATGTCTATCGACATGTGTATAAGGTGGTGGTCGTTTCGACATTGACCTGAGCTCCATGTATATTTTTTATACGGCGTTCCAACCTGACGCTTCTCTTCGATCTGGCTTTACAAATCGATCATCTTTCAACAGAAAAAAGAAAAACAATGGACTGATGATCCCTGAAATCTGTTAAGAAAAATGATAATATGGACGATTGTCCATTCTTTTAATTTTACCATAACTTTATTTCTATAATTAATAAAATATATTATTTGGATAGTAATTTCGTTTTTTTTCATGACAAAACCCAATTATAATATAAAAATTATAAATATAAATTTTAATTTAAATATTATATATTATGTATATATGAACTTTAATTTAAATATTAATTTTAATATTAAGAGTATTTCTTTTATAGATCTTCATAAAAAATAATTTTATCATAAAAATGAAAAAAAAATGAAATATAATTAAAAATTATTAATATTCTTATATTTTACTTAAAAAAATTAAAAAAAATCGATCAAGTAATCTGCATTCGTTCACGTTTTTGAAAAAATTTCTCACGATCAAATTATTTTTTTCGATTCTTTTTATCATGTTCATTCGATATCCCTAATGAATATTATCTGAATATTATTAAAATACGAACCATGAAATGTATTTGATCCAGTTACTTCCTTTTCTTCTCTTACTCAATTTTATATTCAATAATCAACTTTGCAATTTATATAATCAATTATATAATCAAAAGTATTTTTTTATAAAATTTAACTAATAAATTTAATAAACTTTAATCAATATATTTACTTATAACTATATTACTATTTACTTATAAGTAGAATACAATAAAATATTCCATTTGTTAAAAAAGAGATTGAATAATTAAAATATTTTTATTTTTACTATTTTATTTTATTAATTCTTTTCATGTTCAAACATTTTATTTTATCTTAAAATTTTCTTTGAGAGTATAAAAGAAAAAATAATATTTAGAGCGACATCTGACAATATAACATGCTTTGATGTTCCCTAATACCAGTATATATTCATTTCTTTGAATCGAATACTGTCAAGGAATCTCATCAGTTTCGATTCGAATTAGTGAATATTGACCAAAATATAATATAATGTTTGAATGTGAACGTTAATAAAATAAAGGAAACTTAACAATCGAACGAATGATTCTACATACAAAAGAAAAATCTTATTAGAATTTAGATTAGAATTTAAATCAAATAATGAAATTTTTAAGTATAAATATTTGTAAGTGCAAATAGAATATCAATTAATTATGACATTTTGACACTTTTGATTGTAAATGTTATATGTTATATTATTTATTTATTTAATCATTTATTTTTATCTAATCACATGTTTATCATTCAATCGAAATAATTTTCATATAATTCAAAAAACCAAAATGTTTCAATCGATAAGAATAATCAAAGAAATAAAAAGTATAAGATTATTTTGATTTTTAAATGAAATTTGATATATATCGCAAGGTGAAGAAACTTGTCTGTACGAGTCTGAACAGTGAAAAATGACAGATCAACGAGCCATAGTGTGATTTATAGTTGATTGTTTGAGAATATAGAAGAGAAGCAGAAGAAAAGATAAGCGACTTCTGCGAATGTGGGTCAGTAGAGAGGAATGAATGCTCACAGTGTTTTCCTGTTTACTGACTTCTACTAACACTGTCCCCATGTGAATGTATTGCAAATTGAACGTCCTTGATAAGTGCTCTTCTGCAAAAAAGTCTTCGTATGTGATGACTGCTTCACACTTCTTCTGAAAATCAAATTTATTTCAGTATTCATTTTATTATTTATTCTACTATTATCTTTATAATAATGAATAATTAAATTGTCTTATTACTTCATAAATCTTCCCATCAAATTTTCCCAAATTTTATTCTTTCTTTGATACTTCAGTAAAATATAATTTTCAGAAAGCCCCTATAAAAATGTAAAAAGAAGAAAGAAAAAGAGAATAAGCGAGGAGAGTCGTGTGAACCGGATCTTACAGTGGTGGCAGCTGTCGAGGGGACACGTCGACAACTTCTCCCCTCTTAGAAAGCTTGCATAAAAAGAAACTTTACTGTGGGTTAGAATATAGGCAAAGTGAAATGGAAGTATACCGAGGCAAAAATTAATAGAATCTTTTGATCACGATACCTGTAATTAGATGTTGTGTAAATGAATACAATTTTCCTTTGATGATTACTGATTGCCGATGAAGGAAAATTGAAATAGAAAGATAGGAAAAGAAGGTTCTTACTTTCTTACCGGTTCTCCCGAGAAATGTATAATTCGAACCGCCTGTCGGCAACTAATTTCCTGTTTCGAGGGCGGGACTACAGAAACGGCTTTCTGTCAAAGATCTGACCGACTATATTCGTTATATATATAATTGAAATCTATTTCTCAATATAGTCATTAAAAAATCTATTATTAAAAAAAGAACTCAGGAAGTATCCAAATTTTTGTTACACAATGAGTTTCTCAATTAAATAATAATTCTTAAAAAAAAAAAAAAAGAAAAAAAGAAAATCAGAAAACTTCTCTGTCCACTTTGATTAATTCGAGCTCGTTTCGATAAAACCAATTTTTTTTAAAGGAAACAGCTGTCCAACAAAAGTAACAACCTTCTCGAGAGATAGCGTAATGGGTCCACTTCTCTATCAAAACCGGAGGATTCACCTCTTCGATTCCCCAGACGCTCTGACATCAACATCTGCACAGAAAAGATTTCAAAGCTTCATCCAATACTGAAAGCAACTCACGAATATCATCTTCAAAGCACTTCACACTTTTTTCTTCAATTTAAACTTGTCAGCATATCTTAACCCAAAATAAGAAACGTCATTTCTAAAGTTAATCTTAGATATTTCTTTTCTTTTTTTTTTTTTTTTTTATAAAAGAAAAAAAATTGTTTCTTCTTTAATATAATTTTTAACATATCTGAAAACTGAAAAGTAAAAGAGACAGGTAGAATGAAAAGTTGAAGATCAAAATTAAGATTATGAGTAATGTTTCTTATTTTATTTAGGAAAGTTTCATAAATCGATCAAAGAGATATTTCTGATAGTAAAACGATAAATAAAAAAGAAGAGGAATTAATTCCATGGATACCTTATCGATGTCTTCTTTTCATCGAATCACAGACTAACCCTATTTTCGACTCGACTCTCCACTATTTGCGCATATAAATATTTTACGAGGGCCAGGAAAAAAACTCTATTTTCGTGCGAGCAAACCCTATCGCCATCGTTCATAAGGAGAGATTTACGACGAACGGAAAGTGATTATTATCTTCAGTCAGCTACCTCCTTCTCGACAATGAAATGTATTTTTATCATTTAAAAACAATTTCTTCCAATATTTTTCAACTTAGAATATTTTACAGAATTTATATTTCTTAAAATAAAATTTATATATAAAATTATATGTAAATTATATGTATATATATATAAAACTAACTTCCCTGTATGAGAGATGAAGAAACGTACGGATTCGTTATAGCATTGAAAAAACTCTAGCATTGAAATACCTATTCTTCTGAAAATAAAATATAATTAATCGTTAAGAAGAAATTAGAGAACGGTGTTGGTGTGGTAACATGTTTCGAATCTCAAAGGCAATAATTCTTTTTAATAGTAGGGTAAATGAATCACAAAACAGTAAAAATAGCAGAAACGCGTCGAATTATATTGCACCAAAGTGTACCAAATAAATGTCTTCACGAATTAAGAACCGCTACAAGCGTTCAAACCTCTATAATAACAATTTACGCGCTGTTCCTTCATTTTTCAAGTGATACACCATGATACAGCGTTTCTCAATGATTTCATTCAATAATTGATTTTTTTTTTTTTATAAAAAGCTAATCATCTAATTTATCATATTTCTAAATTTTTTAAAACGATTAGTTTTAAAAAATTTTAACGAGAATTCTCAAGCAAGAATATTAGACGCTCACATTCTATAATTGCTATTAAAAAAACAATCAAATAATAATTAACTATAAGCCAATGAAATTGAAATAACATGTTAATTCAAATTTTTCCTTATTTTCATAAATTATTAAATTGTCATTATTGAAAAAATTACAAGAAGATTATGAATCAATTTTTCCATAAAATTTTAAAGCTTGAGAAACACTGGAGTTCCAGTGCATCTCGTCTGTTGTCAATGTTCCGGGGTTCCTGGAAAGAATTACAGGATTTATACCCACTAGTCGAAAGTATCCCTGCTAATTATCTTGGGGACGAAGATTTATGGAATTTTTCATGGCAAACCGCGAAGGAATAATTAAAATAGATCGGAACGTGGAAACAGTAAATTGTAAGGGCCGCCGCCCCCACCAATGGATGGAATTTACTCAGGCGATACCACGGAATCACGGATCTCACAATACCGGTGCAGTACAGGCGCCAAGGAAAACTCGTTCGTTTTCGTACAGAGCAAAAAGACACCAGAAATTATTCCGGTGAAGTATATAGTGCCGTGTAAACACATTTGCAAAAGCAAATGGAAGCTCCATCGCGGTCTGCCGTTTATTTCAGAACAGTGGAAAGATTTCTGATAGGGAAAATGATTGATCTAGTTGAAACCTGAAAAAGAAAGAAAAAATAATTCGTTTAGAAAGAAATTATTATAAATAAATAAACCAGAACAAATGCACATTGTTTTCAATTTTAAAATCTAACATTATTCAAAAACGTGAATCAATTGCTTCATTCTTTTAATTAGAATCGAGACCAGGTCGTCACTAAGTTTGAATAAGATAAATTAAGGAGGAGCGGAGCATGAGAACCCAAATAATTTACGATTGGTGTCGCGGGGGCGTTAGACACCCCTTAGGAATTCTATGGGCTACCCTTACCGGAAGCACGGTGTGAAACCGAAGGCGTCTGCGCCTTGATGCTGCCATTCGAAAGCGCCGCCCCTCAGCGACTGCGTGTCGTCGGTTTAATGAAAAGAAAGCGGAGAAGGGCAACTCTGATGTCGGTTTCCCCATTGAAACGGAAAGGGTGGTTATCTTCCCTCTCTCGTTGATTCGATGTTATGGTGTTTTATGCAACATCCAAAATGGAAACTCCATTCCTAGAATGGTTACGATCCTAATTTAAAGATTAAAAAAGAAAATTAGAATCAATTCCATCAAAGAAGCCGCTTTTAGTTGTGGAAAAAAAAAAAAAAAAAAAAAAGAAATAACATGGATTCTAAAAGCATTACATAAAAAATAGTTTCCCTTGACCAAAGTAGGATAACTTACTATGCAAGTCAAAGGGGTTAGTCTTTCAGAATCATGGCTCCTTTTTATTTGGACACCGAAAATGGCCTCCGCGAGGAGTTTTCTCGAGATATAAATTAACAGGCTAGGAAAAACACAGGGCGAGAGTCATTCAAAGCTGATATATGAACACGTGATTCATTAACAGTCACTGATGAAGTATGTGTTAATGAAGAGAATACTCTTCTTCGTCGTCGTTCCATCATCCCTAGGTTTAAACTATGTTTTCTCTATGAAACCACGTGGTTCGAGCGTTATTTTCGAAAAAGAACGTTAGGGTGATGTTAGTTAATCCTTCCAATGTGAACTATTATCATATGTTTTCTTTTTAACAGCAAAAATATGAAATATTTAAATTAGATTCTAAAATTATTCTATTTACTTATTTTGTATTCTATTTACTTATTTAATCATTACTTTTATTTCATCAATACTTATTTATATTTATTCATATTACATTTTCATTAGTTTCTTTTTTTTTAAATAGTTAATAATGTTTAATAAAAAAAAAACAAAAATTGAAAACTAATCTTTATAAAATATAAAATAAAAGTTTGAATGGTGAGACCATTCATTAAGGCCATATTCTTTCTGAAGAGTCCTCACCAAGTTTGTGATAAAGAAGGATCCTTCTTGGAAGGTTCATTGAAGAAATTTTAGTAATGTCTTCACCTCATCCACGAAGAGAAAAAGAGAGAAGAAAATATATTAAAATATATTTACATAAAAAAAAATTTTTCTAAAAATTCTTCACTATTGTTAAAATTCAAAAAAAAAAAAAATTAGTATTATATATTCTTCTCTAATTTTTAATAGATATTAATAAAAAAAACTACGACATAGTATATAGTAATATATACAATATAAGAACATTATGAACTATACTAAAATACTATAATACTAATATTAAAATAACGCTAATTTTATTTTACAAGATAAAAAAGAAAATTAATCAAGTATTGAAATTAAAAAATTTCTAACAATTACTCACTGTTATTCAGGTATTATTCAGCTAGATGAAGTGAAGAAAGATTAGAAAACATCAGAGATTCGAGGATTTTCTAGTCGTCGATGTCGTCAGAGGGTCAAAAACGAGGGGAGACACGGCCGATTATGAAAAGTTTTTGTCGCGCTGGCGCCAGCGAGTCGAACGCAACGTACTTTCCTTCCTTCCCGCCAGGCTTTGAATAGCTAAAATCATCCCGTGTGCCAATTTCAAAGTAGCGGCTCCGTTTAACTTCACGGGAAGAAAAGGAAGAAAAAAAAAGAAGCGATCGTCTCTTGTTACACATCCGTGACATGGTGCATTTAGCATGACTGCAGTCGAACACAATGACCTGCGAATGTAACATGTTGTTCGTTTAAAGTCAGATTAATGGTTTTTATTCTTTTTTTTTTTTTTTTTTTTTAGAAATCATTTAGAAAATGAAGAATTAAATATATAAAAAAAAAAATTAAGATCAAAGAAATATAAAAAATAGAACAAAATATGCTTCATAAAAATAAAATATGTATATTTCTAATATAAAAAAATAATAACTTAAATACTCTAAATTCTTCATTTCTTTATTATAAAAAGATTGTATTATTTAATATATTAAAGAAGAATGTTAAAGAAAAAAAGAGATGCAGAGCAATAGAAAAGATTCATTTTGAAAAAATAGCGCCATTAAAACTGGGTGGAGCTCACCTGCCTTTTACCTGTCCTGTATCTTCCAATCAGAGACTGGAGTATCTATCTTATTCCACTGTTGGTGAGGATCAAACAAAAGGGGATCCAATCCAATGTAAAATATGGCGTTATCCACCATTTAAATCTTTTAGATTTCTATTTTAGATCTCTATCTATTATTATTATTTAATATTTAGTTACTGATAAAATTGCAATATCTATTGAATTATATTTATCTGTATAAATGAAATTATTATTAATACCTATGTTATGTAACTAATATCTTAATATCATAAACATTGTTATTTTTAATATTTTTAAATTTGAAAAGTAATTGTACGAACTGAATTAAGTGTAAATAAACTAATGTGAGCGTATTAAATATATAAAAATGAATGCAAATATCTTCCTTTTTTTTCAAGGATCGTGTCAATATCTATAACATTTCGATGCCTTTTTATAATATCTATTTAAGTTATTAAATTCATTTTATGTCTATTCATCAATAACTGCATTCTAAAAAATTAATATTTTTTTCAATTTTTACAAATTGTACTAGTTGATAACATATATAGAATCTGCTGAAATAATAACGATGAATCTATCATCAGTATGATTTCAGTGGTTCGTAGTAACCATGGGGTTCCATGCACAAGAAAAAATAAAAAAGGGCACGCTTCCTCTGAGTCGGGAAGTGTCGCGTGTCCTGATGGCTCTCTCCTTCCAAGAACTAGGATCGTTTAGATTTGACCTCTTAGACTGTGCCTTAGAATCTCCTGAACGAATTCACCAGACCCTGCAAAATTTCCATGGCAATTAGTGAACTTGACTCGACATCCTATCATTAGTTTCAACTTTCAACATTTTTTCTTTTTTTTTTCTTGACTACTGTATTTTTTTTTCTTTTTATTTTATATTCAGTGTATTTTTACCATAGAATGTTATCTATTTTTATTATTTATTTATTTTAAATTTATTATATATTATTTATGAATATTGTTAAATATTTATTAATTATTTGAAATCGAAAATAGAATATTATAATAAAAAAAATATTAAAATAAATATAAAAAATAAAAAAAATTTATTATTTTTTGTTGAAATCATAAATTTGTATAGAATTTGATATTGTTATTGTAGAAATAATTTAATATTTCGGAATAGTTTAAATTCATTAATTAATGATTCAATAATTAATTTTAGAATTTAAATACAATGTTTGTACAAAATTGGTTTTGAAATATATAATTAAATATATAAACTTTTTTATAAAAATTTTTTATAAAAAAAAAAATTAAAATATTAGAAAATACTTTACCAGTATTCTCCAATTTCATTTTTGACAGTGAAGAGGAGAAATGACAATGGATCGTCGGGAGTGGTAAGAGAAACGAAAGGAATGTCCGTGGAACCCCCACTGAGGAATCCAGAGGCCCATCCATGCCATGACGATCCGTGAGGCCCTTTTTTTCTAATTCACGATCTCAGCATCAGGGTCCACGTTATTCACGTGGGTCTAATACCCCCTCGAAGACGTTAATTCGAGAAATTCAATCCAGACTTCTCATTTGTCACCTCTCTTTTCTTCTGATTAAAAAAAAAAAATATATGTATTAGTTAAGAAAAATACAAATTTCAAGAAATTATATTAAATCTTTATTTAATTATTATTCTAATTAATAATTAAATAATAAGTATTAATATTTATGTTTAATAATACTAATTTTAAATTTTAATTCTTTTTTACTATACTACTTTCTTACTGTATTAATTCTTTCTTACTAAATTAGTTTCTTAAAAAATACTTTCTAATTAAATAATAAAAATTATTTTAACAATATTAGAATTAAGAATTAATTTTTAATACATTTATAATAAAGAAAATTGTAAATTATTGGAAAATAAAAATTACAATAACATTAATAGAAAGGATTCAAAGAGCAGAAAAGCGAAGGTCAAACAACCACTTGGACAACCTGATGGTGAACACGTGTGTTTGAAGTAGAAGTATTTCTGAAATGCGTACAGAATCCGCACATGCATACTAAGTAACCGTAACAAAAATGTGGAGACAATAAGTCTAAGAACATTTTGACAGGTTTTGTTGCTTTTTGGCTCTCGCCATTTTTTCACTTCCGGACTTCTTGTGAATGAATGTTCAACCCGTATTTTTTTTTTTACTGTCATTGAAAAAAAAAAAAAAATAAGATAAAGTTATATTGATTTATACATATATGATACATACATTATAAATATCATAAATATTATAATTGAAGAAAATTGTAAAAAATTTTAATAAAAAAAATAATTTTTAAAATTGTATCAATTATTTCTTTATAAAAATATAATTTAAATAAAGAATAATATAAAATCTTTTAAGAAATTAGCAACTTGAACTTCACATTTATTTAGTAAATTTATTAGACTGAAGTGTAGAGATTCGCAAATTACAAGATAGAAGATGAAAGCTCATCGTTGACGTCGCGACAACGTTCACTAATCCAGCTGTTAGTTTCACCAGTTCAAATTTATCGTATTCGTAATCCAAAAGCAGATATGATTATTAGACAACAGTTTTCTTCAATTTATTTAATCAATGTCCATCCATTTTCTTAACAAGAATATTGGAAATTAAATTCATACTTACTTAATAAATAAAACGTAAAAAGAATTTGTAATTCTAATGTAAAGAATTTTTTCATTCTTTGTTAGTTCATTATATATCTAAAAATATTTTTAAATAGATACTATTTTTGTAAATTTGTTTTGTCGTTTATGTCATTAAAAAATTAATTATACAAAGTTATTAATTAATAGGTTAGTTATTAATAATAGATTAGTTAAATTATTATTATTAATTATTAATTAATAATATTATTAAATAATATAAATAAATTTAAATAAAAATCGGGATAAATTGCTCTTCTTGAATGAATCTTTTTCTCTGAATCTTCTCTAAATTCTAGAATGTAGTAGATATTTTCAGAGACACATTCATTATTTACTAAGAATTTCAAGTGAACTAGTTTAATAGGCTTACTAGTCCTGTTTAAATTATTTAATCTTCATTGAAAGAGATTCCTTAGTAAACTAAACTATTATCTGTAAAGAAAACAAGTCACAGATATTTTTTCACAAAATACAAAATACACACAGAAGAAATATTACTATTCTTCCTTACTATTTAAAATAAAGTAAAAAAGAAATCAAGAAAAAAAGTTTCTATACCTTCTATATCTTAAAAAATTTATTATATTTCTTTAAAAAAAAAAAAAAATAAAATTTACTTATTCTTCTATTAATTTTTTTTTGTTTTTTTTCTATTTTTTTATTATTTTTATTTTTTCTTTATTTTCTATTTATTTTGTTCTATTTTATTAAATTTAAATTATCTAAAAATTTTTAATTTTATCTTAAGACATGAATTTTGTTTGAAACTGAAATTACATCTTGAGAATCTAAATATTTCCATCATTGTAAACATAAAAATATGTTTAATAATCCTTTAAAATAAGCTAGCATCTGGAGAATTAGCGAGTTCGAGTTTTAATATTCGACGACGGCCAATGTCATACGATGAAGGGCGCACTTTTTCCTAATGGATAAAATTCGATGGAGACATGTGTTCGCCAGACGACGTCTCCAAGGTGCATGGGAATGAATTATGTTTCATTATGTCCGTCTTACAAGAGTATAAAGAACCAACGTTACACAATTTCTTTTCTAAACTTTAATTCTTAACCTCTTCTTTTTCTTCCCTTTATTATCTCACCTAAAAAAAAATATCGTTTAATCTTTCTTATAATATCGTTTTGATGGAAACAATTAATTCATAATAATTGCGATAACATTTAATATTAAAATAAATTCATAAATACATGAGATGAAATATATACAACAGTAGTCGCGCAGTCGCATATCGAATTTTATACAACGTATTTTTTCCGTTATTATAATCAATCATTTGATTCGTCTCACCTATTCTGTTAATGATACTTAACAGTTAATAATAAAATAAGTTAACAAATAAAATAAATGCGAAAATACTATAACTTCAACTAAATATTAAGAAATATTTTATATATAATGTATTGTTAATATAAAATAACATTATATATATGATTGTATATGTAATCAAATGGACTATATATTCATTTATATATTTTCTTTAATATTATATGTATATTATGTTAGCATTATATACACATGCATGAAAGAATTTAATATTTGCTAAAGTATTATGTAAAATATTGAAGATAATATGATTATATAAACTATATAATTATGATTCTATATGATTCTTTAAAACATAAATAAATTTTGTAATTAAAATATAAGAGTTACATAATATGTAAAATACGACATTAAACTGCGCACATACTCTAGAACAGCGATCCCTTAGTGACAATAAACAAACGATGACGACGGAAGTGCAGAAACGCAGCGTCGGTTGTTTGTTTGATTTTCAGGTCGACTTTCTTTCTGGCAGCATCCACGACGTCGACGGCTCCGTTGACGACGCGTGTACCATGTATACATCGGTTCCAGAACGAGGTTTCTTGAATCGTGAGAGAGGACCACCCTGATCGTCGTCACATCTTCCATAACACATTACTTATTATTTCTTACGAACAAATTTCTTCAAAATTATAATCCAATCGCATTTTAAATATATTAATAATTTTTTATCACATATATACAGTTTTATTGAAATATTTATTTGATTATTTTCTTTCCTTAATTCATCAAGGATTAGGAAAACAAAATTCACTTGATTGTTTCAATGTACCTGTGGTCACTTTCACGTCTGTCTCTAACCAATGAAATGTCGTGGCTGGATTATGGGGATTTTATTAACCTCTATAATCCAAAAGTAGCAAGTACCTACTGTATGAGCAATGTTTTCACAAAAGCATTTGGCACGTTCCTTCTTAAATTAGCCTAAAGAATTTTACTAAAATTTACCGTTCAGTAAAGATTAGGATTTAGTAGAAAACAAGAAATTCTATTACAAAATTAATATTTTTATAAAGTTCTTTAATTAAAAAATAATTGTATTAATTTTATAATTAAAATTCTTATAATTAAAAAAATTCTATAGATAAGTTTTAATTATATATATGTAATATATATTAATTATATATAATAATATATATATGTAATACTTAGAATTATTTTATTTAATTATTTATATATATTAGATATGTATCATTAAATTAGATAAAATTAAATAAAATTACTTTAATAGTAAATAAGATTTTAATTTATTTAAATTGGAATATTTTTTATTATGAAATGTAATTTAAATGGTGAAATTATATATAAGTTTTTAGATTAGATTTTCTTCAAGTTTTCCTAAATTGGTTATTATAATCCAGTCTAGATCTTAATAAAATTCGTGAATGTCTTAAATACTATGTTATATTAATTTAGTTAATTTATTGTTAATTACTTTTATTGTTAATTCAGTGGCGTAGTTGCTAGAATTTGCAAGTGGTTCTTTAATCTGAAGAAAGAAAAGAAAAGAAGAGAAAAGAAAAGAAAAGAAATCATCTTTACTTATATTTCTATAGTTCGCGTTTTGTAACGCCATATTGAAAAATAAGTAATAGATGATATTTTTATAATTTTCTATTTCTATTTTATACTATTTTTATTTAAAGAAATTTGATTTTTAAAAAAAAAACTCAAATTTAATATTCCATCCTAAAATTAATATTAATTTTTATTAACATTTAAAATCATTGCACAACTCGATGGTAAGTAAATTTATTACAAAAAATAAATTGAAATTATCTTTGAAATCCTTGAATAATCCTTGAAATTAGTGTTTTTATAACTAGATCTTAATTATTTTATTGCCCAAGTAGCTTCTACTTGGAACCCATGATAATTCCCAGATTTTAGAATGTTAAGCAATTACTAAACACAAGAAATACCAGATAAGCAACGTGACTGGAATCTCATTAAAGGTACAGCGCACTCTATGATCACCATGTGTTCGCCAAATTCTCTAGTTTATACGACCGGCACAAGTCTTGACATGTGTTCAACAGAACTACAGAGAGGTCAGTTAAGAATTGAAGTCCTAACAGGTAGCACGTGTAATCATCAAACGGACACCTGGTGAAAAAAATCATCCTTTACGATTCAATAATATTTAAATAAAAAAACAATAAATTACGAAGATGAGCAAAAAAGTTATTTAAATAAAAAATAAACAGAAAAATATATTTTTATGAAATGACAATAAAAAGAAATTTTTATTTTTTATTTTTAAATTTGTATATTTATTTTTTCATTAATCAACTATATCAACGGACAAAAACTATAATACATTGAAAATATATTATAGTAAATGATAGTTATATGGAAAAATATGTATATAATTTAAATAAAGTCAAACTTTTTAGCTCACTTTTGTAAATTAAAATAAAATTATATTAAATTTAACAATTTATTACTGAATAATTTACTTATTTTTATGAAGCTTAAAAATTTAAAAATAAATTATTTTAAGTAAAATAAAATTATATTCGTTAATTAAAAAAAATATTAAAATATTATATATATAAATATTTTAAATGTGTTTAAATTTATAATAATTTATAAAATTAAATCTATTGATAACATAGGATATTGACTTTAAAGAATGAAGTAGGTATTGAAAGAAGATTTTAAAGTTCGTAAATATAAATCTTAAAGGAAGTGGTAAAAGGATTTTTAATCGCTGGAAGTCAAACAGTAATTCGGATTAAGAAACCAGAAAAATATTTGCATTGAAAACAATAAACAGATTGGCAACTACTGGTTTTTTGGTGATCATGCATACTGTTAATATTTTAGCGTATGCTTTCTTTGTCTTTTTCTGAAAAAATTTTATAAAATAATTTGTGTGATATTTTGTGATGTTGAAAAAATTTGAGGTTAATAATGATTTATAATGCGTATATAGATAAAATACAATAAGTAAAAGTAAAATGGGAGGAGTAGTGTTGATGCTTGCCAGAGAGTCGAGTGGATCGGCATTGTGAGAGGCACTTGTCGCTATTCAAGAATCATAAACACGGATTGACTTCTAGTCTCGTGCCTCTTTTGGACGCTTTTTCCCTCTTATTTAACAGGTCTATTCACTCTTTTCTTTTCTGAGGGAAATTCTAACATAAATCTTTAATAAGCACTTTCAATTTAAGATAAGTAACCTTAATAAATATTAATATAATAATTATATAAATTCTTTAAATATAAAAAATAAGTATTAATATTAAAATAGAATAAACAAACATAATCAAACTTCTAAAATAAAATAAATAATATATACAATCTTTTTTTATTTAAAACACTATATATGTATTTAATTTGATTGAGTAATCTAGTTTTTCATTCAATAGCTAAAATTGTAACTTTATTATATGATTTACTTTCTTTATTTCAAACACTAGATTTACTAGATAAAATATAGAAAGATGAATTGAAATTTAAAAAGAAATAAAAAAATATATACTTATCTATATATTCTAAAATAAAGGAAAAACTAAATATTATTCTTCATTTGAACATCAATGATCGTATTGCTACACATAGTAAATTTTTTCAGAACGTACATATGAAATGCATCCACGATGAGGTTAATCGTAATGCATGATGAACATGCTCGAAGAAAATCTAGAATCGCAAGCAAGGATAGTATTCGTCAATCCTTAGTCTATAAACTCGAAACATCCAACGACAATATCTCTTATGGCTTCTCAGCTCACGTACTGTTCACAAAGTGTCCCTGGGCTAGGTCCGTACGTATTATAAACGCTGCCTTTACGATCCGCGCCGACAGATAATTTCTACAATGTTTGCCACCATCTTCGCCATGTGTCGAACATACGGCATCATCTTAGTGGAGAGCAATAAGCCTAAGGTAGAGAAGTTGCGTATTCTTTGAACACGGTCCTTTCTTGCTCCTTACAATTGCAATTGTGCATGTACGGTTAGACCTGCAAATAGAATACAATTAAACGTAGGAAATTCTATCACGCTTTCATGATTTATTATTAATAAATTTATTTTCATATAGAATATTTCAAATTTTTCAGAATAAATGTTATACAAACACAAGATGTTCAAAATTTTACTAAGAAATTTATAATAAAAAATAAAAAGTACAAAATAAACAATAATAAATATCTTAAAATAATAAAGATATGATAAAAATTCTGCTCTTAATTCTGATTTTTAATTTTGATTTTTGTAATGGATTATTTTTTCATAAATCTGAAAAATTGAAAATATGCTATATATAATATATAGTAATAAAAACAGAAGTTGAATGAGTATAAAAAAAATACAGATGTCCTTTATGACCTTGTGAGTTTTCTTCTACAGAGACTTTCACCTTTTTCCCTCAGAGGAAACATGTGTTTTGACCACCAGTTTTCGGCAGGTCGCGAACACATGTTCCGGGTTGCCATTCAACTCGTAAATGCAAATTCATGGTACAGTCAACGTAGCGACACATGGACCACCATCCTACATCTATTATCACAATGTCCATCTTCCATCCTTGTGTTTTCAATGTTTCAATGAATGGACTTTTTAAAAATTACATTTGTGTGCAAGTCAACAATGATTTTTCTGAGTAATGAAATTTTTTTAGAATCACAAAAATTACAAAATTAAAGATTAATTTTAAAAATCTATATATAAAAATGTTCTATCTAAATGAATTTTTCTTAAATATTCATATATTTTTATTATAAATATTGACACAAACATGTCATATGAAATTTCTATTTAAATGATAAAAAAATTATAAAATCAAAGATTGTCTTAACCAACAATAAGATAATAAATTTGTAATTTGTGAATTAAAATATAATTAGATTATATAATTTATAAATATTATATAATACTAATGAAGTTTTTGAATATTTTATAGAATATAATTTACTATAATATTTGTCTTTAGAAATCTACTAGAATTTCCATTGATCAATTCATAATACATTTTTTAAAGATTAAAATAACTTCAGGTTAAAGAGAGCTTCAGGTTACTAACGGAAGAAGTTTCTGGGGATTCCCCACTGTAAATATTCGAAGAATTGTTCATAGACAGATCGGCGCCATTTTATGACCATGATAAAAGACTTCTTAGGCCATCAGGTGTTAATTGCTTTGCTGGTGGCAGAATTCAACCTGAAATACCGAAATACCTTAATCCTTACAGCCAGTGTAAACAGGCTCATCCATAAATTCTCATCAAATCGGATTTTCTTTGACAGTACACTACCTTCGAGGAATTATTAAAAGCCTCTTGCAGCTAATTAGCCTTTCCCGACAAGTTATTGAAAACAGGTAGGTTAGAAAATATATATATGTAATAACTATTTATTTAAAAGAAAATTCAATTTCCTTTAAAGATTATGTAAGAATAACACGTGATTATATTATGGCACATAATACAAGTTGAAGTTATATTCATATAAAAACTACTTGTAATAAGGAAAAATCTTATTTCTTCTAGTAATTTTTTATCAGAAAAAAATAAATTATATAAGATTCTATATTTGATACATTTACATTTTATTGATACAAATATCAACAATTTTAATAATTTTAATTTTATTATCAATTTGATTTGAAAATCTTTTAAATAACAAATTTTATGTATAAATACATAAAAATATATTTATAAAGTTGCATATATATATATACTGATAATATGATTATAATTAATATAATAATATAATATATAATTTATATCAGAATTTTTTGAATAATTTTTTTAAAATTAAATATTATTATTATAAGAATATATAATACATTATATGTTTCTTTATAATAAAAAAAAACATAAAAAATAAAAACAAAAATATAAATTAGTTTTTGTTTTTTAAATAAAAAAGGAAAAAAGTCATAAAATCTAGTGTATAGAAAGTAGTCTTTAGAAACCCTTAACCTGCAACGGTGCACAACGAAGCATGCATTCGCATGTACACCGATTAAACGCAACTGCATACGCATAATTAAGTTCGCGTTAATATTGTGAAACGGTGCGTGCAGCAGGAACGCACGCACATATTTGCAACCTCTCTTGTGTTGTGTGTAGATATTCTTTTAGATTCTGAATAACGATGCTTATTTTATTCTTTATAAATTTTCAAAATATTTTTTTAATCTATTTTATTATTCTTCTTTTTAAATTTATTAATAAGAAATTAAAAAAAAAATAATAAAAAATAAGAAAGTAAAAAATAAAAGTTATTTTAATCTCTCATATGACTTATAGAAATAATAGAGAAATATTTTCTTATTTCATTTTAATCGCTATGATATCCCAATTATTTTATTGATTTTTCTTCAGTTTATTATCTTCTCATTTATTTCTTTTTTAATTTTTTTATACAATTTAAAAAAACACAAGATTACTTTGATTTCTCTGAAAATACAAAATTAAACATTAATTTTGTAAACTATTTCATATAAAATATTTTTTATAAAATATTTTTTTACTAAATCAATATATAAATATTTCAAGTAAGTCATCTTTCTTGATTACATACATAATCGCCTAGAACTGTCAAAAAATCAAATCATGCCAAATCCCAAGGAATTTTCAACTTTAAGGAAAAGTCAAGGAAGCCAGGAAGATGGTGCAAGTTATTTGACTTTGATCAGCAACGAGTATTATTTTGGTGTTTGGCCGCGTTATTTATCGGCCTCTTTATTGGCGATCTGATTTTCAGTTGGCTACGAGCCAGGATCCGGGATTTTCTGCTTGCTCGTTTCGCTTCCCAGAAGTGAACGGCAGAGACGAAAAAGCAACGTTAATGTCTTTACTTTCGATAAACGTGTTTCGATGTAACGACAAATTCAGACGTATGTCCTACGACTTCCTCAAAAGTGTAAAAGTATTTCTTATAATTGGATAGCTTAATACTTATTAATGGTCACTAAATATTTTTATATGTTCTGCTTCGGAGTCACACTTTCCTGAAATAAGATTAATTTAATTTTTCTTTAAATACTATCTTGATAAGTTATACAAAATTAAAAGAAAAAGAGATTAGAAATAAAAAAGAAAAAAAATTTTTGATAAAATTTTTGTAAATCAAGTATATTTGATATCATTTAAAGCTAATTTATATTTTATGAACAAGAATTTTTATAATGATATTTATGTAATGACATATGATTAAAATTACCATGCTGATTTAAAATTTTTTATAAATTTATAGAAAAAGAAAAACAAAATATAAAATATAAATAATAAATAAATTTAATTATTAATAAAACAAAAAAAAAGAGGAAGAATAAAGTGGAATTTAAGTTTAAAATTACTATAGAAAAAGATTCTTCCGATTAAGAAGAAATTCAATGACTTCGCTGATTCAGTCGCCACCCCCGCAACTAAATTTTACACAGGCGTTGCCACAACGTGGAGTGAGACATAGTAAATCACGGGACTATGTAGGAAAACCGTGGAACCCGTGAAAGCTCGAAACGCGGAATTTATAGATACCTTCAAAAGAGCTTTCGTCCGTCACAACAAACATGTCCCGGCAATCCAGCATGGTCATTCATCATCCAGCCTCGCCACTGGAACTGCGGCTCGTCTATCAACGATTTTGAATCGTTCCATTCGCCTGTATTAATTTCAAATCGCGAGAAATAAACTTATTCTTGAAAACATCTAAAGTTTTGGTATGGATATTTAATGCATTAATTTGTACCTTTGTTGTATTAAAGATGGAAAAAATTTATAAGATGAATAACTTGAAAGGATAAAACAGATCTAAAAAAGTAGATGAAATTATTAATTTTAAGATTATTGAGATTAATTAGTTGATAGTTTAATGTAATTATGTAAAATTTAAAAAATATATTAATATAATTTTAAAAAAATCTTATCTTATATAAGTTAAACTTTGCAATCAATACATACTTACTTGATTCAACTAGTGAGAATTAATTTTATATCTATATTAGTATATGTATAATAAAAATCCTATAAATGAAAAAAAAAAATAATTATAAATAAAAATAAGTAAATGAGTTATTAAATTCATTAACTTTAAAGAAAAGAATTTGAAAAACTATTTCAAATATAAACAAATTATGTTAATGAGAATAATCAAACAAAATCGACAAAGAGAAACAGAAGAATCGCGCGTTTTCGCGCCATTTCATGCCAAGTGAATGCAGAGTTTTGCAGATCATAGCCCTGTTCTTCGCTATCCCTCGCTTTATTCTCACTGGCTCCTCGCGATATAAATATTCAACATGGGTCGTCCCTCAAGTCTTCTATCTCTTTCTTCGTGTGTTGCTCCTTTTCTGTTCTTTCTCTTACAATACTATCTCTCTTCATCATCATCCAAGCTATTCAATCTCTCTCCTTTCGATTTCTTCAATCTTGCAGTTCGAAATTATTGAAGCATTAGAGAAAGATCATCAATCATTTCATATAAAATTTAATAAAATTCCTATCGGCAAAATTCAAAAGCTAAATACTCATCTCAAACAAATTTAATAAAATATCTGAAATAAGTAACTATAAAACTATATCCGTTTCATGAATTTCAATTTTTTTACTTTTAGAAATCACTAACAGAAGAAGCTAAGGAAATTAAATGAAAATATAAAAAAATATTCAAATTCCAGTTTTATCTATATTCTATTTTTCTTCTCCTTATGTCCACAGTTTTGACAGTGGTTACAACTTTTGTAGCTCTCTGATCATGATTTTCAATCTCCCAAGCCCCCTTTCAGTACATCCTTTTCTTTCCAAGAGCCAAGTTTTGTGGGTGGGGACTAACTGACAGACACGATGGATAAAAGAAACCGTCCCAGAGCATTGGAGGGGTTTATATAGGCGGATAGAGGGGCCAGGTAGGGGAACAGCTCCATAGTCGAAGGCGGGGTTCCTGGTTGACATGAAGAGGCAGTCCGAGGGTCGGTTCTTTCAGATGAGTCTGAACTTTCGAGCAGAGACGTATGCTCATTTACAAGCCTGCTATAAATGTATCGACACTATATCGATGTCGAGCGTGTGTCCTATAATAGTCCAAATCCTTTCATAAAAGCGTTACTCTATAAAAAATCCTTTGAAATCCTAGAATTAGATATAATTCTATTCAAACAGGTTCGAAGTGTTTGGGACGAGTTCTAGTGAGTGATGTCTAAGTGTTTAAATATTAACTAATAGCCAAAGTGAATTTTAATGAAGATCATGCAGACCACGCAACCAGTGAGTCTCCAGTCGCAAAGGATCCAGGGGCTCTATCTTCTGGACAATAACGACAGCTCTGGAATTCCTCACAGTGCTGAAAGCTCAGCTAGTAACTCTCCTGATCACTATGAAAGGTTTTCTCCTCCGACACACTTAATGGATCTAAGCAGTCCACCTGAGCACAGGGATCTACCTATATATCAACCTCATCATCATCTTCATCATCATCAAGTACTTTATCAACAATCCTCTTACCTGATGTATGAAAATCCTGATGATCCTGAAAAAAGGTATCAAGAACATCCCAATGGAAAGATCCTTAGGGAACTTCAAACTGACTATGATAGACGTCTTCATGATAATTCTCCAGGTTTTTTGTCAGATCATAGCAGAGATCAAGAACAAAATCTTTATTTAACTCCATCCCCTCAGATGTATTCTTCTGGAGGGGAAGAAATGACACCTAGACAATCTCATCAAAGTTATCATCACATGGATTCGGTTGAGTACAAGCCGGAAATAATGGAATACAAACCGGATGTAGAAGAGCAGCGATACAAGCAGGTGGAGATGAGTCAAATCACGGAACCCTCCTCTTCAACCAAAAGTTATGTACTTGAAGGATCCAGAAACGGTGGAAAGAGAAAAAGAAAATCGAGTACTATTGAAAATGAATCTGAAACAGAAAGTAACGCTTCTTCGACAAAAACGAAGGTGAGAAGGAAAAGTGGAGCGACGTTTGAAGAAATTCAAAATCAGAGAGTGATGGCCAATGTGAGAGAAAGACAAAGGACTCAAAGTTTGAATGAAGCATTTGCTGCACTTAGAAAGATTATACCAACGTTACCAAGTGACAAGTTGAGCAAGATTCAAACATTAAAATTAGCTACCAGATACATTGACTTCCTGTTCCAGGTATTGCATTGCAATATGGAGAACACTGAGGGTGCTGATGATACTGGTGAGTTTTCATTACATTTTATATTCAAGATAGAATACTAAAATTAAATTCAATTATAATGATGCAAGCTATAACGACCAAGCAATTTACATTTCTTATTTGTATTCCATTTTTGAATGCAGTTATTAAATATAAATATTAGATAGATATTTTGTTTTAATTACTTTCTTATTTTTTTCTTTTCATTTTCGTATTAAAATTGTGATGAATATTCTACAAATACAATTTTTATACTTTGATTTCTAATATCTCGATTATCTAAATATCTGTTATTCAAATATTTGATTATATGAACACCTGTTATCTGGACATTCGATCATTCAAACAATATCGATAATAAAGAAAAATAATAAATACTTAATAAATATTAAATATTTCTATCCGTCCTACTTTCTATGTATACAATTATTCAAAAAATTGGATTATTTCGATTATTTATTAGTTCGATTAATCAAAATTTTACTATATATAAAATATTCCTTTAAACTTGTTTGTTAAAACAGATATAAATTATTTTTTCATTATAGCAGCAAACTAAACTATTTGTAATATTATTATTATTAAAATAAATAAAAGTATAATGCATATACATTATAAATATATATATATATACTATAATATATATATATAATAATAAATAAAAGTATAATGCATATATATTATAAATATACTATATTTACTATAATATAAACATCTAAGTATTATAACATATCCGTCGGCATCTACCTCCAGCCAAGTAGCACGTGTTTATAGAAACTAGTTCGTTTGTTTAAAGTTCCTAATTAAACATATCCCCATGAAGAAGTGGTTCTGATTTGAATATCAACAACTATGCTAAGTAACTGTGTCATCTCTAGAGGTAGTCCTTCAGGTAAACATCTTTTCCCACTCAACTTCTGTTATTTGTCGATAGCTAAAACAATCTTTATCAAATAAATTGATAAAAGAATCAATCAGAATGAATCGGTCTAAACTTTAAGAATTTTTTATAAGAATTTCTAGATTTGTTAAAATTAAATAATTTCTTTGCATTCCAAACTTGATTAATTTCTTAGGTTGGTTTACTGTTATATTTTTGATAAGTTTGTATCTTAGTTTGTTGAAAAATTTGTAGTATTTTTCTGAAAAAAATTTTATTAATTTTATGATTTTTATACCATTAATAGAAATTTGATATTTAGTCTAATATAATTTTGTATTTTAACTTAAAGAAAAAAAAGAATTAAATAATTTATGGAATATTTTCTTTTTAAAAAATTTAATACCTAAAGATTTTTCTAATGAGATTTATATCTAAGAATTCTGTCAATATTATAGAAGCAACAACATACTTCATCAGTTTTCTTGCACTTCAGTATTTCAGTCAGCGTTGACAATTAGTTAGGGTGCGATCTAGTACAAGTCAAATAGCGACAATATGTGCAGTACCATAACTTCAGGTGACTAAAGATATCGAGACACGCTAACTGTCTTGAAGACGAGGACGATGATTGGTCCATTTTCAGCGCGCCAACCGCGAACATTCACTGCGTATTTCTTCCTTTCATTTTGCTTATCTGATATCCCATGATGTTTTTCTCTTTTCGTCTTGGCAAGAATTCTTTTTACATGCCCTTGCCGAATACTCCGACTCAAATTCTTTTAAATTATTATTACAACGTACAATATTTACGAATTTCGCAATTTATTTTTCATTTCAATATTTGCAATTTCAACGCTAGCTTCTCAATTCTAAAGTTTAACAACTTAGAGAGCTTAATTTCGATTGTTCCAAATGTTTGCAGTTTCAGATATTCTTACTTTCGGTGAACGCTTGTAACACCACAATTGTGTCTGCAATGATTTTTCAATCTAAAAATTTTCTAACTTTTAATTCTAAAAGTTAATAATTTTAGTTCTAAGCATTCGCAATTGCAATTTTTTGCTATTATACTAATATATATATATATTATACAATATTTGGAATTTAAAAAATTTCAATTTCAATTATAGTTGTTTCGTGATTCGCTTGGAATTTCAGAATTTTTTAATTCCGAAATAGAATTTTTTTTCTTGCAATAGACATACCAGTTCAAGTCTGAAAAGGATTAATCAAGCTCGATTTCCTATCTTGTTTCAGGCGAAAGAAATCCAAGAAGCGCCGTTCTAGCCGCCAGAGAAATAACTTCATCGTCGTGCAGCTACATGGCTCACGAAAAACTTTCATACGCTTTTAGCGTTTGGAGGATGGAAGATGATTGGAATTCGAATCTCTAGAAACTTTAAAAAATATTTTTTGAACGCTCAACAAGGTAAAAGTTACTTTAAATTGATAATCAACGCTTTAAACGTTGTATGAATATCTAGAAAATATAGAGAAATTTTAAAAGAGCTTAACAATGCTCATTATTTAAACATATTTCTATGAAATATTCTATGAAATATGACAATGTACAAACTGGGAGTTTATTAAATTGCGTGTCGATTTCCTATTTTCGCTGGCACGAAAATATTGAAATTATGATAATAGGGAAAAGACAATGTTGTGACATGTAAAGATAATCTATTCAGGATCAATGATGCTTTTATGGAACATATTATTTAAGCAACATTTATTTTTCAAAAGTTATCGAATCTTTTAACATTATAATCATATGAGGAAATAATCTTTTTAATTTGTCCATTTCTTTCATTTAAATATGAATAATTTTATGAATATTTTTAATTTTGAAAAAATTGAAGTAATCATAAAATTATGACGAATTATTTTTTGAATAATTTTTTATACCGCCAATTTATTTTGTAGGCTTCTGTGATGTGTTTAGATATCTACTCCAATTCACTTTTTATATATTAACAAAACAGTATGAATTATTTTATTTACTTTTTTAATCCTTTAATAATAATTCGTTAATATAATGATAAAAGTAAATAAATTAGAAAAAGATATCAATCAAATAGTTTTCTATTTAAATAGAAGCGCTGATTTTTGTTTCTTAAAATATTATTTGACAAAAATTATATTAAAAATTATTTTTTCCTTTGTAAAATTAATAATTATCAAAAGTTGCTTGTAATTTAAATCTAAAGCATGGAATAATATTGTCACACTTGTTGGCCATTACGAATGACTAATTAATAGTAATTATTTCTCTAAAGGACTAAATTGATCTTTTTGAAATCACAGTCGACTTCGTGATAGATCAAGAAAGATTAGATTCATGAAACATAATGTAAGTCAATAATTTACATCTTCTTCTCGCTCTATTAATACTGGAATGTCTTTGGCTGGTTAGCCAATTCCTCCATAATTTCTGAACCGTGTGAAAGTGATAATATAATATATTAATGGTCTTTTCTGTTTTCTATCAATCTCTATCTTCGAAATGGAGCAAAATGACCCAAAATAATTCTGTTCGTTGTATTGATTCATGATATATATGTTGGTTCTTATTTATTCAATTATTTTTCTTGGTATTTGTTTAAAATATATATATTGAACTGATGAATTTATTTGTCAAAAAATATCGTAAAACAAGATGTATGATTTCTTTTTAAAATTTTTGTTTACAAATATTTAATTCCTATATATAAATCATTTATTGATCAATTTATATAACTAAATAAATAATTTTTTATAAACTTACATATAAATTAAGTTACATGTAAGTTTATATATAAATATGGCAATTTCCTACAACAATACTTACAATAGGTATTCTGATAGTACTTACATCAGAATAACTCCTAAATCATATAATAGACATCATTAGCGATTCTCTAAACTTTACCAATTTTCCTTCTCCAGATCCACAACAGACAGTAGTATCATTGCTACAATTTTACGAGTTTTTTTACGATCCTCGATGATCGTGGCAGACTAACGTCTCGACGTTGTGGAAACAAGTTCTAACTGCTCCGACGAGTAGATGAAACTTAAACAAAACAACCGACAAAGAAACATTAACGATCATTTTGGCGCCAATAGGTCGGGGAAGATATCATACCTTTTTCAATTTTTCTTCTTCTTTTCCATATTTTATCTGATGATGAGAATAACTTTTAGCAGTATCTATTTTATTCGATAGATGTTATAGTTAGTTAAAGTAGAGGTTCTTTCATGGTTTAGTCAACTTTACATGAGAAGGTTTCGAACGCAACCAGTTATTTTAAACCAAGAAAGCAAGAAGGGAAAAGTTGGGTCTACGTTTGACTTGCTTAACGAAGACACGCTACGTTAAATCCGCCAGCGTCTTTATTGCCGCACTGAATCTTCGTGAAAAAAAGTTTGCCTCCAAACGAGGTGCCATCAGTGTCCCCCTTGAGAAGCTGTCAGAAAGCTATTCTCTTTTCCTTTTCCTTTTTTTCCCCTTGTTAAAGCTTTATATTAATTTTGAAAGAAATTTTACTGAAAAAAAGAATATTTTTCAAGTATCTATCTATAATATAATTTTATAATTATATTAAATTTTATATTAAATTTATATTAAATTTTGAAATGAAATAAAATAAAAATAATTTTAGAAGATTTACTGGAACAAAATTACTTTTCAGTCCTTATTTTTTATTCTTCATGAACATTTCTTTTATCATCAAAATTTCATTTAAAACAATTTTACAATTATTTCTTCTTCATTGCTGTTTCTCTTTCTTCTTTTTCTTCTTTTATTATCTGTAATGATATCTTGATTAAAATCTTGGTAATTATAAATTATGTAGAATTTTAGCAGCAAGTGTGACAAGTTTTCTCGCAATTTTTTTTCATTGATATGCTTCAAGCTAAATTTGTATAAATATTGATTTAATATTATGCATGTTATATTCATTCAAATAAAAAAGTTGAATATTTAAATAAAAAAATTGAGTATCTTGAAAGAACTATGTTTTGTATATTTTAATGTATTTATTATGCTGATTAAAATTCATGATCATATTATAATACTTAGGAAAATCACTATATATATATATATATATGTATATATATAGAGTTATAATTATCACAATGCAAATAGCAATGTAATTATATCTAATTCTTCAACATCATATATACATATATCATAAATCCATAAGTATAAATGATTGTTAAATTTTTATACTGTGCTATTTAGTTTTCAAATGAATTTATATATATATTTCAATAAAAAAAAATATATATATATATATATATATACACACACACTGAATTAAATAGAACATATTTAGTTCTAATAACATTTTTTATAAAAAAATTTGAAAATTTTAGATGATAAATTATGTAAAGTAATCTCGAGTCTTAATTTTGTCTTAACAAGGTCGTAATTTTTTTATAAATTTTTTGTTGAGAATAAGTGTTTATCCTATATATTAATAAAAATCGAGATTGCTAATTTTTTCCATTTCTGTATAGATTTCTTCGCACAGAAGATATTGTACCTTATATAGCAAATTGTATTTAATTATAAGTTTTTAAATACCTTAAACATACAGCAGAAAGAACCAAAAATTTTGTATATAGTAGACTAAGAAAAATTTTCTATATTGTATATTCTCCAACAAAGAGATTATTAAAAAAACATTTATTTTCGTCCTAAGTTCACCTTTAGTTTCATTACTTTAAGGTACAATGTGGCCGGAAATCGCAATAATTTATTTTTTGCCAAATAATTATAATAATCATTAAACAATAATCTGTAAATAATGTAAATATTAAAAATTTAATATTAAATTTTTTAAAAGCTTAAATTAAAGAAAAAATTCCTTTGAAACTTTTGATAAAATTTGTTTTTTCTTATGTAGATATATATTTATGCGAAAAAAGATTTACAAATAGAATCTACAAACTAATTAATATCTTAAAAAAAAATTTCAGTTTAAGTTTCAAATAGAATTTCATTTTTTTTAAATTTAAGATTTTTTTATTCTAAATGTTGAATTATATTAATTTTTGTATAAATGATTGTACCGAAATTATTTTATATAATTCTCGATAATTTTTTTCGAGAATTGATGATAATGTTTCCTAATAATAAGGTAACATTTGGATTTTCATTCCTTAAAACGATGCCAAAGTGCATTTTTTAAGTAATTTATCAGAGTGTATTTGTACAATTAATGTACAGTATTTTTATATATCAATTGCGAATAATGCAATAAAATTGAATACTGAATATAAATCTTCCATATTTTTTATGTACCTCAATTTTCCAAACCTGTTTTTAATTTATTTAATTTATTTAATTAATTGATAAGTAAAGATTTTTTAATAATTAGAAAAGATTTTAATTTCTCAATTTAAGAATTTTAAATATTTTCATTTAGAAATATTCAATTAAAAAATATTTAAATCCGCAATAAAATATGTAAAAATAACAAAAATAAAATTTATCATCTTTGTTGCGCCTATTAAAGTTCCACCAACACCGGAAGTTCTATTGCGGAAGCGGATGATGTTTAATGGATAAAGGATCGTCGCATAATACCTAGTTGACATTACTAGAGTACTCGTAACGAATCCAGGCGCGAAACATATGGATATTCCCAGATCGTAAATTCGAAGAAACATCTTAGAAAGACAAGGAACGAAACAGTGTCTGATAAATAATTTACCAAATGCCAGCCGATGGCAAGCTTAATGGATTAGACGAGTCAGTGCAAATATTATTGCAAGGAAACGGCAGTTAGCAACGCCCAGTTTGTCCGATTGGTCAAAAATGATGTCAACCGGCTGTCTTTTGGCCAATCAACGTACACCGGATGTTCGTCGGATCTTTTCAATACAATTCTCTCCACTATGTTTTCTATGTCGTAAGGGTATTGTGATTATTTTTCTAATGAAATCTTCAATATTACTTCATTTCGATTCCTATAATCAATATACAATTTAGATAAAAATTAAATAACTTTTCAATAAAATTTGAATTATAGGGAGAATTTATTATTTTCTTATTATTATTTCCTTAACTAAGGAAGGAGAAAAGAAAATTTTTTACAAATGAATTAATATCATTAATATTATTAATGTTATTTAATCACAAATTACCAATAATGAATTAAAAGGATTTTTTTGGAAAAAGAAAAAGAAATAGATACATATTATATATCTGCAATTCTTATCTTTCTTTTTCCTGAAAGCCATCATTAAATTAGTGATCATAAAGTAACCAACCGGTAGCTGAAAGAACTGTCACATTCTCTCATGGTGATCCCAGAAATCTGAGAAACCACCTAACCTAAACATAGCGACCTACCACGCTTCACTGGTTTATTTATGAACGCGAGAACTCGATGGAAATCCTACCATCAGCCCTATGCGTAACTATATGCAACTGTTTTTTTTATTTCATTTCCTTCTTCTCGTTTCGTAGATACAAGATAAATCTTTAATCGGATATTTTGTTAATATTATGCACTCTTTAATCCCAAATAATTCCATGTTTTCTTTATAATTCAAATCAGAATTTCAATAGATTTTCTATGAGAAAACTTGTTTGTTTAATATATTATCACAAAATTAATATGAAAAAGAAAAAAGAAAGAATAAACATTTGTTCTCTTTATTTTACTACATCACTCACAATTTCTATTATTCTATGTTTTTTCTTAGAATAATTAATTGACCGTCGTTAGTGCTAATTGTAATCACCACTTTCTTTATAGTTCTCTTCAATATTGTAATATATGTGTAATATACTATATATGAAATTGATTTAATGACACGATAGTGTCTTGCACAGTCAGTTTGTTTTCTGATGGCTTACATGACAACAGAAATATATATAAAAATTTATACTTACAATGACAAAAGAATATTGATCATACTTCGACTGCAATTATTTTATATTCTTCAAATCACAGTAAAGAAAATCTTAGCAATTTTCTTATCATAAGCAATTAAAATTCTGTTTAGAATAATTTGAAAATTTATATACTTGAATTTCAGTAACTTCCATAACCTATAAAACATTATATATATTTATTATTTAATTTTTCAAAATTATATACATATGTTTATATACATATGTTTATTAATTAAAGATCTAAGATCTTAAGATTTTACAAGATCCATTGTTTAATATATTTATAATATTCTGTTAGTATAAGAATCATTTCAAGTTCAATTAAAGGACTATTTCAAGAAATGATCTGTTGAAAAGTTGAAAATAAAAGATGGGGTGAATTAATAAGAAATGCTAAGCAAAAACATTCACATAATTTGATTATCCATTCAGTTTTCATCAGAGGAACAATTTCCATGACGAACATAAATATCAATTAATTAAATCGCGTAATTCGTTTTTACCATTAATTTTTCGAAATAGTTTTTTTGATAATGAGATACGAAAAACTCATTAATTCACGATCTCTTAAATCATGCCACTAGTTTATTCGTTGGTTTTTGACAATAATGAAGTATTTTTAATTAATACTTGATAAATAAATTATTTTATTTATTTTATTATAATAATTATAAAATTCAGAATTATGTATATTTGAATTTCTTTCTTTTAAATTTTTATTTTTATCTATTAAGGAGAATTTTAAATATTTGATTGTATAATCGCAAATATTTATACACTTATATATTAAAATATATAAACCTAACAATTTTCATGACAAAATCTAATCAAAAGTAGTATAAAATATATCGAAAACTATAGGCATGTGTGTCTTATTTTCATTTCACAAGATTTCACGACCAAGTGTTATTTTTTTCAGATGCTTTCAAGATAAAACAAGATCGAAAAAGGGGAGGTTAGAATTGTGAAAACCAAAAGAAAAAACCAATTTCCTTATTTTATGATCAAATAAATTACTGTTTGCTTTTGTGCAATATGTTTTATAGATTAAATTAATTTTATAGATTTTTGTGAAACTTATATATAAAAAGTTTTTGAAGCAATTGCAGAATTATTTGAACATTAGAATTCAAAATGAATCACAAGAAATATTATGGAAGATTAAATTGAAAATCTAAATAAATCAAAAAAAAAATTTGTTAAAAATAATATAAATTATAAATTAATATAATATAATAATATAATATAAATTTGTTAAAAAATTTTAATTATACTTCAATTAATTTAAACAAGATTAAAAATTTGAAATTAATTTTGAATAAAATTAAAAAAAATACTTATTCAATAATTCAAATTTATCCAATTTGAATTATTTTGCATCAATCATGATATTTTTTTATTCTATCTGATGTTCACTTAAACAGTTCCAAGATAGCAAGAATTAAACAGAGTTGGTAAGAAAGTTAAAGATGGCTTCACAGGATACATCCTTCCTCCCGAGCGCACTCAAACAAGGGGCCATTGAAAGAAAATTCTAACTGTTTATCGTTTCAATAAACCGCGACTGCTTCCGTTTCCATTCTTCCTTTCTGATCGACAAGCTGTTAAATGGTACTTTAAACAATCCTCGAAGATACTGTATGCAATAAATCTCGATCGCATTTCGATTAAATATACCAGATAAATCGATCTTTCAACTATCGATTGATACTGTAAATGAAAATATAAAATAGAATTAAAATAATAATAAAAGATGTAGGAATGAAATAAACAAAATATTCTTTAAAAATTAAAAAATCAAAAATAGAAAATAATTTTCTCAAATAATATTGTACTTATCTTCAATATTATGATTATCAAATTAAACCAATCAAATTATGTTAACATCTATATAATATACTTTACATGTGATATACTTTACATAAATAAAAAATTTAATAATTATTTTATTTATTTATATTTATATATATTTATATAAAAAGGAAAAAGATGGTACATAAAACCGTAAATTGCATGACAAAATATAGAGATTTTAAAAAATTGTTACTGTATTTCCATAACGACATCTATATCTGTCGATCTAAATTGCGATTTTTCATCCATTATAGAATAACCATATTTCGTGCATTTTACAATCTATTTACATATTTAAGTAAAATAATAACTTTTTATGTATGTGAATAAATAAAATTTATGTAAATAAATGTGTATGTGTGAATTTTATATAGAAATAATAAAATGCACAACGAATGTTGATAAATGATAAAACTTATTTCAAATTTTTTATATATCATATTTAAGAGAAAATAATTTACTCTTCTATTTAATTAAATGCAATGATAATACGTAAGAAAACGGCTATTTTTTTGTCAAAATAATCCAATATTACAAAAAACATTGTTTTAAACATAATAGTTCATTTCAAATAAGTCGTAATTCGAGATGGCGCTACTATACCACGGAAAAGTGCGCAATTTTAACTTTCTTTTTTCTTTTTTATAGACAATTTCGCAGGCATGATTTTCTTTTTCATTTTTAATATAATTTTTTGCTTATATTATATTAAACACAACACTAGTAATTAAATCTATCGAAAATATTTAAAGTTTTAAAATTATATAAATCTATTGAGTGTTGAAAAAAATTTGAAGTCATTTTTTTTTGTTATAAATATATTGAATATCAAGAAAACAAAAAAAAAATTAATATTTTTTGTATAGAAAAATTGTTACACTGTCTTTGATTCATATATAAAATTTACAGTGTCTTAACGTAAAAATATTTTAAGGATTGAAGTTTTTTTTTCTTTTTTTAGTATTGTTCGTTATTGTAAATTGTTAATCATTTGATACATATAATAACCATATTAATGTCTGACGTCAATCTTACAAATACATAAAATCTTTTTTTTTTTACCGCTGTAGCAAATGGCAGAAAAAAGATTACGTTCAACAAAGCAATAATAACCGATTCGAACGAAACTTCTTCGAGCGAGCTAACATAGCAATATGTATATATATTCAAAAAGCTGATAAATTTCCAGCATATTTTCTAGTATTATTTTTCAAATGATTCAATTAAGTGACAAATACTGATGCTGATCTGTTCAATTTCTTTCTTTTGCTAAGTTTCTTTTGATAAGTTTTTTTTATCTTTGATATTACATATGTCTTACTATCTACTACATATATTTACAAGATCGACATATTTCGCCGATGACATAAGCTATTCTCTATTAAGCTTAGTTCGATTCAGTTAAAAATTTTGACTTAGTTTCTTATTGGCACATCGCAGAGGCATTATAACTTCTTTAGACAGATTTGGGAAGTTTTTATGATATAATATATTATAGATATAAAGGAAATTAGAAATTAAAAATTATATTGAAGACTGTAGCAAAATTTTAATTTTCATTGATTTTATAGTTGTGTTGGGAAGCCCCTACGATTTTAATTTATCATTCTATTTCTTTCATTCTCTTCCTTCCTCTTTCTCCATTCATCCACACATATACGCACGCATATACACATATACTCTTTCTCTCTTCCTTTATTATAATTCATCAAATAATAGCTAAATATTAAAATTCAGATAGTTGAACTATACTTTGGAAATTCGCGTAACAGAACCTGACCGAAAGCCAATAATTTGAATCCGAAATTTACATTGATTTAAATCAATCTTTTGATTTTTTTTTATAATTGCATAAAAACTTATTCATAGTTTATTTTTAATGATAAATACTCTTATGTAGAATTCTTTAAGGAATTATTACCATTGTTTCACGATTATCATGTTTAAAATTTGCAAATATAGTACAACTTGTATTTTACAAGTAACTTTGATATAAAAGTCTATCAAACGCCTATAATATATCAGCGTATTTAAAAACCAGAAGGTTAAATAGATTCTTCATGTTAATTCGACAATTATGGATAAAGTCCCAATTGAATTTTTAATACTTTTTTTCAAGATCTGCACGCATCATTATCACAACTTTCTTTCACTTTTCTCCCTATACATAAAAAACAAAGAACAAATCCTATATATTCATTTTTTTTTACTTATTCTGTGGCAACGCTCCACAATACGTATTTTACTGTAAAAGCAAAGGCCGCGAATCCTATGATGACAACAAGATTGGTGAGTACATTATACAATGGACTTTGATCCCTTTGCAATTGATCACGTAATAGTGAAGAAACTTCTGAAGCTGTGGATTGATGCCTTGCTTGTTTTTCTAATTCTTTTCTATGTTCTAATTCTGCCTTTATTGTCTATAAAATATGAATTTTTTTTACTAATATATTCATTGGTAATGAAATATTTTTTTTATAACATTAATATTACCTCAACAGTTTCTGGAAAAAGTTCACAAAACAATTTGTCCTTTAAATTATATTCCAAACTTTGTGCAGCAAATTGTTTCTTTTCATAATCTGATGTGTTGATACTACCCATGGTAGGACTATTTTCAATCTATTATAAGAATGATTATTTTCAAATATCAAAATAAATTGATTATATATTTAATTTATTAATTATTATTTTACTATACCATGAAACTAAGTAATCCTGTAAGAATAGTAGAGACACTCCATGCTGGATTCCATGTATCAGGATGAAAATCAGAAATAGATAAACATAATCTTGTATTGACTTTAAATCTGCCATTAGGAGTAGTCATATAAATGCTAGGAGGTTGAAATGGAAATTCTACTGGAAATATAAGCTTCCCATGATAAAATCCTCCTTCATAGGGAGTTTTCTCTGGGCCTTTTACTACATAATGCCTATAAAAATATATTTAATATTTATAAATATTTATTATTAATTTTCATACAAATTTTCTTCATAGATATTAAAATACATACCATTCTAATATATTAGAAGGAACTGGCTCTGCAACAACATATGGTATAGGGTCTTTTTTAAGACGCAAATAATCTTGTTTCAGTCTTGCTGTTGCACTATTAGTTATCCTATTCATATTATATTAGAAATACTTTGTAAATACTTTGTAATTCTTTATTTATTAATCCTTTGTTATATTTTAAAATGTATTTTTTATACAACAATTTTTTTATAAAACTCTTTTATGTTGATTCTGGGAAAGTGTAATACTTTTGTTTATTTTATACTGAAATATCATATAAAAATTGCGTGTTTCACGTGACAACTTGAAACGTTGACTTTCCAAGTTGTAAAATGTGTTTTACTCTTAGAATATGACGTTTAAAGTATTATCGTTTGTGATAAATTAATAAAAAGAGAATTTGAATGCGAGTTAAAAGATAGGTTACGTTGCCTTTATTCTTGATAACGCAGATGCAGATATATATGAAGAATATCGTATATTGAAGAAGTGTTTTTGACAATCTTTATCTTGCCACTTACAGAATATTCACGAATGACACTAAATTTGACAGCAACTCTTTCATGACAGAAAACATATGACTATGAAATGCACTGAATTATTTCATTTCGTAACAGTGTTGCCAAGTTCTATTATAACGCATTTAATAATTATTGACGAATTAATTGATAAATCTTTTTTTTTTATGATTCAAATTCTTATTTTATCATCCACTTTTTTTCTTTCTTATTAATTAAGAAAAGTATGATATTTGTTTAAGAACTTTTAATTGATGAAAATATTGATAATAATTTGGTCATTAAATTCAACCAAATATAAAATAGTATGTATTTAATGAAATTAAACAAATAAATTATAATCTATGTAAAAAATTATAATGAAAATGAGATTATAAAAAAATTGGAGAATAAACAATTGTGAGAATAAAATGAAAGATAATTATATAAAATATAAATGTAACAGCTTTCTCTTTTAAATTTATTATTTATTAAAATAAATAAATTTTGTTAATAATAATTTATATTACTTACATAGTTTTCAGTTGAAAATGTAAACATTCATTAACTTTCAGTTATTTATAACATTATATTTTAAATATTATATTTTAACTTTATTAATAATACAAATGATTTATAAAATTTATCTAATTTTTTAAAATATTATAAATTTTTATAAATATCAATTAAAAAAGTTCTATTAATATTTATTTATATATACTTTCATAGAATAAATATACTAAATTGTAATTTAAAAAGTATCAGATTTTTGAAAACTTATTACACTTACGTAATAAATAATATTACAAAAACAAATTATATGAAAAACTGTTAACATTTGTTCATACTATTCTTAGAATTCCCTAGAGTAATATTTATAAAAATATGCAATTATAAATCCAAAAATATACATTTGTAAAAACATTTTTATGAAAATATAATAAAAATTACTTACCAAATAGAGATAGAAAGAATAAAAAATTTTTTCATAATTTTGTTACGTAAATTTTTCTACTAATTCGATTCTTTGTAGATTTATCAAATCTAAACATATTCTTTATAATATTTCTATAAAGATATAGAACATTTTGAACCACCTGTTAATATTTGAATTACGCAATATTATTTATAAAGGATATAGAAATTATTAATTGATGAATTGAGCTTAAGATTCGTGACAGTCTCCGCCTCTCACCGACTATCACCGGGAAAATCGACACTGTTGATTCTTATAGTACGAAAAAAATTATTTAAACAATATTCATGAACTGTTTAAAAAAATTTATTTGATTTTAAGATTTTAAGATTTATTTAGATAAAAGTATTATATTATCAAACTCATCAAAAAGATGAGTTCTCCAGTTTCAATAAGTAATACTGGTCCTATGACTAGTACTACAGGAATGGAAACAATAGTGGCTGTGGCACTAGGTGCACTAGCTGCTGTTTTCTTTGGTGCATTCCTAGTTTTGCTTGTCATTTGCAAAAGACAAAGATGTTACTATGTAAGTTACTTATTTTTTGTTTTTTATAGAATATGATAATAAATTTATATAATTATATTTCAGAATCAAAAAGATTCTCCAGATCTAAGCTCAGATTTATTAGAAGGAGAACATTTCTCTGGTTTAGATGCTTGGGAAAGTGAGGAATGGTTAGCTGGTGCAGAGAGGTATAGAGTGTATGTTAATATCTAGAGATGAAGCACTAAACTAATTATTCAATAGTCAAATTTTGTGGACAATACAGATGGGTTGATGATGCTACGGGTTTAGCTCCACTGTGCATTGATGTATTGAGATCTTGTCATACTTTGGCTTCTAATCTCACTGCTATTGCAGGAACAGTGAATAGTAATACTGTTCCATTGGAAATTGTGGATGTAAGTGTATATTTTTTTAACAAATAGTAACATTTAATATTAATGAGTTTATATTTCTTAGGTTGCCAGACGTATTCCACCTCGTGTTGATGATGTAGTTAGAAGTTTGTATCCATTATTAGATGCAAGGTTATTAGAAGCCAGAGTAGCAGCATTAGTATTGGCTGTTACACATTTGGCATTGGTGACTAAGCACGGAGTCTCCAAAAATCATGCTAGGAAGTTAGCTTTTATTGATCAAGCTTTAAATGATATGGATTCTCATTTATCAATTTTGAGAAATGCTGCATTGGCACAAGAAGTGGCTTGTTCTGTTCCAATTTCAACACCAGTTTAATTTTCAATTTTTACAAGAATTTTCATCAATTTTTTTATTTCATGGTTTCAAGTCTTTATAATAGATTTACTAAATATTGCGTGAAATTAAAAATACACGCAATATTAAAAAATATTCTATCGAGTATTTCTGTTTCTTTTTTTATTATGTCAAGATCCAAAATCTAATAGTGCAACTTCGATTTTTCTAGCAACAATATTTAGTGTATTACATTTCATGTAATTATAATTATTACAAAAATGCATATATACTTTCATGAAATAATATATTAAAAAATATTGTAAGATATATGAGATATACGGATGCTTCATGCAATTAAGCTAAAATATAACTCTAAAATATTACATTATTTAAAATTTTATAATAAAATTAAAATTGAAATATTTTTTAAAATAATAGTTTAGATATTTAATTAAAATACAAAGAATGAAAAAAAGTATTGCTTAAATTTAATTTAAAAAATAAATCTAAAATTTTTGAAATACCTCTAATTTTAGAATATATATATACATATATATATATATTCTAAATATTTTATTATTGTATTATATTTAATTGTTTCAAATAAGATTTCTTTCTATTTTTCATTTTCGAATTACAGTTTAATTGCACGAAACATTTCGTATATAAATTTAAATATTTTTTATAATCAAAGAATACCAGAGTTATAATTCTTGTGAATATGTATGAAATATTAGTCTTCCATGATGTTAATACAAGATCAATATATTTATATAAATATATGCAAGATAAAAAATTTTATTTTGATAGAAACTATGTTATTTTATCGATTATATTAAATATTTATAATTATTTGTACACATCCATATATTTTTTTACATCTACTGAAAATCAAATTAATTTATAGTTAAATATGATTTTTTAATAAAGCTAAATTGCAAGAGAGGAATTCTTAGAGTACTTGTTATGTTTTTATAATACTTTTGTTTTATTTTCGTACTCTGTAGTAATCTATTTATATAAATATATATATGTATATATATATGAGATCTTAGAAATCGATTTAAGATTTAACTTATTATTCTTGAGATGATTTTAAATATCTTTGTGAAAATTTTCGTTTCGGCTTTGTTAACGAGTTATTAAAACACATTGACTCACATATATCCACGATTACTATCGCAATGAAACAGCTTTACATACTTTAATTGATTAGTGTCTTTTATTAGAAATTATAAGTTAAGTCTTATCGATCGACTTCTGAGATATCCTGTGTATATATACATATATATACACACACACATACATACATACATATATATATATATATATGTCCAATTTATAATTTCTCGTAATATATAATTAATAATATCGGATCTTCAAATTATAGAATGATAAGATTTCACCGTAAATCAATCTTTGTTGTCACAAAATAATTCACTATTCATTATTTAAATAAATTAGCTAAAAAACTTCGACCACTGATAACGCTACACAGCAGCGCAAAGTCAATGATAGATACGATGAAATGTCCGAAAAAATAAGGACAAAGGCAGTTACTGTAACAGAGAGGGAAAAATATACTTGGAAAGAAAAATAGAGTAGAATAGATTACACATTATTTAGATTATTTGTTTCTGTGCATTTCTTTTTGTCTTTTCTGATTATCACTAAGCACTTTGGTCTTTAGATGTTCTTTATAATCCAAAATATTTCCGCTCCATTTGGTAACTGTACCATTTTCACAAACCCAAATTTCCTCTGCCACCTAACAATAATAGGAAAAAATATTATATAATTTTATATATATATACACATATATATAATGGTTAATGAATGTATATAATTTCTAAAATATTACTACATACTTGATTAATTAATCTGAAATCATGAGATACGAGCACCATTCCTCCATCAAAATCATTAATTGCATCTGCTAATGCATCAATTGTTTCCATATCTAAATGATTGGTTGGTTCATCCAGCAATAATAGATGAGGCACTTGCCAAGCTAACCATGCAAAAACTACTCTACAACGTTGACCATCAGATAATTGTCTAATTGGACATACCTATATAAAACAAAAATTTTGGAAAACTCATTTATTATGTACAATGATTTCAAAAAATATTGACACATCCAATTTATCGAAATCGCAAAAAAAATAATGAGATTTTTTTTTTATCTAATGAAAATTTAAAAAAATATCTTTTATAGATTTATCAATTATATACATGTTAAAAATTTTATAGAACAAGCCAATATTTTTTGAAGTTATTGAATATTTAAATTTTTATAAATAACAATACTTGTTGGCGACCAGTTAATCCATAGCGACCAATAATTTTCCTCATTTCTTCTCTTTCTTTAACATCTGGAAAGGCTTTCATCATATAATCCAAAGGTGACATATCTAGATCTAATAATTCATGTAAATGTTGGTGGTATCTTCCAATTCGAAGGTGACTATTCTTACGTATCATACCGCTAGTTGGAACTAACTATAATTATAAATTAACAGAAAATTATTCAGAAATATTAATTTTATAATTTTTATAAATAGTAATTGATACTATTTTTATAATAATTGAAACTCACATCTCCATATAATAATTTTAAGAGAGTACTTTTTCCAGCTCCATTTGGACCAACTAATGCAATTCTGGTATCTAAATCTATACCAAATTCTAAATTTTTATAAATCCATGGTGAATCTTCATTGTAACGAAAACTAACGTTTTGAACCATTATAACAGGAGGTGGAATAGTTCCGCAAGAGGGAAAATAGAAATTCAATACTTTGTCGTTTACAACTTTTTCCGTAAGACCTTGTGCTACCATTTTTGCTAATGTCTTTTCCTTTGATTGTGCTTGTCTTGCTAATTTTGCAGAACCATGGCCAAATCGTGCTATATAATTTTTCATATGCGCAATTTGATCCTGTTCCCAATTATATTGTTTCACTTGATTCTCCAGTAACTCCATTCTAATATAGAATTTATAATTAATATCTTTTAATATTAGAATTTATTAATATTTTTTTTTATATTTGTTAATCTTAGAATTTGTTATAACTAATACCAATTTACCTTGTCTTCACAAAAGCTTCATAATTACCACTGTAATATTTCAACTGTTTTTTATTAACATGAATGATATTTGTACAAATACCATTAAGAAAATCTTGTGAATGAGAAATAATGACTAAAATTCTTTTATATGTTTTTAATTCTTCTTCCAACCATACACAGGCATCAAGATCTAAATGGTTAGTAGGTTCATCCAATAATAAAAGATGAGGTTTTACATATAATGCTCTATGAAATAACATCATTTATTAGATTTTTATATATTCATTTTTTTATTGATAAATAAAGTCGCTAACCTTGCAAGAGCAATACGCATTCGCCAACCTCCAGAAAAATCTTTGGTAGGTGTCTTTTGCATTTTTGCAGTGAAACCCAAACCATGTAAAATATGAGCAGCACGAGCTTCAGCAGTATCAGCAGACATATCTTCTAACCTTTCATAAACATCCATGAGTTGTTCCTTTTTAAAAAAGATATTTTAAATATTTTAAATATGATATTTTAAATATTTTAAATATAATATTTTAAGTTAAAAAAATCTAATTAAAATATTAATTAAAATAATATAAAAAATAGAAACATACTTGAGCATCTTCTTCTTCACATTCTACTAATTCTTCTGCTAATTTTTCTAATCTTATACGCTCTTCATCTACTTCCATTACACATTCTAAAGCTGTTTTATTACTAGCAGGCATTTCTCTGGTCAAATGAAAGATATCAATCTGATTAGGAATAGGAACTTCTCGATTTCCAAGTACAGCTAATAAAGTAGATTTTCCAGAGCCATTAAGTCCAAGCAAACCATAACGTCTGCCGCAATTCAGTTCTAACATAGTATCCTGTAGTAATTCACAGCCATGGAAAGTAATAGAAAAATTAGATATTTTTATATCTCGACTTCGCGGATGTGAAGCTAATGATCCTGTACACGATCGTGCTTCTGCATTTAATCTTGCATCTGCTTCCAATTTCATACATAATGCCTCTATAAGATAAAAAAATTTTTTATGAATAATTTGTCCAATTCTTAATTACGAAAATTTTAATTAATCTTCTGTTTCTAAAAACAATTTTCAATTTACCTTCCGCACTAATAGGTGTTCCATTGGTTCCATTTTGAATGATTCCCACAGGACTGGATTCTTTACCATCTGCATTTTTGTTCTGATTAATTTGAGGTGGCTTTTTTCCTGACTGTCGAGCCTTAGCAGCTTCCTTCTTTTTTTGTTGTTGCTTTTTTTTTGCATCGGACGGCATGATTCTAAAATTTAACTAGACATTTAGAGTGTTTGAACGTAAATCAAGAATTAAAGATACGTGTTATGTAAATCAGAGGTTAGAAATATGAGGGCACATATGTTAGAAATAAATGCAACAGTACAATATCAAATTTGAAATTCAAAAACTTCCATTGCCGTAAACGGCTTGTTATATGAGCCAGATAGAGAATAACATGAAGAAGAGGGGGACAAAGTAGGACGACGGAAAAAGAAAGAGAAAGATAGAAGAGAGAATAGAGGGCCTATGAGATAGAAACCGTGTTTTTTATTGCATTTTTACAATTTCTACGTAAAAAATTGAATAATCATTTGATAAAAATAATCGTATTTGGCTAATGATGATATAAAATAATGAAAATAAAAATACGAGAAAAAGAAAAATGATGAGGAAAAAAGAGACGAAGCCAACATCTAACTAAGACAAGAAACTTCGATTATTCTACGACACTGACCGATGTTAGAAATATATAGAACAATTATATAAGAATTATTCAAACTTTTGTTTTTTTCACATTTTCAGAGAATAGTAAAGTCTTAAAATAACTTCAAAAAATTACCTAATTGTGCGCCAAAAATCGAAATCCGTACAAAATGCAAACACACGTGCATGGATAGAGACAAAACCGTCAAAGCGACGTCGTTTATTGAATTGTTCGGCAGATGGCGATATTCAGTCATGGAACATTTTGCGAGGGAAATAGTGTGCAAAAATTGAAATAATTGTCATTAAACTATAAATATGTAATAATTATAGTTTGCATGGAAAAATTTGCGTGATTTTATATATTTCATAGAAGTTTAGAAATATACATAACTAAAAAAAGGCAAATATTGAAAACATAAAGATTTTAGAATATGGAAAAAATCAGGTAATTTAAATATTTTAAATTACAAATTTTCAACTCTTAATAAAAAAATATATATATATATTTCTAGTATTTCATAACTATTTATTTTTAATAGTTAGTTGAATATAATTTTTATGTTAATAAAAAATTATATAAGAAATTGATTTTTCGGTATTTTGAAGCATAAAATTTTATAAGATGACATGTCTATACTGTATTTTGTATGATTCTTTATTATGTTACAAGCATGTTATGTTACAATGTTGAAAACATTATCGTGCATCGAATATGATATTCCAAATTATTACTTACCTTTCTAAGGTACATATTATCAAAGACATCAAAAAAGCGGGAATATAAAATGTTAACTAATATCTAAAGAATATTTAGTTTATAATATTTATATAATACTTATAATAGAAAGAATACTGAAGAAATATATGAACATTATTTTGTCATTATTTTATAATCAAAATCATACTTTATATAATCTCTTATTTATTTATTTATTTATATATATCTTATTTATTTATATATTTATTTTGTAACTTCTTATCAACGAAGTTAACAATTATTGTGACAGAAATTGAATTTAATAACTGTTATGACTACAATGATACAAATTTTTATTTATGGACTTTTTTATTAAAAAAAGTTTAATAATTACGAAAAGTTTTTTGTATTAATAGATTTACTAGAAGTATAATATTAATAATACTAATATCAATTAATCATGTTATTATCTTCAATTAATTTTTGGCACTTATCTGTTTTGATACAATTATATTTATAGAAATATTAAAATAATTCTTTTGTCATAATTGACAAATATTCAAATAATATATAATATTCCGTGATCGGTATTAATTTTGAAAATTTTCTTTATCTTGTATAGGAAGTATGGTGTAACTTATTTGAACATTACAAAGAAATATATAACTCAAAAAATATTGGAGAATATTTTAGAACAATAGATTCTTCCTGTTATTAATATTCAATGAAAAATTATATGAAATTGAATAATCAGGATTTTATCTGAATTCTATCTAAAAAATCGACATAGTGATTCAAACGACGAGAACCGGTTAAAGACATGTGGTCTGATGAATGAATGAATGGATAAATGTCAGCTGCGGTAGAAACGGTAAAAGAAGAGACGGACTTGCGCCTCTATGAGTCCGAAGTCTATTGGAGGGGGTGAAGAGGATGTAGGATGTAAAAGGGTGAGGGGTTACTGGCTTAATTGCACCGCATCACAGAACGTAGTATTTCGTAGTACGTAATGGTAGGGGTAATGCGTTCTCGGTCGTCCTCGTCCTCGGCGGCGTCGTCGTTGCCGTTGTTATTCGTATGAAAGCTGCACGCTCACCTGGATCAACGTATGCGTATCAGGACGGTATCTAGTCAAGTATTTCTTCAAAAAAGGAACAAAAGGAAAGAAAATATTTAATTTTTATTCTTTCATTTTTAGAATAATTTTTTAACACGCACATATATTTAAATTATAAATTTCTGACTAATTACAACTTGGACAAATTTTTTCTTGGAATAGAATTTTTATTTTTGATTATTTGTAGTCAGATGTTTCCATAATAAAAATTTTATATCTTTTAATTTGATTTAATTTAAAAATATATGCTTGAACATCTTGAAAATATGAATGATTTTATAATCTTGATTTAAGGGAAATATTATAAGCTAATTTTGTTGTTAAATAAAATGTAAGTATTTTATTAGTTCCGAAATAATTATAATTTTGTTTTTCAATATTTTTATTTTTTCCTTTTTTTTTTTTTTAACTTTTAATGTAAATGATTAAAATAAAATTTTTTCAATATAATATTTCTTTCTACTTTTAGAAAATTAATTTAATAAAATCATATTTGTCTTTAGTAGGATGTCAAATTGTCAATTAGCCGATAATACGAATAATATGAACCAATCGGCAGAATGTGCTTGACGAATATAATAATTGATCAATTTTTAATGATGCAAATCTCTCTTAGAGAAATGACACGATGAAAGTGTTTTTATAGAAATAGCACAAATAAAAAAATGAGAAATTCTTTATTGTATAATATTATATGATTAAATAATGGAATTATTTTTTGTTTCTGATGTAAGTATAATATTGAGATTGAAATAATATCTTCTGAATATATTCATTATTTTTTCAAAAGATTATAAGATATCGATTTTCAGTCATGACAATAATTAACAATATTATGAACCACAAGTTATGTGTTTGAATTAGAACCATTAGAATTAAAATAGTTAAAATAGAGAATCATAAATATGAAAAACATTCTATGTTTTTTTTTTATTCACATCTTATATAAAATCAGGATTACCAAGGGAATTGATACGGTCCTGGTGGCTCGTGTGCGTGACGTGGAAAGCACACGTTCATACTGCTCGCGTGTCAGTTACCGTAACCCTCGAGTACATATCGGGGATTTCACGGTGCACGGGGTCGCAGTTGAAAAGGAGCTGAAAAAAGGTGTGAATGCCGGATGGCATTCATTCAAATGCCGTCCAATCACAGCATCGTACTCCAGGTCGAGTAGCAGGGCCGGCATAACATTGGGAATTATTAACTCAATTCTTTCTCTTAGATTAACTCAAATCAAGAAAAAAAAATGTTTAAAGGATAAAAATATTTTCCAAAAAGAATATTGAGATTAATACTATAAAAGTTGAATATTATAAATCTTATTTTATTGATGATTGATCTGCAAAAAAAAAAAATGGAAAAATTTTAAAAAGAAAAGAAAACATGAGAAATAGTCCAAAAGGAAAACTGGGAAAAGAGAATTGAAAACTAAATTTGGAAATTAAATTAAAAAAATTAGGAATATGGAAAATATAGATATAGAATAAATTAGATATAGAAATATAGATAAAGAATAAATTAGCATTTTTAACTTTCGTTAAATCATAATGTATAAAAACATTTCATTTTGAAGATTTTAAAAAAAAAAAAAGATAAATTATCATTTTATATTGAATTTTCAGTTGAAAAGAATTTAATAAAATGTAATGCTAGATGTTAAAAATCATATTAAAATTTATGAATCTATTAAAGAGAATCTAATTTAAATTCATAAAATCACCATCTTTCTGGCAAGTATTTTTAACACTAAGTAGTTTCTCCATTCGATTCAAGCCAGTATAATCGATGAAAATAGATCATTTAGGTTTGATGATGGAAATCACAACGAAGAGAAAACGATTTAACATTAGAACATCGGAGCCTTGTGAATCATTTGAATGAATTTCTTCGATAATCAGCTTTCTATTCCTTTCTTCTCGTGCGAATATCCAAGGATAAGAGGTGATTCTTCTACTTAAGAATTAATAGAAAGGGAAACGAATTGACATTGATTGAACGAAGATTTAGAAAGTATCATTTACTTTCTTAAATCTCTCTCAATTTTTCTTCAGTATTTTTCACAAGTTATTTAGTAAATGAAAAAAAATCTAAAGTATAATTCGAATAGATTTGTTCAAAATCTTTTTTTAGAATAAAACAAAGTAAGATAAAAAAAAAATATATATATATATATATATATATAATATATAATGAAAAAAATATTGTCAGTATTTTATAATAATTTTTAATCTATTTTAATTTTCAATCTTTTTAGGATTTAATTTTATAATCATATTTTAATCTTTTTGGGATTGTAATAATAATTTAATAGATTAATAACATAGTAACCATTAAATAATTTTCCAAAACAATTTAATGAACATTTATTGAATGTTAATTAATTTCTTTCATTTATTGTGCAATTTCGATTTTCTGATTTTTAGATACTTTTTCAATTTCTATATATTGCAATAATTATCAATAATGTTATTAACAATTATTAACAATATTGATATTATTAATTGATATATAGACCCTTTTAATTTGATCAGTAAGTAGGTTTAAGATTGATCGAATTTTCTATTGAAACTGACAGAGATATTTATACATAAATTAATTAAAAAGCAAATAACTTTCATCGATCTTCAGTGATCGTATCATTCCTTTTTTTTTTTTTTTTTTGCGTTTAATTGCTCGTCATGAGAACGAACTTCGGATCTGAATAAATTTAAAAACTATTCGCAGGAAATTTTATTAAATAGAAACTCTATGATGAAACTTGATGATTCTCGTTGTCATTCTGTTTCTATTCTGATCGTAAAATTGCAATTTTTTTTATTACAAATTTTAAATAATAAAAAATATATTAATATTTGTTGTTTATTTTTCATAAAATAATTGTTAATAACATTTTTAATCCATAATTTTATAAATCTTACATTATGCCATTATTCATATGTATACGTGTTTTATTCTTAATTCTAATTTTTGTTAATAAAAGATATTTATTTTTCAGGAAGATGAAGAAATGAAAAAGTTGAAGAAATTGATTTGATTGATGAATTTCACGTTTTTTTTCATCACAGATTTAATATTATTTACAGATTTAATATATGATTTCTAACAAAATAGTATAACAATTGCTATCTGATTGCAATTTTATAGTTTTGAAAAGGAAAAAAAAAATTAGTGACAGAGGAGGTAATCATCAGAAGTATCTCAGAAGTAATATAATTAGCTATCTTGGCTATATTGAGGTAATAGTTTATAATATTTTGTAAAATTGTGATTTTATAACATAATTTTTGGAAAATCATAATATCAAACTTTAACTGAACGGAAATTTTTACAATATTTTTAATAAAATGTTAATTTTAGATCAAATCAAAGTGAAAAATTATTACGGAAGAATATTACACTTTTAAAAATTGTGAAAAAATTTAGGAGACATTCTATTGATTGGAACATCTTTCATAGTCTCAGAATAATTAAAAACATCTGTTGGAGGTAAAAACCAACTAGAAGAAGAACTGTGGTTATTCTAAAACCGATAAGCATTATTTTGTATGAAAAATTAGATTATTAGAAATTACTATTTACAGGAAAACAAGAAATTTAATATAACTCGAAAATATATGGAGAATCGACGTAACATTATGAATATATTTTTTTGTCATTATCGTCGTATCCTATTCAGAAAGAGTAGAAGAAAAGAAAAATTTTCAACATCTGCATGTAAGGATTCGATAAGAACGACTAGAAAAAGTCAGAACTCGTCGCACAGTGGTATAGAATCAATTTACTAGGTGAATTTATATTTTCATAAAAGAATTACTATCTTTTCTTTTGCTATCAAATTTCTTTGTCCATTTTTTTCTTGAACTCCATGAATATCATATTAAATTTATCAAATGAATATTTGTTATTTGAATTCTTTTGCTTCATAATTTATTTTTGGTCCTTGCTTTATAATTAATAATATTGAATTCATAAATTACTTTATTAATATTTAATATTTTAGCCAATTAAACAAAAATTATATATAATGCAATGGAAAGAATTTTATAGATTAAAATTTAGAAAAATATATATATATATAAAGATCAATGCAAATATTTATTTAAATTTTGATATTTATATATAATATATATCAAAGTATATAATTATTTTAACAATATAAATTAATATATTTATATATTTTAATAGAAAATTTTATTCAAATAACTCATATTATTTGAATTATGAAAAAAATTTATGGTTTTCATGTTTAAATCTTGTACAACTTGTACATAATGAAAGATAATACATATACATGTATCAAGAATATTTAATCAGATTAATTGGTATTTAATATTAAATACATTTTCGTTATTTTGATAAGCCAATTGAAAAAATCGTTCGATATGAGAAATTTAATTTTATATACTATCTTAATAGCTTTGTATAATTACTACAAAAATCGTACATCATCATATTCATTGCAAAAAGAATATATTTAAATCTTTATTTAAACAGATAGAACTGAATCGATGTGAAAACAATTCCGAAAATTTGAAAATAAATCGATTTGAAAAGAATTCGCAGAAAGCATTCAAATAACCTGTTGCATCAAGTCAGGAAAAAAAATCAAAAAATCGTTCAGTCAACTGACATCCACAAGAATCAATAAACCCATTAAGTTCGATGAAATAACCATATTCAAACGCTAATTGCTATTACAAATGCCTTTTCTCTATTGTTCAATAAAAAAATTTCATTTTCTTTTATAGGTTCGTTATTGGTTGACTTCTTTATTTTCCCAGAAAAGAAAACAAAATTCTAAGAAAAAGAAAAAAAAATCAAAAGAAGATAAAAAAATAAAATCTTATTAAAATATTTCATTTTTCCATTCACAACTTCGTTTTGATTGATCATTTTTCAACAAAAAAAATTCTCAAGAAAATCAAGAATTTCTCAAAAGAGAAAAAAAATGAAAAGACGAAAAAGAACTCGAAAATCGACCTCGGTCCGGCGGAAAAATTGATTCAGCACAGTCTGGAGAGCCATGGCGAGTATGAGAGAAGAGCTGGGGGCGCGTGTGCGCAGTTCTCTTAACCAACATGTCCGCCCGGGTGCTCTGGATAGTCATGGTTATGCAGCGCGATCCGTTACACATCTTCGTCAGCTGAATCCTTGGTTTTTGTACTGCATACATCCGCGAGGTGCGTGTATTGTAAAAGAGGTTGGCTTAGAGTCCAGTCTCTAAATCTTTGCCTCCTAGTGGAGGATTACCTCCAGGTTGAGCCGGTTGTGATTCCCGGCAGTGCACGAGGTGCGAGCAACCACGGGGATACTGGAGCCGTGGCACGACGAATAGCCAGAGTACTCAAGAGAGTGGAGAATCGCGGGAGAACCAGGGAGAGACAGAGACAGGTAGATCCTTACTAGCGGTGAAATACGAAGCGGGAAAGAGAGGGAGAAGCTTGAGGCAGGCGCGCGTATTGATTCCCGCGTGACGTTTATACGGTGAGGTGAGAAAGCTGCAACCGGAAGAGTCGTGCCGTTTCCTTCGCCGCTGAAAAACTGAACGGGGAAGATACGGATTCGAGCAACAATTTGGAGTTCCTCGTTTTTGAGCCTTGTCCACTGGAAGGTACGTTATGTACCAGTGAACACAACCTGACTGGTCATTTTGATTCATTCAGTAAAGCTTGTTTAAGAGAGAGTCAACGACACGCGCGTTTTCCTCGAGGGGAGAGAAAGGGAAAGAGGGTGAGAGAGAAAAGAGTAATATGTTTGTGTGTGTGTATGTGTGTACAAGCATATGTGTGTTAGTAAGAATTGAGGGAGGGTCGGTTGAAGACATTCTCGAAAAAGGGTATATCGATCCGGTGGTCCGGGACTATTGGCTCTGGCACGCCACCACGAAATCGTGCTTCACTCGACCCTCTTCCTTTTCTTCACGCTTCTTTGGGGGTGTTTCTATGTTCTTTCATATTCTATATTCCGATCTTACCTACTTTTATTATTTATTCTTTCTATTTGTTTTTATTTGTTTTCATTATTTATCATCTATTTTGTTTCATTTCTTTTTAAATTTGTAATTTAATTCTTTTTTTTTATAAATTTTAGATAAAAAATAATTTGTATTTGTCATTATATTTGCTCGTGCATATTGATAAATATTGCTCGATATATATCCTAACGAATATAGTGAAGAAAGACGAATAAACACCTTCCTGGCTGCTGCGATGCTCCTGTTACTCTCGTCACTCGCCCTTAAACGTATCCCTTATCGATCCAGGCCCGGCTACACTGCCATACAATTCGAAATTGCGCTTCACGAGCTTCTTCTGCGTTCATTGCCGCCTTATCGACCCTTCTGGCATCTACTTTTCACAGTTAGAATCACTTCTTCTTTCCCTTTACCGGTATCACCCTTTTTAAAATCTTAATAAATTCCAGTTTATAAAATAAAATTACAAAATAAATTTAAAATAATTATGTGTTTTTTTGTTTTTAGAATATTTCAAATATAACATATTTTAATATTATTAAATATTATTTTTAGAAAAAAGAAATTAAAGTTTTTTTGGAGGTTTTCTTTTCACATATCATGATGTCTAAGTGGTTTTACACAAGGAAAATCCATAATTAGAATAACGACACCCTTAGGACAAAAGTGGAGGAGAGTATTAATAACTTTATTATCTACCTTCTGTAACTTTCTCTAAAGATTATGAGATCATTAACCTGTATATCTTTTTCCATATCTTTTCAAAAAGCAATAGATTTTAAAGTGCAGGATCAAAATTGATTATTCATGACATTCTGCTCTCTTTAATTAAAATATTTAATTTTCTTAATTACACTATCATTTCAAAATATTTAAGAAAACTAAAATTTTATCATTTCTTTTGATTTATTTTCACTGGAATAAATAAATTAAACTGTCTCTAGGTTTCTAAAATATTTAAAATTAATTGACTTCATTTGAAAAAAAGATATATAGAACTTCAAATAATACAATATATTTTAAAAAATATATTGAAATATTATTAAACAAAAAGTTAGAAAGTCAATATTCTTCTTTAATTAAAAAGGGAAAAAAATTTTAAATAAAATAATTTAATAGCAAAATATCTTTCCTTAGATGAGTCGGCTTAGTTGGTTAGTTAGGCTTAATCCGGCTAAGAATTATATTTTTCCGTCTACTGGCTTTATGTTTCTTCATTCACGAAAGCTTCTCCTTGTGTCTTCGGGATCGATAGAATGTGAAATGGAAAGCGAAATTGGAGAATGAAGTTCAGGAGAACTAGTTGAATGTCGACAGATCTTGTTGATTCTTTCTCCGAGTACAACAATAACTACTTACATTACAGATTGCAACTCTTGATCAATACTCAAAACAATATTTTCCATTATAGAGATTTTTTAGAGAATTCTATAGATACTTCATAGAAATATGTTTTTAAAAATATTCAGTAATTCATTTTAGGAATTATTTTTATTTTTAATTTATTTCATTAAGATGTATTTTTTATGTGGAATAGTTGTATGATATATATGATCATTATTCTATTTAATACAAATTTCACATCATTCCCTTATTAATTCATGTCACCATACTCTATTCAGAACAAATAATAAATGAATCAAATAATAGAAATGGAAGGAAGATATTTCAAGTATTGTTTTGCATGTCATGCAATATACTATGATCAGTAAAATTATTTGCTGCCAATTATACATAAAATTTATATCCATTTTATAATTATAATTATTTAATCAAATAAAAAAAAATTATATTAAATATATGTTAATTCTACTATTCTATTTATTAATATAAAACAATAATTAGTATAATTTTATATATCAATAATTAATAAAATCCTTCCAACTATCGACATGCTATGAACATTTCAAGCAAAACAAGAAATGAAGGATAATTGAGATGTCATCCAGAGGTTGACTAATATCACATGGACCAAACAGCGATCGAACCGCCCTTACGACAAAGATTTTGCGCAGTAGTGGGTGTCCCCTCTTTTATTTAACGACGTCTATACACACGTTCTCGCGCAGTTTGAGACCGCGCTTGTCCCCCCGTGGAAGTCGTCACCACCTCTTAGTCCCTAACAGTGAGAACGAAAAATCGTGCCGCGATGTCGGGCGTTAAGTGCCGTGTACGACGTTGTTAAGTTACGCTTGGCGTGAGTCGGTGTAGTTAATCTCACGTGCACGCGCGCGTGTCTCTTCTCGTGGATAACTTTTTTTTAGTTCATACTCTTTTTTTTTCCTCTCTTTCCTTCCTTTTAACGAGCTGTTATAAAAATTGCGCCGATTCTGTGTGAGATATCTGGTGAATTGTAGATTGTGTTTGTGAAATATCGCAAAATCATCTGCAAAGAATTTGGTTGAATTTTTTTGGTAAAGTTTGTTGATAATGAAAATTTTGATTATTTATATAATCAGTTTTGATTATTTATATAATTTATATAATTATATCTTACGTATACTAATGTTTAGAATACAGTGGCTGATTTAAAAGTTATTAAGATTTATGCAAATAGATAGATTATAAAAGATTTGTTTAATTTTTATTTGAGTTGATTGGATTAGATTAAAGCGATAGATAGATAAAAAGAAATTTGTATATATATTATTTAGAGAGTAATTTATGTTAAATTTTGAATATTTAAGATTGAAAAATTTTCATTTTGATATAAATGAAAAGAAAAAAGGAAATTTTTAAAAATTAATTAAAGGATTAGCGCAGAATTGAAAATTTTAGTACAATATTTAAATTATTATTAAAAAATATTTTAAAAAATATAAAATTGAAGTACATGTGTATATTATTATTAGTATATGTAGTTATAATATTATCTTTATTTTGTTACCAAATTGTATTATTTGAATTACTTATTGAAATATTTGCAATTTTGTTTGCAATTGTTTATTAAAAAAATAAGTAAAAGAACGTTGATCAAAAGGACTCCTCGAGTTTTATCTAATATTGAAAGCTCTTTTGCTTAAACGCTGACGTTTCTCCATGGAGATGTCTGCAGACTCAAGAGTCCGGGAAGCTTTATTACCTCTCTCAGCCTGCCGAAGTCAAACGCTTTCAAAGTTTTCGAATTTTCACGTAGTGCTTTTAAACTTCTTCCATGACTTCCAAGAATTTGAATTACGAACACCTATTAGAATATGATCCTTCAAAAACTTTTTTATTTAAAATCAAAACTGTATAGTTTATTAGATAAAATATTTTTTTCCACTATTCTTTATTGTTTATATCATACACTCTTTGTTTATTTGTTTTATAATATATATATATATTTATACACATACATATATATATCATAATAAATGTGAAGAGTTTTTTGAAATTTCAGAATTATCTTCATTTTCTTTAATGGTTTTGTAATAAGATAGTTTGCTCTAAAAATATCTATTTTATGAATACTTATTAATTTTTTACTATGCACTTCATTTTTTTTTTTTAATAATTAGACCATCATTATAAAATGAAGTAATAAATACATGTAAATTAATATTTATATATATATATATAAATATTAATTCAATAATTAAAAATCTCACTGATATATTCACTTACTAACATAGTTATTTTTATATTGCTTCAGGAGATCGGTGATCAGTGGACCAAAATGAGAGAGGTCCAAGTCTGCTCGAGCAGGGACCCGTTGGCCCTTCGCGCGAGAAATGATTTTTAGAAGGTATCGATCATGTCGTCCTTTTTTATCTCTCTTTTACGATGTTCTTTTTTTATGTTTATTTTTTTAAGTGTGCCCAGAGAATTGCATCAGCCGGAAATTACTCTGGAAATACGAATCAATCTGCATGTAACAGTTTCGAGGGCATTATTTATTATTATCGTTTTCTCTTTTGTGATATAATACGATATATATTTGTGTGAAACAATCATTATACAGCAGCCTTTATGGGTTCGAATATATTTAAAAATTATTTTTAAGAATCATTTTTCAATATTGCATTGAAAATGAAAGTTATTCTTGATTAATCTCACTCTCAATACAATATTCATTTGCGAGAAATATTCTTGAAAATAATTCTTTGAAAGTTTTATTCTTAAATATATTTTCTATCTACATCACAAGGGTGCGTTGAAACTCGAAAATAATTATTACTCCCAATATAATAGTTTTTAACAAGAAATAATTTTCTAAAACAAATTTCTAAAGAATACTTTTAAATATATTCACACCCTTAAATCATGCCTGCTTTGAATAATTTTATTTTCGTGATCCAATGTCTACATTATTTTTTTATCATTTTCGACGGATAATATTAGATAACAAAAATTAGATAAGTACAAGTTTATCGATACTCACTTTCAATGTGCCATATTTCACAAGAGTTAAATATATGCTTTTTTGAACATGCTTTTTTTTACATGTTCTGATTATATTTATGATTACGGACAATTACCCACAACTGGTTGATTTGGTTATTGGAATTATTGGATAATTGATAATTAAAATTTTTTACTTATTATTTTCTTAAATCTTAAGATGTTTTTATATCAGAGTATTGCGATTTATTGACTTGATTGTTTTTAATTTAACTATGACTGAGTATTAACTTTTTTAAAATCATTCTTTTTCTGTAAAAATATTTAATGGATAGGTTAAAATAAAATATAAAATATATATTGTAGTTTGAATTTAGAAATATGGATATAGAAAAAAGATTTTAAATCTCTGCAATTTTGAATCAGAAGTATTTTTTTGTTCAAAAATATTGCATGAACATGCGAGCTTTTGAAGATTTATACAAGGAAAATCCATAGGGAGCATGACTGTTTACCATTGCACGTGCATCATTATGCCGCACGTTTTTTCTCGTACAAGTATTTCTCTGGAACACGTTCTCTGTCAGGAACATCGCAAGGGACCGATTGGTCGTTTACTCGAGAAATGTAGCGATGTTGTTTATAAGCCTGCATCAAGCTATTCAGGAATAAAAAGATGTAGTAGACCAGCAAGAGGAATTTTCTACATGGTTTAAATTCTAAAATTTATAAGACATTAAAAGTCCTTTAATGTTTATCATTTTCTTCTTTTTTCTTTGCATTATTTAGCAATAATTATTCAAAAAAAAAAATGGCATTCTTCTCAAATTATAAGATATATCTATCTTTATCTTTATATCTATCTTTATATATAATATTCAAATAAGTATTTTCAATTTTATTCCTATAAAAGATGTGAAAAATTAAAGTAGATTAGAGATATTCTTTAAATTAAATAATAAAAGTATATCTATAAAATATATCTATATATAATGTGATTATATTAAAATAAATAAGTCATTAATTAGAAATGATAGCAATGACTTCTTTGTGGGCTATGATTTATGGATTGAAAACCATTGATTTTCTTTCCTTTTATCAATTATCATAAATTTTCTAATTAAATTCAAAACATTAAATAATTGTTATGATCATTGTTCGAAAAAAGTTAAAACTTTGCATAAAATTATATCTAATAAATCATTTCTATATATAAAGGGTCAACTTCTAGAGAATCCATGAAAAGGATGAGGTCAAGGTTATACCATACCGGGTGCACGCAGTCGAAGATTTTATTGATTCTTAATGAATCAACACGAGCTTGACATAGAATGTGTCGTATGAATAGTTCCCTTGATTGAATTGAAGACCGAGACATTCGGTCGGTGATGGACGTGGCTTATGAGATTCCTAGCATAATTCTCGGTAGCCCTAGGTCAACTGTGATTGCGCACAGCCACGTAGGATCGATTATTCGGTTACCGTAAAAGGGGTTAAAAGCATGAAGGCTGTTTTGTTTCAACCCTTATCCATTTGGTGATTTAATTACACTATATATCCTGGTCATACCTCATTCCTAATATTTTTTCATTGAGATTAAATTCGAGGTTAAGTTACGTTTTATTTTGGCCTTTATCTGATCCACCTGATGATTTAGATACACATCCTTGTACCAGTTGCATCTTGTTTCTGACAATTTTTCAAGTGGGATTTATATCAAAATTAGATTGATTCAGTTCGGATTAATTTTATATTTAATTTAATATTCTGCAAAAAGTCGTAAAAATTTATATTCTTCGAATTTTTATAATTAATATTGAAATTCTCAATTAATAGATTAATTAACGATCCATGTATCATACAATTTTTAAACACAATTTTTTCAAATGTCTAAAAAAACAGAAATATTTAAAGTTAAAAAAGGTTATCTTTTCTTTGGGAGAATATAATTAATATTGAAAATTAAAAATTATTATTAGTAAAAAAATTAAAAGTTACTTGGTAAAATTTTAATTCCTCTAAAATTATATTTTTATCAAAGTTAAGTTAGAACGAAGGCGATAAAATTTTATTTATATATTAACCTGAATTAATATTTTTCGGTTGTAGAATATTCCAATAAAATGACAATATTAGAAGATCAGATACATGAAGAGTAATCCAATAACTTCATTCACTAGGTATTCAATTACTTGGAGCGTGTTAATTTATTAATAGTGGATGGATCCATCCATCAGTTGCTAGATGATTGAATGATTTTAATTTGGCACGCGATATGATGACCTCATTCTATATTACCTCCCGATGGTATCCTTCCTTTGGCATTAATTCTACCTAAAAATAGATGTCGCCACGCATCTCGATTATCGAGATTTTCGATCCTTTTCTCGTTATCGATTTTATTGCATTCGACGCGATATCGAAATTAATTTTTAATAACGTAACTGTGCAACTGTGATTAAATAAGAATTCATTAATTAATTCTCATTCATTGATTTCACTAGTGTAATTGTGTTCTTCGAAGTAGATTAAAAAAGAGAAATCTTTTTTCAATTGATTTTTTGGATATCTGGAGAATTTTATCTTATTTTATTCTGTTGTAATGATATTAATATAATAGTAATTATCAATATTAATATATTTGAAAATGAGGTATGTTACTGAAAGTTTTTTGTAAAATTGTATATTTATATCGTTCTTTAATATATAATAAATGATAATTTTTAGTAGTACTTAATGTAGATAAGAAATTTGTTTTTTTCTTAGATTCTCTACGTACTCTTTCTAACTTGGATAATCCATAAGACAAAAAAATGGCAGAAATATGACTTGTTAGGAAAAATAAAAAAGAAAAAATGATCTTCAATTAATCCACTCATATAAAAAAATATCAATAGTAAACAAAGTTTTCGTAATCGATTTGAACGGAAGTTGTAAGTAATAAAATAAAAACGAAAAATATAAATTACGAAAAATACTTCGTACTGAAATATAGTAATTATTGTACAAATGCAAAAAAGTAAAATAGACATCAAAAGAGAAGTGTTATAAAATATATGTAATAGTGATATATGATTACTTATACGGTGTTCATTATATATAAAGATTATATAGACATTGAAAATGTGTAATAGTGGATTCCTCCCTGATATGTATCGATCGATCTGTCCTGGTTTCCTAAGGAAAAGAAAGGGGTGGCGACTTCTGGCATCCTTAACTTCAACAAAAATTTGCGATTACGAGACTGTTTTGCTAACAAAGTGCATTAGCTGAACAGGCAACATCCTGTGGAAGCCTTTTAGCAATAACGTGTTACATAACGGTAAATGCTTTTGATAGCGTTGTGTGTCGTGCCGGAGGGGACGTATGAAGATTCCGAAATTCCTATGCGCTCTTAAGCTTTCATGTCTTATTAATTAATTCTTGCGGTCAGGTTTCCTAATTCTTGAAGAAACTAATTTAGGGATTGAACGAACCAAGTTAACATATAATTAAGCTATTAAAAAGAAGGAAAATAACGATGAGAAAATTTAAGAAAAAATTGGAAATTTCAGGATTTAAAACTTGAAAATTGTAAAATTCGAGGAATTTTTAAAAATTGAAAATTTTTGTAAAAAATCAACTATAATTTCCAATATTTTTTTCACTTATTTTTTAAAATGATTTCTATTTATAATCTTTTTCCACTTTTCATGGATTTTTTAATAACCAATTTGTTGCCAATTTCAGGAAGAGGGCATGACGCACCGAACTCATGCAGTGGCGAAAACACGTGCGCATCAAGTACGGTGGTCGAGTCGGTGTCGGTCAAGGACAGCGGGAGCGGGAGCAGGTGCAGCTGCAGGTGCGCGTGGTGCAGCTGCAGCGGGAAGGGGGCGCACGACTCAGCTACGTCTGTCACCAGCCTCAACTCTCGTCGACGGCTCGCCGCAGCTGCAGCACAGCAGCCATGCTCTGCTGCGGCCGCAGGAAAGTGAGTATACACTACTTTTAACATTTTCAAGATGTTACAACACACAGAATCTTTAAGTAAGAAACGATGTTGCTTTGTATGAAAAGTATGAAAACCCACCGGTTAACATCAAGTTGGGATCAAATTTAAAATTAATGGCTTTGAAATAATGATAGTTGAAGTTTGATTATCATTCGAATTTCATGATAATCTACGTTTGCTACTAAAGATCAATAAGATTTAGGAAAAATAGAATTTTACTTGAAATTTATCTAAGTCTAATATCTATCTTCAAAGTGTATTTGCTATAAGATTAAATCATTATATGTATATTTATATTTATTTACAATGATGCACATAAAGTAAAGATTGATAAATTTACTTCCATATGTCTTTAATTGTATGTATAATTATTGTGCTCGATTTACACTGGCCAACTCTATCGAATGGCTTGAACATGATTGTATCTTGAAATTAGATTAATCGAGTCATGTGCTCTCACGTGCATGTTCAATTATAGTTATAGGTCAGTATCACGTGGACATTTATTTTAAAAATTCGTATAATGCTGCATTGTTTTAATGTAAAGGAATTTAAAGTAAAACGGTATAATTAATACATATTTTTTATATTAGTAAAAAGTCAGAAGACAAAAATAATTATGAACAGAATTATAAGAGCAAACTTTATACGATTGTAAGATTTTTTTAAAAATTATTTTTCAACAATGATAAAAATATGCGATTATATGTTTTTTCCTCGCCAATAGGATAAAACGTTTTACAGATAAAAAAATTAAAATTAACGTAAAAAGAAGTAAATCAAAGTAAAAAAAATTCAAAATAAAGAGATTGAAAATGGAAAAATTCATGGTCGAAGAATTCACTATGGAAAAAATTCAAAAATATCCAAACTAGAAAAAATTTCGTATGGTTTTGGCATCCCTTGGAAAAAATTCATGAATATTTTTTTCCCCCCTCATACGAATTTATTCGTAGACACAACATCGTGACGCTGGGAGCACGTGCATTTTTTTTTTCTTTTTTTTTTTTTGATTTCAATATCCTTATTGATATTCCAAGTGAAATATCAAATTTTCGGTGAATGCGTTACATGGAAATTGAAAACATAGTTCCGATACACGCTGAGTACATCGGTCTGTTATAAATCAATATCGAGATACGGAGTGGAACAGGTCGGCTTTTATCATATATATTTGTCACACTCTCGCCCACAAATATCCGGTAGCTTGCCATTATTTTCTATTCTATTCGATGATACGAGACCAGCCAAATAAACGTGTGTATATCCACCATTGATTTTCAAATCATCGTAACAATCGTGGATGATCACTATTTATGTTGTTATGAAATATTTAAAAATCAGAAACACGACATTCCACAAATATAGATATTCTTATTATATTTATATATATATAACACGTGTCATAGATTTTTTTTTTTTAACAATCGAAACTTTAAAACCCAAAGAGTTTCGTATTATGCGAACCTCGAAACTTTTTACTATTATTTGTTATTAAACATTCTTCAAATTTGGATAAAGAATATATTAAAATAATATAAAAAATAATTTCTAAAACTTCACAAAGAAATTCGTGGAATTTTCGAATTCAAGAATTTCGCGAATCTAAAAAATCGGTCTCAATTTATTTTTAGATTTTTTTTTTTTTAATTTGACACGATTCAAAAATGAATGAAAAAAAGAATAGTAATCAATAGAATAGTAATAATTAGAAACAATGAAAAGTATCGCTATATTTTTCGACATTGTGTCAATTTTTTTCTCATGACGAGCGTGGAAAATCGGTAAATCGTCTTTTGAAAATGAGTCATGCGCACAAGTTCAACGGGAAGAGAAGACAATGGATGGACAAGACGGGGAAGAATAGACGGTACGTGGCAGCTACATTGCCATGTCATTTTTATATTGTTCTTCTCGAAAACAGCCCCCGGTCTATCCACGGCCTGGAAATGGTTTACACCCAACCTGCAGATTTCGTAATCTATTATTACGAAACGTTTATTATCTACTCGCGTTTATGCTTTATTAAATCCTCCACATAACAGATTAAATTTGATCAACTTCGATTATGAATTTTTGGCTGTGTTTTCAATATTGTAATAAATATGAAATAGTTCTTTTAATTTATGTATAAATAAATTTAGGATATCATAATTTGTTGATATTAAATCTATAATTTAGTTCTGCAGATTTAAAACGTGAAATAATCGAAATATTTAATGTGAAAAAATTCAAGACGAAGAAATTCAAAAATGAAGTTCGAAATAGAATGAAAAGAGATCGAGCATGGAAAAGATTTCGACGAATTCAACGTGAAAAAGTAGCATTCAGTAAGAAGGTATCAAGCATACCTATGTGGCAGAATTGTTCACCATGCTAATATAAAACGTGTCACTTTACCTTTATAGAAAATATCCAAATATTATACTAACATAAAGAAAAGTATTTCCTAGATATAGAAAGCATCACGTTATAAAGGGGAATCCCTTATGAACATAAAACTCGGAAACATTTAATTTTCATACTTAAGTCGGAATGTTCATGTCCTTTTTTCTATTGTTGAAAATTCTGATCGACTTGTTAATATTCATAATATCGAGACAGCGATATTTCATCCCTTGCTATTTTGTTTCTCGATTTGTAAACGCGATGAAATAGTTGTAGATGGACAGAAAAGGAAAAACAAGACACTAATGGCGGCGCGAATGTAAAGAGAATGGCCAAATGTCGTGGTAACGACGAATAAAACTGTCATGGGTACAGCAAGACGAAGTGGCTCACGGACAAGATTATTTAAATTCCACTAATGACGTCATTAAAATAATAAACGATATCGTTTAGGCGACTCTTCCACGGTCAGAAACTATCTGGGAAAACTTTCTTCTCGACGCCATTTTATATCGAAAACTTTTCGCCTGAATTCGATTTCCTTTTACTTTATCGATTGTCGTTTCTAGAAAAAATTAATTTTCAATCGTATGTCAAAAATAAATTCAATAATTGTTGATGAATTGAAAAAAATCAATTAATTATTATACGAAAAATATTTATGCATGCATCATTGTATTTATATAAATCATATAATTGTTAATTTATAATAAAATAATTTTGAAAAATTGAAAATTTTATGAAAAATAATTGCAATTAAATATTCCTTCTGTTAAATGCATTCAAATTATTTTTAATTGATATACCTGGTATAAAATGAGTAAATCTCTTAGACAATCATAATTTTATTACAATTTTCTAGATAACCCTAGTTAATTATTCTAGTTACCGAATGTTAATTGACTAATATTTTAGTTGCCGAATTTTGGCTTTTAATTTAACGACTAAGATAATCGACTCGGTTAAAAAGATAAATTTGACTTGATATATTTTTACAAGTTCCGAAAATCAGGTTTACGTTTTTTCCACGTATCACGCGTATCGGTAACCTCGAATATTTTGCATGCTTCCGTGAAAACTCAACCTACTCGTTGCAGTTGGAGTGCATTACAATCAAACACGCGAACTGAACCTTTCGTAAGAATGGCTGAAGTATAATTAGTGTCTCGAAATAAATCGAGAATCATCTGGAAAAATCTCTAGTATATTGTTGCAGTTGCTTCTATCGTATTCGAGATTGATTAATTTTTTATTTTACATATAATTCTAAAATTCGAAATTATTTGATTATTATTTGATTTCAAAGTCACGTAATTTTAAATTTTTAATTGTATGAAAAATTGATTACACTGATGTTGTAAAATTTATTTATAAATTATATAACAAAAATTTCATTACATAATATCACAATCCATCAATGGAAAAAGTAAACTTTCTATTTGTATTGAGAAATTTTATTTCTATAGAGACAGTTTTCTGATAGAAAGATTGAAATTATAAATAAGCATTATAATTATTTATGTATTTTCGTACGAGAAGAATTGTCTATTTATCGTATTGTCGGATTCCATTTGCCTTTTTTCTGCTCAAGATATCTGGTTGTACAACCGATCTGTTGCAAATTTAGATATGACCCAACAGATCGTTGAGTTAAATCATTCAGTTACGACCTAAATTTCTTTTGTACAAGAATAAAAATTCATGTATTCACGTTGGACGAAAAATATTTCAAGATGTTTTCTATATCCATAAATATTTCAAGTATTATAATTATAAATCGTACATGTAACTATTAGTTTAGAAATTGTACATAAAAAGATACATCGTAAATGTAAAAAAAAAAAAAAAAGATTATTTCATACGAGTTAATTGTTCTCGAAAAAAAAATTATTTAGTTAAAAAAAAAATTCTATATTTTCTATTCACTTTTTTACTTTTTTAATTTTCATTTTCTCATTGCATTGAAACGTCCTTCCTTCTTCCTTTTTTTTTTTTTTTTTTTTTCATACTAAAGATATTTGACACATATCGAAGAACTGTATTTTTGTATTGGTAACAATTCGAAGGATTTTTTGAATACTTGTCAAAAATAATTATCATTGGTTTCTCTTTTGCCTCTATCCGTAAGCCTGGCTTATTATGGGTCGCTCATCTGCTATTGATATCAATAGTACCGCTATCGATCAGGGACACGTGACGAGTAATAAATTCTCAACGTAGTCGTGGTATAACGAACACGTCCATTTTAGAATACGATGATTTTTCATACTTGTCTGTATTAATTAAATCGATATTCGAGAATTGGCTAACTAAATATTGAAAAAGATTTCGATCTCTTCTTCACGTCAAAGAAATCTATTATATTCGTATTAATTCTTTTTAATTTCTCTGAGATATATATTTGCATAATTAGATTTTTTTTTATTCGAAATATAATTTGAATGACAAGGAATGAAGCTTAAGAATGAATGAAATTTAAAATTTTTAATCTTTCTCTCTACGAAGATAGAAATTTACCATGCATATTGATGGTTATCTCGAGATCGATCCAAGATTGTAATAATTATTTATTCCCTTTTTTTCAACTAAAACTTAATATAAAAGTAAGAAGATTAAATTTCAAAGTATCACTATTATTGTTTCTTCAGGATTCAGAATCACTTAATATCAGGAAATGAAGAAAACGAAAAATATGGAATCGTTAAAAATATCATACGTGGAATTCTAGTTTAACTTCCACTTGCAATATACTCGGCACAAATCTTTGTATGAAACACCCGAGGCATTCGATTCGTACTACCTTACTTCCACGAAGATTTAAATATTAGATTGCTATTCCGAGAAACCTGTTTTACATTGCAATCTGGCGATTCACCCTACAATGAAGTTTTTTTATTCGCCGAGAATTCTTATTTCGTTTCTCATCCACATCCATGAAATTCCTGAACTTAGAAAGTATCGTAAAATTTCGAGTAAAAAATTTATTCCATACATACGGAGCGTTCCAGAAACAAAACTTCCTAATCATATTCTGTAAGTAAAAAATAAGAAAAATAAATTTAATGCATACATGTTGTTAATAATTTTTGAAAAGGGTGAAGAAAGGAAATTTTCTTAAAAAGTTTCTATTCGATCTTAAAAAATTTTTACAAATCTACCAATGGTAGATGATACGTATTTCCAAGGTATCGCACAAAATTCATCATCAGGGAATGAGAAGAGTCACAGTGGTAAGGCAATTGAAGCCCGAGACAATGGGGAGAGGCTTTTTTTCAAAGGGGAAGACGAAAGAATAGGGAGGCGGTGAAAGGTTGGACGAGTGAGTAATATGCAGAAGGTCCCGGCCATCCTTTGGATTTTAATAGATCAGCCAATGAACAAGAACCTCTCCGTTATAATACATTAATGAATAGCCATCCAACTCAACGCGGCTCTAACGCGAAATCAATATCTAATTATCTTTCCACGGTCCTTTCTTTCCTTTTCGCTCATTTTGTCCCGTTGTTTTCAACGATTGATGTCCCCCTTATCAGGACAAAAATTATATAGAATCGTCGCTACCGATCAAATGAGCACAACTGTTGATCGATTCTACCAAATTTTTTACCAAAGATATTTCTTAAATAAATTTTTAATAGGACACGAATTTTTATAATTAGGACACGATAGAGAAATGGAAAGAGTATAACGATCAAATAAATATAGATTCTAGATGTGGATAGAATGATGGGAGAATGATCCTAGAAAAGTGATAATTTCAAGCCACCATGTAGAAAATGGATAGTCTCTTATCGACGATACTGACGACCCTTCATCAGTTTAGCATCGACACGAAAAGACATGCGCACAAAGCATTCGATCGAGTACACATAACCACGACACACACTCGAGAGGAAGGAACCCTGCTGATCATGTGTGAGCCGTCCTTAAGCGGTCTTCCGCCACTCTTCCTTTTCGGGTCATTCATTACTCTCACAAGAGAGGTTTCATAATTGAGGACTAATTGTCGGATCGCGGATATGCGTCGGAGTTCGAAGCAAAAAAAAAAAAAAAAAAAAAAAAAGGATTGAAGAAAGAAAAAAGAAATTGAAAAGAAACAAAGAGAGCCAGAGACGAACAGAAAAAGAATAGAAAGCAGATAGAGATAAGTGGAAGACGAGTAGAATTAAAAAAAGACAGGAAGAGACAGGAAGATCCAGGGAAATCTAGGGAGAGCCAGGGAGAGCCAGGGAGAAACAAACTCAATGAGAGATAGATCTCACAGGTTAGAGAGTTAAAGAGAGATAGATAAAAGCACGAAGAGCCAAGCAGAGATAAATGGAAATGAACGAGAACTAGAGAAAGGTAGGGAGAGACAGGGAGAGCCAAGAGAGATTTAATTATAAACTGAATCAATAATTAGCATTGACGATTTATCATTTTGTTTTCTTTCTTAGATCGAATTTTCCGTTATTATTACATAATTTAAAAGCCCCAGAAGCAATTGTAAAAAGAGATATTGATACGCCAAAGATTAAATCGAATAAATACAACGAGACAATGAAATATAATTTAGGGAATGAAGATGTGTTTGAAAAAAATAAAAAACACGAGCACGAGATATATACTTGTGTGAGAAGGATAAAGGATGACGGGAAAAATGTGGGGAAAAAATGGGACGAGAACTGGGAGAAGGGTGGAGATGTCGGACGAAACGGAAGTCCCTTTGATTTTCAGGCGAGCCGCAATTATCCCTCTCGCACGTTCCACATACCGGAACTGGAGCAGTCGGATCGTTACGATGCTTTCTCTCTCTTTCTCTTTCTCCTTCACCCTCCTATCCTTTCTTCCAAGCCACCCCAAGCACTCGTGGCCGTGGCTTACCGCGAAAACGCATGAAAAGATTCAGGGAAAAGATTGTGGAAGGGAGACGGGGGAGGGGAAGGATGCAATGCCGGCCTGAGGGCACCAAAACTTAAAGAGGGCATTACGGTGGGAAATGGGGAAGGCTTAGAGGGAAGGGGAGGGGTTAGATCGGTGGTAGCAATCGTGGAGACAATACCGAACGGTTGAATGAGAGGCATGGGAAGAGAGAAAGAAAATTTCTTGTTTGCCCACGTCGGCACAGGCCGTTCGACCTCATTAAAAATCATTTGCTTTCAAAGTTGATTCGGAAGGCCACGGTTAATCACCTGAGGGGGCACTCGAAAGGCCTTTTATCAGTCCAGGCTTTAACGCAACCCTTTTGTCTTCTTCACAGCGTGATTGCCCTTTCCACGCTTAAATCGTACCGATTCGTTTCGTAACGTGGCAGCCTTTTGGGAATTTGATAAATGGTTTTTGAACCCTTGCCGGCCTTCCAATATTTTGGATCTTTCGATGTTGGAATAGTTAAATGTTTCTGCGCTTGAGCGATTTCTTTTCTTGACGGATTTTAAAATTGTAAAAAGAAAATATTCGAAATTTTGAATCTTTCAATATAATTAAAAGCGTTGGGAAATTTTTAATTTTCTTGGAGAGCTTTAACCGATTAGATTATTTTTCATTTTCATTTGAATCTCGAATCTTTGGAATTTGGGATATTTTCAGATCGATAAGTTTTGGAATTTTAAATACTTTAAATTTTTCGAGTCTTTAAACGTCGGAGTTTTTGTTTTTTGAATATCGAAATGTTTGGACTTTTAAAATGTATGTAGGTATTTAAAAATACCAAGCAAGATATTGAAATCGTTTTATTTTTCAGTGAAAAATGCTCGTGACATTTCACATACTTGTCTATAGGAAAAATTGCGATTCCACGAAGCGGATTTACCCGCCTGTGGGGATTATTGTTTTTGAATACAAATTTTTCCACAAAATCGAGCGGAAAGGAAGGACGCACTCGACGCGATGAACGGAAAAATATCGGTGACAGCAATCGTTGAAACAATCCATGCGAGAAAAATGAATCGCGAGTGTTCCCCTCAATTCTATGTAAACTCTTGTCTATAAATTCCGTTGGTTGTCTATGAAAAGAGATTCACTGCTATGTGATTAATTTGTATGGATCCCTTGAAAAATCACTCTATTGTCATACACTTATTTGACGCATCACTGCTCTTGGATGGCTAATGCTCAAAAACATCTATATTTGAGAAAATTTTAATAAATTCTTTTAATGTCAAATCCTTCTAATATAAAAATTCGTTGTATTCTCGTTTGTTTGATATATCTTTTTGTCTATTATGTTACGTATTCTATAGCAAGCTAATCTTTACGAAGCTAATTTCTTTAAGTACGTTTCTAATAAAGATAATAGGTAAAATGCATCGAATTTAATAAATTCGTAAATTATTTTAACGAATTCTTTACAACCATAATATTTCTAGACGTGCTTTCTGTCTACAAAGGTTGTTGCACCGTCCTGCATAAAAATGCGCACAGTGTCCTCTGTCTCTGATGAAGCCCCTGTACTCTCCAACTTTTCCAATAACTTGCATGAAAGGATTGGTTGGGGAGAGAAATGCAGAAGCGTGAAACGTGTCGACCAAGAATTATGTATGGAATTTTCTGTGCCAATTAAATCCTCCTATTAATTTCTAATAGATCAGGTAGATCTACCATTTCAAATGGTTGTCATTGTTTAATATTCTATAATAACAATTATATCTGTTAAAAAAGAATGGATAAATAAAATTTGGCGATCAAGATCAATCATTACTCTAACAAGAGAGATTTCATCATTTTACTATAGTGAAATGCAATCAAAAAATTTCAATTTCAATCGACAAAAAAGCGAAGAGAATGGGGAAATATAAAAAGAAATAAGAATTAAGAAAAAATGGAAAAGCAGGAAAAATTAGAGAAAGACAATGAGAAATACAGACAAACAGGAAAAGACAAAAAAAAAAAAAAACAGGGAGAACTAGGAAAAGACAGGGAGATACTAAAGAGAGCCAGAGACTAAGGGAATGACAGGAAAATCTAGGGAAAAACATAAAAGATAAAAGACAGACACAAAGAAATAAATAGAACCAAGGAGAGTTAGGAAAAGACAGGGAAAGCTAAGGGAGAACTGAGGAGAGACAAAACAATCTAAAGAGAGACAATGAGAGATTGAAGAATATAGACACAGAGAAACACATAGAGCTAGAAGAAGAAAATATTATAAATCGATTCGATGATCAAAATTTAACAATTTTTAATTTTCTTTTTTAGATCAAATATTGTGAAATATTTGATAAAAATTTAAAATCCCTTTCAATATCATAATAAATTATATATGATAATATTTTAATCAATCGTTATCCGAAATTCTTTAACAAAATTTCATTTTTCATCTCTTTTAGAATTATAATCGAACATTTTTAAAAATTTCGAAGATTTATTTAAAGATTAAAAAATAATAGGACATCAATAATATCGACAAAAATTTGTAACTGAAAGGTAATGCTGTTATTTAAATATTTAAAAAAGTTATCAGAACTTAAAAAAGATTAAGAAAATTGTTTTAATCTAAAGCCTTTTGATTGATTAGATATACATTTGGAATACATTGGAAGAGTTCATAAAATTGGGTGTAATTGAACGTACGTGAGTAATCTGTCGAAGTATCTCGGTCAAAGGTTATAGAATGATATCGAGAGATCAATCAATTGGACTAGATAACCAAGTGACTGTTCCCAACCTTCGTTAAATGTCAAACGTGTGGCGAACCTTTTGAAAAGACCAGGATCAAAAACAGGCAACCGAGGATCCCGTTGATCCTATTGTCCTCTCTATGAATCCTCCATTAATCCTTTTCCTCTCAAAGGAAGAAAGTAAAAAGGTCAAATCAATTTTTTTTTTTTTTTCAGTATAAAATTAAAGAACGAAAGAACACAAAATTTTTTAAAGCTGACTAGAAAAAATTGATTCCAATCCAATTTTGAATAAATTTTTACAAAATTAATCATTACTATTCTCGTGTTATAAATTAATTTTAATGGAGCATTGATGTAATGATGGAAATTTTTTTTTAGAAATTTAAAAACGTACATTGTGAATATCTATATAAATTGTACATGTAAAATTTTCAATTATTACTGTTCTTAATTAAAACTTTTCAAAAATAGAATCAGAAAAAGATTGAAAATTTCAGAAAAAAAAAATATCTTTATTTTCTAAGTTTAATCGATAAGGAAAAATTTTCATTCTCGTTTCCGCTTCTCAAAAGAAAAAAAAAAAAAAAAAAATTAAAAAAATAAGAGAACAAAAGAGTCATATATACGAGTGATCTAAAAACAGAGGAATTCTGAAGCTGACTGATATACGTATTATCCTTCCATCAGCTAGTACAAAGTGAAAACGAAGAAACGAGAATGAAGTAGGGGAAATAATCCTGACTAGGGGCCACGAATGGACACAGAGCCATGGATTTCCCTGCTTATTGTAAATGGGCCGCGTATATATTCGGCTTTGAAGAGAATTCTCCGCTTCATTTCAGTTTCTCCTCTCTGAGTGTTTGCCGATGTGTAGCTGTTGATCCCTCTGGAATGTTGTGCTCGATATCTTTGATATGCAAAAAAAAAAAAAAAAAAAAAAAGAGATGGATCAATCATGCGATGTGCATGCGAAATGAAGAGATAAGTGAAAGAGGAATCTGCGAAATCCGGAGAATTTTTAAAGCTTTGATATATATCCAACGTAAGTCTAACATAAATATAAATTTCTTCTATGATGCTTTGATTTCCTTGAAAATTTCACACCTTTGTTTGTTACTCTCTATGATACTTTGATGTTAATAATAATGGTTAATAAGGGGACAATATCTAAAGTGAAATTCTTTTTCTTCTTATTCTTTTTTGTTTTTAATTATTTTATATTATTGAAACGTAAAAGTGAATTATATTAATACAAGTATTAATCACAAAAAGAATTTTTGTTTCATTTTAATAGCGATAAATTCTGAATAACATTTATAACTCGAATAACATGGAATAATAATTATAACATTAAATATAAAATAATGGTGAAGAAATCATGAAAGGAAAAATCGAAAAAAACAAAATAATGTTATTTCTCTTTTCTTTAAAAATAATTATATGTATAATTACTTATAACTTAAATATATAATCCAAAATAAATAAGAAAGATTAATAAATATTTAAAACATATTATAAAGTGAACATGAAATTTCTAATTTCTAATTAAAAAGAAAATGGCAAAAAATTTAAAAAAATTGAATTAATTGAAAAATAGATTAGAGAATTGAAAAATCTGAAAAAATAGATCTCTTCCATCTATCATTTAATTAAAAAATCTATCGAATGTTGTCTAGAGAGTGCACTCATGTGGACAATTAAATGTTCAAAGTGTCTTTCCCATTGGTGGAAATTCGACAATTTGCGAGACGGACATTTTCGAAAACAGTCGCGAAACAAACGTACGAGTGCACTCGTAGCTCCTGAAGTGGTACTTTTGCAAAAGCGTGTGTAACAAGAGTGAAACGACTTCCACAACTTTTGTTTCCACATAAATTAGTTTTCGTCTAATCTCTACAGATAACAGCCCTATAAACAGATTTATTAGACTTGTATATGATATAATATTATATGAGGTTCTTTTTCTTCTTAGTCTTCTTTCTTTTCTCATTTCTTTTTTTTTTATTCTCTTTTATTCTTTCCTTTTTTCATCATCTTTTCCTGTTTTTTCTTTCCCTTTTTTCTCTTTTCTTTCTCTTCTTTTTATAAACTTATAAATTAAAAAAGAAATAAAAGCGATATTAAAAATAAAAATATTGTTCTAAAATTAAAAAAATACACACCTATAAATCATAGTTTTCCAATTCACAATCAATCAACATTAAATGAAGAAACTCGAAATTTTATATTCTCTTTTTTTTCCGTTCTTCTTCTTCTTCTTCTTCTTCTTCTTCTTCTTCTTCTTCTTCTTCTTTTTCTTTGCAACGATACCAACAATGAAATCTCAAATAGGATATAAATAATCATCCTTGTGCCTTGTGAACGTGGCCATGGAAAAGGTTGGAAGATTTTCTCGACCGAAGCAAATTGAGAAGAAGAGAGATATTCCTGTATTTTTCTTCGATAGGATTATAGGCATAGCTTGTGCACGGGCGAACAGGATTACCCAATAAGCGACTCTTTCTTTTTCTCCTGGCTGATAAAGCCTCGACAAACGTACCCCGATTTCGGAGCCGATATCTTCTGAGTGACCGACTCGGCGAGAAGAGTCGAAAGTTCTCTCTTCAGCCTTGTTCAAACCCCACTCCAGAATGTTCCTTTTATCGAAGTCGCATTCTAGGAGATTCCTTTTAAGGATCAGATACACGGATACACACATTGGAGTGATTTAATGTTACCAATATATATTTAATTCTTCTTTGAAAGAAAATGCTAAATTTCCATTTTAATTTTTTTATATTAGTTTAGAAATAACTTGAAATATGTTTTTAATTGACACTTTCATATTATTTTTTATTAATGAAATTTTTATTTTTCTTTTCCCATATTTTTTACTATTGGAATCCCTGTTGCTTTTCTGTTCATAGAATAGCTTCTCTTTTTACTATTTTTGCTAGAATTTTAAATTAAATTAAATTAAATCATAAAGTAATTAGACTTAATTCTTCACAATATTTTATTTCTAATTCTCAATTTTTTCAAAAAAATTAAAATATTTCAAAACTATTTATTAATATATATATAAACACTAGATTTTTAAATTAATTGTTAAACAATCTTATCTTACTTGATCCTTTTCCTTTTTTTCACAAAGAATATTATTATTTATGGAAGTAATAATTAATTCCTATAATTTTTCCCAAAGAATTTTCAATTCGCTTCAATTAGTAAGAACTTTATATTCTTCTCTATTTCAAAATTTCTTATTTATAGTAATGATTGATTTCATGATTTCAATCTCCTTCTTCAAACTTTTTTAGCTTAGTTCAAGAAGAATGCATCCATCATCTTTTGTTTCATGGTAAATAAATTCTAAAAAGATTAGTAAGTGTTTCACCAATGAAGTCAAGAATTACAATTCACAGATAAGATTCGAACAGCGTTTATTAATTTATGGAAATACTGATCTTTCGAGAGGATTATCAGTAATTTACTATTTTAATTACAAAAGTTAGAGGATACAATATCTTGAAAAATTGATCATCAATAATTTTACACATTGTGTTATGTGTAATTTATATTTCTCGATGAATTCTGGTTATTATTTAAAAACCATACATATGATTCACTTATTTTACAAATTTGAGAAATATGTCTATCATTTTTTGAATATGTCAAAACATTTGAGACTAAAAATATATATATATATATAATTTATAATCTAATTAATATCAATTATTATAATTATAGGAAAAAGATTCCTATAATTTTCTGTTTTATTCGTCATCCTTATAAAATAGTCAGTCTGGATAATTGGTTCAATAAAACTCTTGAAAAATAAATTTTAACGATAATTTTCTTATTATAGAAACACTTGGTCGAATTAACACCGAAAAGATATTGACTGGGACAGATACAAGATCGGTGGATTAATTCTATTTCAGTATCTCTGATATTATGCTGGAATACTTGTGGAATCAATATTAAGTTCCCAAAAGCATTTTATGAATTCAATAAAAGTGACCTAGTTGAAGAGGAACACTCTGATGTGTGCTTGGTGAAAGTAGAACAAGACAAATAGAATGAGATATGTGTGTGTGTGTGTGCTGTATTAACTACAGAGAGAAAGAGGAGTTTCCCGAAAATTTTATTGCATTCGTCTACCATTCAGAAAATTCGACTCTTAAACCATTAACTACAAAAAAGTTTTATAACTGATCCATGAAAACACAATTTTAACCTGGGAAAAGAATATTCAATTTATATTGCAATCTATATATATTTTTTATATTGCAATCTCAGTAATATATCATCAAAAATCAAATTTGACAAACTTGATAAATTAAGCAGAAATATTGTATGTATTTTTTTAAATTATAAATTTTTTAAAATTATTTAAATATATATGTGTGTCTTAATAATTGTAAATTTCTATATTAGAATAAAAAAAGGAAGAAAATACTAAATTAAAAGAAAAGACTGAAGAAAATATACTTACAAAGGTAAAAAAATATTTCTCTGTCCATTATTAATATTCCTTTAATTATTAGAATATCTTTCTAACTAAATCTCTAATCGCATACAAATTTTTCATCAGCAAATTGGACGATCCCAGTTCATTGAGTTAAAAAAAAAAAAAAATGCAGAAATCATCGGTAAATCTGTTAAAAAGAAAAATTGGACATGCAGCTTTGTTGCAATCAACAACTCGTTTAGAGGCCATATTAACTTGGTAAAAAGCTGGTACCCTGGCGCAATATATGTCACATATTGTACGTACTTGGTTGCGTATATACGAGCCACATACTTCTCGCCGTACTCCCGTACATAGGCCGGTAGACACATAGTGAGTGCATACTGGCGTGCATCGACCTCTGGGGTAGTAGCGTGTGCGCGCGCGCGCACACACACATACTCATACACAGAGGTGCAATGTGAAAATGTGGTCAAACATCCTAACAGAGAGGATCACTAAGTGAGGAGAGAGAGAGAGAGAAGAGGAAGGGAGAGAGAGTGAGTAAGTGTGTATGTGTGAAGAGAGAGAGAGAGAGAGAGAGAGAGAGAGAGAGAGAGAGAAAGATTCCTCCCATATGTATATGGTAGATACACACCAGAGGGTGCACAATAGATGAATTCAGTTCAGTTCCAGCCACTTCAGGATCGTGAGACGCAGGCGCGTTGACCGAGAGCATCGTGCTGCAGGATCCACCCCTCAGCATATGTGCTTATGCTAGATGCTCTTTGTTTTTAAATTTTTCCTATGATTTTTCTGATTTCTTCTTTTTCTTTCCTTTGAATAGTGTAGTTACACTTATCTTTAGAGGAATAGAATTAATTTAGGAGACAAGTCTAAAGAATAGATAGATTAACTTGATATTGTATTTTATTTTTCATCATTTATAATGATTATTGTTGATAATTATTATAATTGTCATAATTGTTGTCATTTTCTTTAGCAACAAGTAATGGGTAAAAATAATGCTTTAAATTTTGATCACTTATATTCATAAGATTCTATATTTCTTCTGATTATTCTTCCTGTTAAACTGAATAAAAATTTTTTCCTATTTCTTCTTTCTTTTTTCAGTCTTTGTTTAGATTTGTTTGTTATCATTCTTCAAAATATACTTCAATAATTTTTGTTTCATCTACTCTTCATCTACATATATTTCATGTTTCTCTTTAAGTATACTTTAGTTGTTCTTGGCCAGTCCAGTCTAACAATCGGTATTCTTCTTTTCTGCACTTTTCTTTTATCTTTCTTTCATACTCTATCAGATTTCTCATTCTTTAGAAACATTAACACTTAACATTAAAATTTTACTTACAAATCTTTTTTTTTTTTCAATCAATTTTAGCCATTAAAATCTCTTTTTTAAAATATTTACGCAAATGTTTGCTTAATATTTTTTTTATTATTATTTCTTTTCTTTTTTTTTTGTCAATGTATATGTTGCATTGAATATTTAATAATACAACATATCACGTGATTTTTTATCATATTATTTTACTATGATTCAAGTTCTCATATTCTTTATAAAATATACTCCATTTATCCTTACTCGGATTCTCCTCTTTCTTTTCTTTTCTTTTCTTTCTTGTATCCACACCTCAAACTTTTTTTTTTTCCTTTTACTTTACTCATCCTTTCTCATCAACTAACCACCCCTAAAACTCTCCCCTCTTCTCCTACTGCGTCTTTGTCCATTCTATTTCTTCTTTCTTCCCCTTCCTATACCTTGCATACTCCCACCATCACAACCTCTCCCTTCCACCGAACGTCGGTGCATCTCCTTCTCCTTCCCTTTCGTCCTCGAATCACTCCCACCGCGGCACATTTTTTTCGACCCCGAACGATGCTGAACGTGCGTACGCCTGCGTACATGCGGTTACTACTTACTACTACGTTTTACTACTGATACTTCCGGGCTACTACGCGCAGCAGCGTAACTTTACGCTGTTCCACCTTTATGCTCTCCACTCACTGCACCTCCTCTTCGCGCTTTCTCTTCCTGTGGACAACGATAGTATCCTCCAGTGGCATATTTTTTTTTCTCTTTTCTCTCTTGTTACTTTGTTTTTGATCATACGATCCTCTGATCAAGCACTTTTTTTTTTCCTTTTCTGTATAATGTGAGTTAGGTGATCTTTTAGTTTATTCATTTTTGTTTAAGGAATGAAATAAAAAGATTAATGAAAAATCATTTTAAAAATCATTCTTAAAAAGAAATAGAAATTGAAACTATATCTGTGAAATGTTCCAAAAGTAGTAGAGCCAAAGAAGATACCGATTTTCTTGTAAAGATAATAAATTCAAAATGCAGAATAATGATTTTGATATAATATTTTTATTCAGAAATATAAGTTTAGACGATAAGTTTCATTAAAATTTAGTATACAAATACTATGTTATATCAGCAATTAATATTAATATTAATTTGTTGTTAGAAGAAATATGAAAGGGATTAGATTTGATATTATTAATAATTATAGTGTAATTAAACTATTTCAAAGCGTTTACAAATAATTTTTGGTATCGAGGTTCCAGATTCATTTTATTCTTCTATTGGGATTGATTTGAATGAGGGAAAGCCAATGGAGCATTGCCAAATTGAAACAGAACCACGGTAAATCGTCCGCCTTAAATCCAGCTCACCAGGACACATTTCGACGTTAGGCCTTACCCTTATGACCTCTTTTCTCTCTCTCTTTTTTTTTTAATCCTTCACTATCCTCTCTTTGCTTACTCTCTCTGCTTACTCTTTCTGCTATCCACTTATCCACACTTCATCAGTCGTAAAATAGCCATTTGAAAGTTTGAAAATAATTTATTTAACGCTTCACGTGTTTAAATTGTCTGCAGGCGATTACCAAAACCAGAATAAATTTTTCATAATTTTTACTAATTATCCAAAATCATACGTTGAAAAAATAAATATTGAATCAATCTCAAATTCTCGTTAAAAACATAGGAATTTTAAAAATTATTTTTTAAGATTACTTAACCTAAACCTAAGATAAATGAAATACCTAAATTATTTAATATATATATATATATATATTTATCCTAGTAATATTTGTTTAATATCCTAGTAATATTTGTTTAATATCCTAGTAATATATGACTCTTCTTTAAAAGATTTTAATAAATTTGTTGTTAAATCTAATTTAAATCTAATTGAAAATACAAATGCATTTTAAAGTCAATTTATCTGAGAAAATGTAAAACCTAGACTAATTCAAAATTCATTAAAATCTACCATTAAATTTTTACTAGTACATTTTACATTTACAATCATCTTAAAAAACTTAACCTAAAATTACTAAAATGTAATTAGCTTAAAAAGTTAAAGAATATTAAAGTCTTTAGAAAATGATTGCAACTTAATTTGTCACGTATAAAAACAACTTATAAATATAAAATTGGAAAATCAATCACGATTAGAACAACTTGAGATATAATAATACGATTTAGAAAGGCTAACGACTTAGGAAGTGCGTTTAATCGCGTTAAAACACTGAACAAGCGAGAATATCTACGACATGGAGGAGTGCATATATATATATATATATATATATATATATATACACGTATAGCACGATATGTAAAATCCGTCCGGATGAATTCCGGTGGAAAGGTTGCCACGTCTGCGCCAACAATTTTGTTCGAAACTCAATGAAACGCCACGTTCTAATACTAGCCACGATGAAAAATTACCCCACCTACCTTCCATTCAAATTAATTCCTCGCGATATAATTCACCTAAATACGGAGAGAATAAAAGAAAAAGCCTTAATAATTTGATTTTTCAGTTTGTGGAAAAAGAGAAAAGGACTGGTTTCCTAATACCTAAGAAACAAAGAAAAATTTAATTTTCCAAATATATATACTTTAAATATTATCTCGGATCGCGGTTCAGCGAGAAATTTGGAAGAAAAGGAGAGAAGAGGTAATAAATTCCAAATATAAAATTTTAATTTTGGATAGTTAATAGTTTTTAAGAAAAATTAATGAAAAATTTTCAGCACTATACATTGAATTTCTATATAAATCTAATTATCTTCGTTGAAGAAATTGTTGCTAAATTTTCAGTTGTTTCCATGCAAAATTTGTCTCTTCACTGAGACCGCTTTTAAATTCTAATCAACATCTATTACAAAATTATTACTATTCGAAGCGTATCCGAAAATAATAGTAATTGCCACCATCTGAACGCTTGAATGCTTTTATCTACAAATTGATTTTTTTGTTTTTTTTAATTTCTTAATATCATATTTGGTAAGTTAAATGTATTATCCTATATTATAATTCTTGATTATTCTTGAAAATAAGTAATAAAATTTTAGATGAGACATTCTATAGACACTGAAATCGACAATTTACAACTCTTCTCTCTTGCATATTATATAAAAATATAGATACCACAAACGATAATCGTGTCACGTACTTCCATCACGAATAACATTGGTGTGTTTTAAACTATTGTATCTCCTCACAAGGTCTAGACGACAAATTTTATGGTAAAGGATAAAGGTTAATTGAAGGAAGAAAAAAGGACAAGAACTTAAAAAAAGAATGTACATGAGAAATAAATAAGTAGTAAATGAAAAAAGAGAGTGAAAACAATGAAAATTTTAGGCTTGGTTAAATAGAGAAATAGAATATTCAGAGAAGGAAGAAATGGAAAATTATGAGCAGAACAGGAGTGGAAAGATTAATTAGATTCTGCACGTATAATAAAATAGCGAAAAAGATATAAATATATAAAATATATAAAGATAAAAATAATATAATATATAACTATTATCATACGTTATTGTTTTTCGATGGTATCTAATAAAGTAATGTATTTTATCCATATTTATGTGTGTGTGTGTGTGTGTATATTAAATAATGATACTAAAAGTGATTTCTATAAAACAAGATTAAATCAAAATGCATAATGCATAAACTAAAAATTCAAAAAAAAAAGAAAAATAAAATTCCAAAGCAAAGGAGTAAAATCTGAAAAACTCAAATTTTAAAACGCAAAAATGTAAGAGGTATAACTCAAATACAACTTCAGTAGATTAAGAGAAAATAAGCAACTTGCATACTAACGAGATTTACGGTGTGAAAAGTTAGGAAGAATATGACTGCAGCTTATGACTCGCATAAAAGCTAGATAGAAGATCCGAATTGAAATTGTACATACACTTGTGTGTGGAGAATAAAACAAATAGTTGGAAGGATAGAAAGATGTCAAGAGATGTGGCAAGTTGGATGCAATTAAAAGAAAACGGGCCGTATCACGAAATAAAAGCCGGATAAATGAATATCCTGAAAGCGAGTAAAATAGGTCGAAGTAAAAATAAGGAAAGATCGATGACGAGGATTTGGACTGAACTGAAACGAGTATGAAAAGTTGGCGGAAGATGAAAATAGGAATAGAGTTGTAAATCTGTAAGAAATGAAAAAAGAAGAAAAAAGAAAATTGCAAAAAGGATTGATAATTGTAGATGTGATGAAGGGGACTTGATAAAGCTTCAGATTAAATTTTCTAGCGAGGCCAAGATAAAAAATGCCGATATACCCGATATATGTAAGAAACATGCAAGTTTGTGCAAAAAATGTATCTCAAGATACAAATATTGCATCATCTGAGATAAATCATCTGAGTTCGATCTCTATATTTTCAAATACGCTTTAATTACTCCACTTATAAAAGATCAAATAACACTTTGTGTCATATGTTTTGAAATCTGGATTTTCGTTTTAATAACTTCTATAATTTGGATTCTTCGCTTTCTACTTCGAGTAATTCTTCTTTTTATTTTTTCAATATTACGTTTTTATAATAATTTCAAAGAAAAACCAAGGGAAAAAAAGGAAAAGAAAACTTAACCTAACTTATCATCCAGAGCTAGACTCTAAGTTCAACCGATCAACCGAGGGATGGCGAACGAACAAGAAGCTGACTTAAAGAAACCAACCAATTCGCATTAGAAAAAACGAATCGATGACAACAAACAACGGGGAAAAAAAAGAGAAGGAAAAAAGAAAAACGAAAGAAGAACAAAAAGCACAGAATAAAGCAGAAATCAAATGGCAGGCAGAGGTTCACAGAGCGAAACAGAACATACTTGGACGACGTATAGCGAAGAAATCCGGTGAAGCGAGACAACCGCACAATCTATACACGAGAGATGAAACGAGTGAGCAAACGAGAGGCGACAACGTAACCGAGAATCACCGCGAGAGACGGAGTAAGTCCGTCTAAAGGGAAGAGCGGTGGAAGAAAGAGAGAGAGAGAGAGATTGTGGAGGATGGTGGGTTATGGTGACGTCACGTCGGGTCGATACTCACCCACACTCTATTTGCCGGCGTGGTGGTGGGCTATGGGGGCGCAGGCGCGGCCTCGTACGCTCCTGAGCTCCTTCCCGCCATATTAGCCAGCATGGGGTAGGCGAGGATGTTGAACAGGGGTGATACGGGCTGCTTCTTCTCCCACAAGGTAATCCGTGTACCTGTGTCGCGTGGTCCTGGCCCTGCGCTCTCACGTATCTGTTCTTTCATCTATCCTGCAGTGTCTATAGCCGTCTAAAACCGACTAATTTGGGCCCCGATAAACGCAAACGTCCCCGTAGTCAAGGTGTACAAGGGTGGACCGGTGTGCCCCAGTTGTTGGGATTCTCGTGATTCCTTCCTTGACACTTGGTGAGATATATATAATCCTCGAGGAGTGTGCTCGCGTGTCACGCATGGATAAACGCACGAATAGCATCACGGCGAGGACCACGGATCTCGACACCTCGACAGCAAAGGGGAAAGAAGAGAAGCAGAGGGCCTGGACATCGGCTGAAACGAGGAAGAGAAGGGTTGAGAGCAGCTGCACGATCAAGGGTGAGGAACTCCTCACCGCTTCCGACGGCCTTCCCGAGGACACGTCTAACAAAAGAGGTTGCAAATCGGCCGCGCAAGTGTGGATGTCTTTATTGTCCCTGTGCGACCGGATGTGCGGCTCTGCCGCGTGGCTCGTCCTCTTCACATGCCTCCACGGGGTGCGTTTTCCTGCTCGCGTGATCTGCTTTGAGTAAAGGGAGAAAGAGAGAGAAAGAGATTACAATGTGGAACGTGTGCCGGCTACTCGCGTGATGAAAACGTATATAGTATGTGCACAAGAATAGCAAACCTGTTTGAAACAATTCTTATAGGGATGATGATGGTGGATATATAGATGTATAGAACGATGAATGGTGAAAATTGTAATTGAGCAGGAAGCAATGCTCATAATTGGATTAATTTCTTGTCTTGTCAATGGAAATCCAATGGAATATTTTTTAATTATTATTATTATTATTACTCGATTTTTAAATATCGATATTATGGTATTTTGAATATTGCTAGAAACATTAAAATTTTATATTAAATTAACGATTAACAAAATAATCGTTCGAATTTTTCATCGAAGAATTAAGGATCGTCTTAATATTAGGGTAAGACACTTGACCGTTTACCCTGATTTCTAGTTATATTAACCTCTTTACAGATACAGAAAACTGCTTTATGGAAATTGAAGTTTTTCCAAGAACTAGAGGGAAACGTTGCGCTGTTTCTGACTGAATCTAATTGATGCAGATTCTGTAACAAGCGGTTGTTTTCTCAAGCATTGTTTGCGACTCTTAATGAGTTCTATCTGAGTACTTGTGTCCGCAGTTTCTCATTCACTGTACGGAATCTTTGCTCACCCTGATCAGCTTAAGATGCACACAATTGAGGCAATTTACTATGCGTCAATGTAAAGTGTCTTCCAAAGAATAAAATGATGAATTCGTCAATTAATAATTTAAATATCAGAGAATGATCAAATTTCAGTTTAATATAATTTTATTTACTTATCCTTCGATTCTTTCGAAGCATATTTGTGAAATTATCCTTAATCAATCATCACTCCAATCTGTGGAATCATAAAAAGAAGTTTTTCATTTAACTAATTGTAAGAATAATCATATAATAAGATAAAGTGAAATTATTCTGTCTCTGTTACACCATTATCGCGCTCTATCCCCGTCTTGCTTCATCTAACGAATAATTTAAATTATTTATAAGTTATAATAAATAAGTTAATCGATATTTTTGTATATCAATTTTCGTATTTATTTTCGATCTCTTGAATTGACCCTACAAAAATATCCTACGAATATATTAACACTTTATATATTTATGACTCGTTAAACTTTGAAATTTTAATATTACACGGAAGCAAAAACCATTTTGAATTTCTATTTTCAATAATAACGTTGAAAATAGATTTAAATTATTTTGAAATGTGTTTCAGCTTGAATGGCTTTGTTAATCTTTATAAAAAAAAAAAAAACAGTACAGATTATTAATGCAACATTTAAGAAATAATTAAAACCTTGGTAGGAAAACGAATTATTAATAAGATCTTAATTTTTCAGAATGGAAGAGAAAAGAAAATTGCGATCAATGTTTGCACAAAGCTGATTATTATCTCTCTCATTCGTAGTCATGATAGTAGTACTGTCTTTGCATTAATGTCCAACAAAGAGATTTCTATTTTTCGACGGATCCTCTCTGAAACGCGTACGATTGTTCGTAATTTCACAGGGAAAACCCACTTGAGAACGCTTGCAATTTTTACGAGCTTCTAATCAGCCCGTTGATCGAATCTCGCGTGTAACCACTACAAAGAAACTCCCTTCCCATTTAGCACGATTTGCTGGAGCTTTTAAACCGATCAGAAATCTCCTGAAGATTTTTCATGTATCAGTAAACATTTTGATTTTATATTATTATATTATTATTTTAATTATAAGACTTGATTTATATCATGTTATCTACATATTTTATTTATTTATTTTTTTTTTTTTAGACAATTGTAATATGAAATTAATCAAGTATTTAGAAAATTACATAAGTTTTAATTTCTTATAAATTAATAATGATGTTTTTTTTTATTGTTAATATATTATTTATATCTTCTTGTACTTTATATAAAAAAAAATTTTTGAATTAAAATTTTTTATCTTTTTTTCTTTTATTAATCCTTAGTTAGAAATAGATTAAAAATTGATGTAAAAAGACAAGGAAATTAGAGAACAAGAAAAAGCTAGAGAGAGAAAGCTAGGAAGATCAAACTATAGATTGAATCAATGATTAAGTTAACAAAAAAAATTATTAATCATAATATTAATTTAATTACAGGAGGGCCGGGGGGAAGTGACAGACATAAGCGCAAGTCCTGGAAGGCAAGCACCTGCCAACCAGTTGCGCCCCAAAGAACCACCCCCCATGGTCATTCAGGGAGACTTCAGGAAGGTACTTCAGGATTTCCATAACGCTTATTCTCTTTAAATATTTATTAAAAACGTATCTTTTTTTTTTCTCCTGATTATTTTACACGTCAGAGAACATCATGTTCTTATTCTATTTCTTTTCTTGATAAAACCAGATTTCAGAATCCCATAGGAAAAGCTAGACTATCCTATTATTTTCTAGACTATAAATATCCTAATCTAGACGGTGATTAAATTTCCAAGGAGTCAATTGATAAAGCTAATTACTTCAAAAATGAAAATAGATAAAAGAGAATAACAGGAAAGGAGAATTGGATTAGAGAACATCAATTTATCTTCTTCATAAAACTGTTCCAGCGATTCGTGTGATATATCTTTTAATTAATATTACAAAAAAAAGAAAAAAGTTAAATAATATTTTTTTATAGTATTTAAAAAAATCAAGAATATTCATTCTAAAATGTTTCTGTTTCTTCAGTTCTAGGAAAAAATATATTAAAATATTATGTTTAATTACTGGAATAGTTTTATGCCATTTTTCATTAAAATACCTGCTCATGACATTCCTGTTGAAGTGGAAGGACATGTCGTTGCAGGTGAGTGGAATCAGTACAGAGATATTCAAGCAGATCGAAACCGTCGAGAACGATCATGACGCCTCGACAGCAGCTGCCCTCGAAGCTGTCGAACGAAGGGGTGAGATGGTTGTCCGGGTCATCGAGCCACGACAGATGGGCAGGCAGGCGTCCGAAGCGGCGAAGAAGTTCATTGCTATGCAGGTATTCACGCGATTCTCTTTAATTCTGAATTTCTAATCAGACAACTTATCTATAAATATTGTATATATTTTTTATATTTCTAAAAAAAACGTAATCTTAATTCGTTAAATAATTATAAAATAATAATACTTTTTGAAATATTATTTTTAAAGTATATTTAGATATTTTAATAATATAATTATCCATATTTCAGGATCCAAAACAACCTATCCATTTTGTTGAAATAATTAAAAGACCAGGACAAACATTGGGATTATACATACGAGAGGGTAATGGTGTCGACAGAAATGACGGTGTCTTCATCTCGAGAATAGCTCTGGAGACCGCAGTCTACAACAGCGGCTGCCTGAAGGTTACCCCTTTTTTGGACTTTTAATTATCATTGTATTCTTTTAAGTAAAGTCAATTTGAATGTAGTGTTTACTGTAATTCTTTTTAAATTATGATTATTAATATTTATATTGAAAAATATATTTCTATATTTTTTTCTATTACATATATAAATAATATAAGGATTATTTTTTTTTTTTTTTGAAAAATTTTTAAATATCGTTATTCTTCTTACTTCTTTCAATTAGGTTGGAGATGAGATTCTAGCAGTGAATCTGGTCGATGTGACGCACATGAGCCTGGACGACGTCGTAATCATTATGTCGATACCCAGAAGACTCGTCCTGGCGACAAGACACGGCCAACACCAGCCAGTTTCGCACAGTCGTCAGACTGAACATAAGGCACCTCCAGTTGTAGTGATCAAGAGAGAGCTAAACGAAGATGAGAGTGATCATGCAACAAGCAATCATGTCAGGTAATCGTTTAGACAAGAATCTGATAGAATTAATGTAATTGTTTAGATATATTGTTATCCAAGAAAGAAAATCAATTTTTCTTAATTTAATAGAAAATAAATTTCTAACAATAGAATTCTTCCTTAATTCCTTAATTTGTCTAATGTTACTTAATGTTAATTATTAGCACTTATTTCATAATTGAATACCTTAAAATAATGCTATTTATTAAGTTTAAAAAATATTTTAAATTTATTGATTGGATTATTTTATTTTATCTTTTTTAGACTTTAATTTAGATTCCATTATGGTTGATTAAAAATGGTAAAATAGGTCATAAATACGAGACTGTTTGGAGAAATCAGAAAGTTAATAGAATTATCCAATTTTGTGATTTAATAATAGGGATGGCAATCGTAGACGTGGCGATGGTCGTGAGATGTTACCTTCCCGATCAAGGTTAGGTCTGACAGGTCTAGGTTCCAGTCAAGATCTCGGATCCAGCAATGGCGATCTGTATTACAATTCCAGACCGGAAGGGCATTGGTCTTATCAACCACCACCGCCTCCTGTAATTACACATCAGCCTAAACCCTCTACAACACAACATTTCCAGCCTTATGAGCGTGGATATCCAAAAACATTGGAGAGTTTGGCTGAAAAAGTAAGCTTTATAATGCTTTATACATTCTTCAAAACTTTAACGCAGGTCGAGATTTAAAAGAATATCAAATGACAAAATATTAAAAATTTAATGTAAGGATTAAAATCGATAATTAATACAGAATTAATATTGATTGGTATGTTTTGAATTCAGATTAATAAAAAACAAATATAATTTTGGAAAATTTCAAGAGATTGAAAGAATTCTGATCAAATTTTGTATTTTATATTGATTAAAAATCTTCACTTGCGTTTTCATATAGATCATAGATGTTCTAGACGATGTGGATCGAGCACCCTTTCATATATCTGTCTGCACCAAGTTGACACTTGTTTGCCCTTCTCTGTCTTCAATTGCAATAGCGATTCGAATAAGAAAGTGGTGAATTCGTGGCAATGTCTCGAGACACTCCTGATAATGATCAGTATGCTGTGTGCCATCTTAATTTTCAAGTAATTAAAATAGAAAAGAATATAATATTATCAAATATCCAATATCAAAATGTTTTTCAATCAAATATTTCAATTGACTTGGAGAATAGATGGTTCACAGTTTGCTCGTGTTTCGACCACGTGTTTCACATGACTAATCGGTTCTATGAATGAATGCTACATTGATATTAACCAGGATTTTACAAAGGTAAAGAAACCACTAACTCTTTCTTGATATCTAGATTTGTATATGCAGCAATTCCCTGCACCGTATACCATATGGACAATGGATAAATATTTATATCTAATATTATATGTTAATATTATTATATATACAAATAAAATATAATTTATTAATTGTGAAAAAGTAATAAATATTTATTAATGTCCAGGTAGAATTGAACATCTGTCGCTATTTATGATGTAATTCCACTTTTTGTTGTTTTGTAAGCTTTGCTCTGTATGTTCGTTCTTTCTATTTCTTTCTTTCTAAGTATTATCTCATCTTGTGGCGACTCGTGATCGTCATATATCCATCACAATGATACATGGATTTCTATATAATCCACTAAATAATCTGTACAATAATCTATATAAAGAAATTCATCAATCATGATGGAAAAATGATTAATTTAACTTTCCTTCACAAATCACAATCGATCTAACTATCTTAAATAAATTATGAAAAATCTATTATGATCTAAAGGGCTTCTGTTAAGAAAGTTCAGTCAAATGGTCGATTGTGAAATGGAAGGAAAAAGAAAATTATAAGGAAAGAAAAGAAAATGAATTAATTTGATTGAATTTAGGTACACTCGTTCTACACGGGGCCAGTTATGCCCTCTAATGGTGGCCGCCGGATGTCCACGGGTGCAGGAATGCAATCAGTTGGTAGCAGATTATCTAGTCAAACTCAATCAACGCATTATGGTTATGGTCAGCATACTGGAACTGGAAGAATCATGCCTAGAAGCGGTTCGGATCAACATTTACCTCGGGTTGATTACACGAGCATCACAACTCCAGCTAGACATACTCTTCTTAGATCCAGTTTGAAGTCAGGTTCGCTACTTTACACAAAAATTGTTTCAACTTCTTTTTTTTTTAATTCTTCGCTTATTTTGTGTCATTTCTCTCTTGAACAGGAACTTCTGCGTTGAGATACAATACCAGATATGGTACTCAGGGAGATAGCGCGTCAACTACACAAAGACAAGGACAATTTGGTACTCTAACCAGGAGGCATCGACCATCATTGGATTATGCTTCCGATACCGAAGCAACTTGTTCAAGTTCGCCGAAATCGGCTTATTATTACTATAGGCATAACATGAATAATCCACCACAAAGTAGTGCTGTCTCGCATCTTGCCACTCTCTCGAGATCACAGATTGGTCAGAGTTCCTCAGGTTAGATTATTGTCGCTTTCATCGAAAAATTCATTCGTTTCTTGCTTTTGAAAAAAAAAAAATTTCAAATCGTGATCATGCTTTCTCTAGGCTTGAGATCGAATTCGTTGCCTCGTAGTGGCAGAACGTTGCCTCAGCAACCAGGTCTCAGGTCTGGACTTAGCACAGTAGCATCTGGACTAATAGATCAGGAAGATAGCGATGGTGCACTGTCAGCGCCTGAACTACCTTCCATCAGACGCGATAGAGGTTAGTTCAAATAGCGAGTCGATTCAGATATTTCGAGTATAATGAGAACACTGAGAATTCTATTGATTGTAAACGGCAGGAAGAATACCGTCATCACCTAGTGTGTTCACATCAGATGAGTACCGGGCATGGTTGAGTCGAACGCCGAGTACCAGTGCATTATATGAGCAGATCAGAGCCACTACAACCAGACCACCACGTTATACCTACAGTGCAGAAAATATTCATGCAGCTGCAAATCAAGTAAGTAACATATACTAAATTATATTTTCATCAAAGAGATCAGTTCTCTAGAAACTTTCTTGTTTGTTCGTACTTCTCTTTAGGGTGAATATGGAAGCTATGGAGCATACAGACCACTTTCCAGCACGTTAGATCGTTTGTCAACAAGATCAGCTTCTGCACAACAAGTGAATCTTGCCAATTTAAGAGCATCGACGGCAATAAGTTCAACATGTCCTCGTGGAACAGCGAATCAAAGACCGGCCTCGGTTGCATCCAGTGCTCGTACTTCTTTGACGAGTCAGAAACCATCATTGAGTAGCTCCACTACCCAGAGAGCAACGTCAGTCAGGAGAATCAGAAATCTGCTAGACTTAGAGTCCACGCGAAGCATACCTACCCCCACGCCTACCAGAACTCAGGATCAAAGACTGCTAGATATTAATCCTGCAGGTAATTAATGGAAATTGCAAAAATATATTTTAGTATAATTTGAAAAATTTAATTTAATTATATTATCTTTGTAGAGTTCCTTAAATATAAGATAGAAAAACCTCCAACTGTTGGAACTCCGAGCTCTACCAGCTCTCTTTTGAGTTCACTTGGAGAAACTAGCAGCGGCGATTTGGCGGGAGGCGTTAGCGGACTTCTCTGGGTTCATCTTCTGGCTGGGCGTGGTCTTCGTTCGACAACATCTTCTTCAGCAGCCACTACACCTTCTACACCATCAGGTCAGCCTAATTTAGGTACGTTCGGGAGTCTGCACATCCCTTAGATTATTTCTTCACTGCACAAGCTTTATATATATATATATAAACACTTTAACAAATTTGTTTTTATTTTAAATGTGTAGTAATTCCTATTACCTGAACTCTCGAATGCTAAAAAATATTCGAAAGTATTATGCATCATCAGTAAAATTTAAATTATTCTTTTTAAATATTCTGACATAAAAATTTGAAAAGTAGCAAAATATGTATGTTGTTCAAATAGCTAGTTGCGGTTTGAGAGACCTTTACTGCGTACTGGAGTGCGATAGAGTACACAAGGCGAGAACAGTGATGCGAACCGGTGATTTGATGTTCGACTGGGACGAAACCTTCGAGCTGGATCTCGTTGGCAACCGTCAATTAGATTTGCTGGTCTATTCATGGGACCCACAGTATAGGCACAAGCTGTGTTACAAAGGATCTGTACATCTGGCGACTCTTTTGAAGGAGTCACCAGTTCATCAGTTAGCTGTCAAGGTCGAACCACGTGGCACAATTTATCTAAGACTGCGATACACTGATGCTCAACAGACATTCCGAAGAAGAGGACTTCCGGTTATATCTCTTGCCACAAGAGTGGCACCCCTTTTCGGAGTTGATCTTGACACGGTGGTAAATAAAATATTCAAAGTATTTGGTTGAGATTAAAAATTAAATTTTCTAAAATTTAATGATTAAGATGTTAAAAAAAAATAATAATTTGAATTAGGTAAGTCGAGAAAGCAAGACTGGTGGAGTTCCTGGAGGCGTTTCTACCGCTTTAGCAATGGGCGTTTCAAATGTGCCCATAATTGTATGGCGTTGTGTCGAAGAAGTTGAAAGAAGAGGTCTTGATATTATTGGTGAGTCAATTGGTTACAAATTTAAACTTCTATTTGATTTTGAATAATTTTTCAAGTGATTTGTTGAATTAGGTTTATATAGGCTTTGTGGATCAGCTACGAAGAAGAGGATACTTAGAGAAGCTTTTGAAAGGAATGCTCGTTCGGTGAACTTGTCGCCTGATAATGTGCCAGATATCAATGTCATTACTGGTAAATTTTTTAATTAATTTTAATTTCTAATATTATAATATTATATATCGCAAATAAAATTATAATGATTTTAAATTATTATTTAGGTGTATTAAAAGATTACTTGCGAGAACTTCCAGAACCACTCTTCACGAAGTGCCTCTACCAAATGATGGTCGATGCACTGGCCGTCTGTCTACCAGATGATCCACAGGGCAATGCAAAACTCATGTTTAGTATACTTGATTGTTTACCAAAAGTGAACAGGGTTCGTATCTAAGCTTAAACTATTTATAAATTTTGATATATCTTGAGGATATTAACTTAATTATTTATTTAACAGTGTACATTAATATACTTGCTCGACCATTTGGCAATGGTGGTATCTCAATGCAATAAAATGTCTCCAGCAAGTTTGGCAGTTTGTTTTGGACCAGTATTAATGCTACATTCAGAAGAAAATGGGCCACCTCTGGATTTCCAACAACCAATAGCAGTTCTCAAATATCTTCTTGAGATTTGGCCTGTTAAGTCAGGTAATGTTGTCATTTCTAATAATTAACTTATAATTAACATTTTTATTTTTTTATGTATATATGTAATAATAAATTTATGTATATATGTAAAGTAATTATTTTATCAGGCTTTTTTTAAAATATGATAATTAAATTTATAAAATATAATGAAAATTTATTTTAAATTATAATAATCATAATGAAATTTAGTCTGATAAAATAACTGAATCGCAAAAATAAGAGCCGAATAATCAGTCGCTTATTTCACAGACAGTTCGGAAGATTTCTTCAGTCGCTTCAGCGCTTCCTCGAGCTACGCCAGCAGTCGAGCACAACAGTCAACAGCAACTGCAGCAGCAGCAGCAGCAGCAGGTACAGCAACAGGTACAGCAACAGGTACAACAGCAGTTACAGGGAACATTGGGGCGCACAGGGCTGTCTTGGCAGCCTCAACACTCACTTCATCAACAGCCCCCAACTACGGCACCACCCGTAGCTCTCGCGTCCTCCACTCGTCCACCACCACCGGTCAAGCCTCGACAGGTCAGCTTTCAACTCAGTAGAGTTATTGTTTTATCTCAGCGACGTTTGTTCCAATCTTTCGCCTCTCTTACCGCCGCTTTCTCTGTCTGTGCAGATTGCATTTACTCCACTGCTGTTGATATCTATATAAATGAAAAAGCACATTAAAAATATTAATAAGAGGGAATATATTTGGATCACTTTTCTCAAGCAATACTTGTGAATTTCTATGTCTCCCATTATACCATGTTGCTTATAATTATTATTATTTATTTCTTTTTTTATATTTGATAAAAAATGATATAAATTGAAATAATACAGAGGATAGGCGGAAGGAAGGTTAAAAAGATAAGAAATCATTACTTTTCTGGACTAAAATTTTTCTTTGTTTTTCTTATTTTAAACCTTAATAAAAATATATATATATATATTTAAACTTTAATAAAAATATATATATATATATACATACTGTGATATAATTACAAAGAAAATCCAGAAATGTAAAATAAAACAAAAGGAAATTAAAAGAAATGGACAAGAGTCTCTTTTCGCTCTCTACCTTTTTATCCCAAATATGTGCATTACTATCTAAAGCGTGTTATGAACAGCATGGTAGGCAAAATAAAGACTCTGTTCTCTCCCTTTATTTTCGCTTTGCAGAACAAGCCCAGTCGCGCTTTCATATTTTTAAATCATTTATTTGTTACAATAAGACATTCATTTACTCACATTCATTCATGTACGTACATTCTTCAATTCATTTACTCGGTTTCAGGTTAACTTTCAAGGATCGTCGGCTATTGCAAATTGTTCGCCATGAAGATTATATTTTGTTCGTATAATTCAAATGAAGAAGTATATACGAAAAAATATAAAGAAAAAAGGTTATGGGTGGCAAACAGTTTGCAAAATATTCACATCGCAATGTATCCGTGTAAATATAACCTCAAACGCCAAAAAAGCCTCCGTGCATGTCTCGATGTCAGTTCTGTACATTTACTTGGGTGTTTTATTGATCGAGCGGGTTGCTTATGATTTTTCTGTTTCTCTTTGCGCCAGTCTTTTGACGTCTATCTATTATAGTGACGATTTACGTTGTCTTCTTTATCTTTTTTCGTTTGGGCACGTATTCTTCAGAGCAAACGCAAATTGCCGGCTCTACCAAATCGCTGACAGCACAGAGACGCCGCTTCTTGCACAGGTATTATCGTTATTATCGTTTTCATTCGCGTTTTCTATTCGTTATCAGTTTTTAGTTATCGTTCTATCACATGCATGGCCAGAATTTATCAAATATATATATATATATATATTAAAGAACCAAGTAACATAATCATTCATCTATTATTTTTCGTCATTGTCATAGAATGGTTTCAAATAAACAATGATTACAATATATATTGAAGATTTTTCTTGATGTACGTATAAATATTTTGATTGCAAAGACAAAGGATTATTGATTATCAATGAAATATTTTATTTTCTTTATTTTTCATTAATTAATATAAAAATATTCGTTCATAGAAATATTCATCATATTCACACAAACTTTTAGTATTCTTTCAATGTAATATGACTATAAAATGCATTCTTATTTAAATAAAAGACTGGAGGAAAGGTATAAGAAAAGTGATCCCTCTTAGAAATGATTTTATTTTATTTATATAACCAATCATTCTTTTGAAAAGCCACCAATAGTCTAAAGGATTATCAATGTCCCTAGCATGCAACAATTGCTTGTTAGATGTCGTTTCTTGAATCTGGTTTGTTATATAGTAAATTCTGAAGATAGTTAAACTTGATAATTTTTTTTTTAATTTTAAATAATATTTGATGCATATTTATTTATTCGAAGTAGAATCAAGAACAAAATATCCTTCAAATCCTCAAAGATTGTCATGAAATTGCTGAGGTGTATTCTATTGCATAATTACCAAATATTGAATCCATTTCCTATACAATTACAACCAATAACATTTACTCTTTATGCAATAATTTAAATAAATAAATTATTACTCAATCCAAGTTTAATATCTAGAATCATTGTATATAGAATGTATAAAAAATGGAAAATTTTATAAACATATTCTAATAAAAATCTAAAGAATATTCAGTAATCGAAAATGACGCTGGTGGTACGGCGTCTTTGTTCATACAGGTGATAGTCTCGTCTCCCGGTTCACCTAGCAGCGAGGAGTCAGAAGTCTCGCCGGAACCGATTAACAAGAGCCTCCTCGGCGGCCTGGGACTCGAAAAGAGCAACGAAGGGACCACAGTGAACTCGACTGGTCCAGGAACAGAACAAATTACACCGACCAGTAGCGTCGACACTGAGGAGGGGAATATACCACATCTAGAAGAAGGCGAAAAGGGAGTTGAGGGTGATATAGAAGCTAGTGACGACGATCGACATCAGCACGCACCCAAGACGCATTAAAATTTCGTTGAACATATGGATTAATTATAAGTCGAGGGTGTGCGCCCATAACTTAAATATCTCCATTTCAATTTGATACTTTGAAGAATTTTGCTTTTTTTTTGTTGAATGAAGATTAAGAAGAAACAGTGTTGGGCATCGAACGATGAATATTTAAAAAGATTAGGATTTGAATTCAATATATGAAAGATAATATAATCGATTCAATTAGTTGAAAAGATTGATTGTAATCTAGTTAATTGTTAAAGTAGACTGTGAACAGGCAAAGTCTGATTACAGTTTTTGTAAATTTATTTATTGACATAAGAGGAAAGTTTGATTATATGTGAATATATTGCATGATACTGGTGCTGCAAAGGCTGATGGTAATAAAGAAATAATGGATTTTGAAGTCTGTTAGAACAAATGTCTATAGATTGGTTAAAAGTTTTTGTTATTCACAAATATGTTTGTTACAATCGTTTAGGAAAAGAAGAGTGAGGTTAAGTTCTTAAGACATTGCTTATTATTCAAAATTAAATAGAATGGTAAGCAGATGTGCTAAAGAAGTTTTTTTTATCTTAGCATACAATTTTTATAATATGTTGATAAACGCTGGAGAAAAAAGAAAATACATTCTATTTCTGATTTCTCGAAGACATTCAACGCGTTGACTGCTTCGATTTGGAAACTAGTGTGCTAATATTTGTATGACAAAACGATTTTTTAATTTTTAATGCATATTAACTATTCATAGAGCAACAAAAAAATTTTTTTTAGAATGTTATTATTGCATTGTTGGCTGTGTTAGAAAAATAATTTTCTTCGTTATATGATGTTGTGTTTTAAAATATTTATAGACGTTTTCTTATAACAGTCAACGCGTCAAATCGCACATATATTTCTCTGAGAATGTTGTATTTAAAAAATGTGTAATTTATACGAAACTCGAGGCTGAATATTTGTCGCCAGACGCACAATAAGAGCGATCATTGTTTCCCAGATGAAACGACGCGCATAATGGGACCACTGCGAATATTCATTATAAAATCATCGTGAAGAAATGAGATCTTACGCTACATTGACGATCTGACGACTAACTAAAAGCCTTCTGCAAGTTTTATATGTATACGAGTTTGTTTCCGTATTGCTCATCAGATACGTATAAAGATAGCCCATCAAAGAAGAAGAAATATGGTAACCAAAATTATGTTGATATTTATAAAAGAATTTCACTCTTTAGCTGCAAAATATATTATGATCTCACTATCATCAAAGACTGCATATTGACAAACAGGTTCCTAGCTTAAAACTCCTTGCACAAAATTTAATTCCTAATTATTTTAGATTTCTCTAAATATTTTAGAAATAAATAAATTACAAGGTTACCTTTTGCAGCTGAAGAATCAATGATTATAAGCTTTTTATTCAAGCACAAATGCTATGGAAGAAAATTTTTTAATCATCTAAATTTTTTTTCTATATTTTACCTTGAGATCAGCCGAAAGCTTCTTTCTCAACTCAATATTAAGCAGTAAAGCCACCAAATGAGAAATTAGTAAAGCAGAGAAAACAACGAGTGAGTACTTTTATGACAATGAGCATCTCGAGTCGTCTTCCGTGTCCTAAAATGCACAAATTTATTTAAACTGATCGAAAAGATGATGTCCAATGTTTTGAAAAAGAGGAAATGATGAAATTCTATAGGAGATTCCGCGATTTATCGTGCACATCCTCAACTCAAAGTAGCTTTTGCTTCTTCGGTTAAACTTTCAACGAAATTTATGATATTTCCCGACCGGTCGAGGCTGAGATCTCATGCGAAAGAGTTCCGGAGGAGTTTCTTCATCGGTAAAGCTAGTTACAGAAGAAAAAAGACGAAGTGAACTGATCATATTGATTAATTGATAATGGGGAAAAAAACAGAGCCATATGCAGAAAGAACAGAAAATAAAATAAAAATAAAAAAAGAAAACATAAGAAAAAGTTAAATAAAAAGACATACATACACCTGGATACATAAGAAAATATGAAGAAGAAAAAGAAGAATTACAGCGCAATGCTCGATTTATATACAATATACTATATATATACATATTATATATACACATATAGACTAGTCACAGTATACATGTGCTTTTGATAAAAAATCTATTACTTAGAGGTTAGTTAGCCCTCATATACAAGACACGAAGAAACTGTTAATGTACACATTACTGCGTCCACATATACGTGCATTATATATATCAGAAGATAAAGAAAAAGAAAAGAAGATAAGAATTAGAAAATTGAAGAAAAAAAAAGCAAGGTGTAGGTGTACGCAGACGATAATATATATATACATATATATACATAATGTTCAGTGCAATAAGAGCCGAGAACTGACTCTATGACTTCTTGTTACATGTTGACAATAGCAAATCGACGAACGAAAAGTAAAGAAAAATAGAAGAAGATGGATCAGATGCGAAGAACCGAAACTCACCGAGAAACAATAATAATTACAAATAAATTTAAAATAAATAAAGTTTAAATAAACTTATAAAACGACTAAAAACATAGTCAGTATTATTGTATATGCGAAAAAGCAAGCATTTGAAGAAGACGAGCCGAGAGAAACTACCCTTCGGTCAGAATATTCCCCGGGGTTCGTTTGTTCTACGATCTCGTCAATGGGGACACGAGTGTCTATTTATAACTATTATTACTATCATTATAGTTAGTTGATATAGTGTGATTATTAATATAATGTTGTTGCATACACACAGTGGATTTTGCTGTACATTACAAGAATGAATTGAGATTAATGATTATTCTAGCTTGCAATGTTCTAATCTAAATTCAGACAAAATCATAGAAACCATATATTTTTATTTAGTTAAATTTTATTTGTTTTGATTATAATCTATAGCATTATGATATAAAATACTTATATATCAATAATGTACTCAGTAATGTCACTGTCTCATTCTATTGCGGCCATTCTTAATTATATGATAAATTAGTTATGATTTCTATAGTATTGCAATTTATGAGTCCAACTGCGTCCATCATATTAAAATTACGTGACATCGTGTCTTCCATCGATTTCTATCCCAATTTTTAAAATTCTTGCATGTTCTTTTCTTCAACTTTTCAATTGTTCCAGAATTTTTTTTATAAATCTACTTATTATTACAAGATCTTTTTTAATTTAAATTTAATTTAAATTTATATCGAATATTTTATTTCTACACAATTTTTCATTTAACAATTATCTTACAATTTTATCTTATTATAAATTTTTAAGTCATCAGTTTTTAAATATATTTTTTCTTAAATTATGTAAAATATATTCTATTGCATAATCTTACTCTTTTATAATTATAGCCATTTTTGATTTTTATGGTATTAATGTCGCTTGATGATATCTAATGTTATAATGTCGTATTGTCAATAATGTCATTTCACGATATTTTTATTAAATTTATGATTTTGAATATATTTTTTCGAACGTTATAAAATCCTCAGAAAAATCTAATGTGTGTTCGTAACAATGCGTATAAATAAAAGATTGTATAATATATACTGACTGAATTATCAGACATTGCGATTCAATTTAACTTTTTTGTTTAATTTTGTTTAATTTAGAAAAAGAATATTTTTAGAAAGTATACGAATTTTGATCTTATTAAGCGAGTTTTCATAAGAAGAAATTCATAAGATAATTAAAAGGTGATTATTCAATTTTAATAAAAAGTATTTAATTGAATACTAATAATGAAAATTTTCTTTTGATAATATCCAGTGATTCATAATAGTCAAAGAATAATGATTTCATTTATTCAAATGTTTTAGTTAGTTAAAATGATGAATGGTATGAAAAAATAATTAAAGTTTTATAAAAAAAAAAGCTAAAATTGAATAATAGAAGTTTTTATAAAGGAACTGCAAGGAAATTATTTTCATTATAAATAATAAATTTTAATAAAAGATACTTTTCCAGACTGAAAAATAAAGGAATATTTTCAATTAGAATTATATAAAATTAGTATAATATTATATATTAAAATTAATATTTAAGATCTATCTATAATATTTCAATAATGATAATATAAATGATAACATTAAAATCACTGGATGTTTTTAAAATGATTTTAAAGAAAGAAATATTTAAAATATTTAAAATTTATTATTATTATTATTAATTTCTTCATAAAAGACTACAAACAATCTTGTACAAAGACTATTAAATTATAAAGTGTAAGATACATGTATAAAGATTCAAAACTCAAGTGGTACTTTGAAAAGTTGACCACTATTAAATTGCTTTTTCAACTCGTGTCCCCGTGAGTGAATGCAATTTGTATAAATGACATATAATATACTTTATATCGTATCAGCATTATTCAATAAAATATTCAGACTTTTAAAAATTGACATAATAAGATATGTGAGGCATATCTATATTTCTTTTTTATTAACTATATATAAATATATAGTTGTTCAACAATTTAAAGTGCAACGAAAAAAGAAAAATAAAACGGAAAAAAAGAAAGATAAAAGAAAAGGCTGTTTTTGGAAAACTTTTATTGAATATGATTTGAAAAACTTGTAGTTTTTTCACTAACTGATTACAATCGAAATTGGTCAATCATAGAAAAAAGTAATAGATCAACGTTTCTCAATCTATGATATATAAGAATAATATGTGAATAATTTATATATAAATTTATATAATATTTTACAAAAGAATAATGGATTTTACAATTAAAATTCCTACCTTGATCATATTGATCGAATTTTAATTGTGAAAAAAATGATCTATTGATTTATGATAGAATTATTAATAGAATCTAATTATAGAGATACTGATTTATGTATTATATTATGAATTCTATTAATTTATATATTATAAATATTTGAATCGCGATACAATTATAAATAAATATGTTGGATAAAACAAAAAGATTGAAAATCGCTGATTTATACAATCAATTAATATTTTTTGTCAACAATTTTTATGATAATTTTGGCTTTTTCAAAGAAGATAGGCCCATCAATATTTCTTCAACTCGATAAAAGTATAGAGAAGCGATTGAATGATGCTGTTACGATACAAGCATATATGTATGTGCATAATGTATTTACACGTATGCATACCGCATACAAAGAGTGCACTCTCTTTTTTCCGCACAGCAACACAGTTAGTCTAATTGGTGACATCTCGGTAGGGAATGTCACCAGTGGCGACATTTGTTTCAAGTAGCCAAGAAAAGAGGATCATTGTATAGCTCAGTGCATCATAATTCGCGTAGCCACCGCCCTAGTTTTATCGAACCCCTGACTGTTTCACTGTCGTTCGATATGCAAGCATAATGGAACGCCGGATACCATCTTTTAATTAGATATTAATTTTTTTTTTAATTTAAACATTATAAAACTCTGCTGCTTTCAATTCCATTTTTGCAACATTTTTATTATTTTATATGGTTTATTATCGTTTCTTTCTATTCTATTGTGATATAGAATAATTGATACATACAATTATTATCCACCTCACTCTTTACATAAAAAAATGTTGTTAGAGAAGTTCCTTCCAAATAATTGACAGCAAGACACCATTTGAGAAAACATCATGGATGATAATATACTGACTTATACCCTTAAGTTTTTTTCAGATTCTCATTTTGCTATAATAAGAATAACAAAAAAATAAAATATAAGTATTACAATGCTTTTTTATCATGGACATACAGTGATATTTATCTGAAACTATTATAATAAAATTGTTGATGAAATATGGAAAATATTATAGTATATTATAGTATATTAAAAAAACAATATTATGACAAAGTACATATTTTGCTATACAGATGCAAGCTCTCAAGAAAGAAAATATATAATTAATAATTATAAAAAATTGAAGTTTTTATCTTTGAAGAAATTGTGTTCTCCATATATTGATCAAGATAATATAAAAATCAGAAATTGTTCTAAAATAAAATAAAATGTTTCGACGGTGTCCGGCTTTCCTCCATTCCTAATTTTTAATAATAATAATAATGAAAACACGCCCGGATATGCGTAATATCATTACGAGAAAGCACACTGCCGCAATTTTGTATGATTAACTATTGTTATATATATATATATATCTATACCTACATATTATGCTACGTATACATTGATTGAAACTTGAATACAATTGATACGTGTTTGACGAAAGATTCCAGGTTATAAAATTTGACGTCTTTGCATCCTTTCCAAGCGTTTTCGGTTCGTTCAATCTGGAAAGAAATCTATTTAAAAGTGAGAGAGAAAAATGTAATCTTAATGAAATACATAATTAGAATTAATTAGAATTATTGTAATGTAAAAATAAGTTTTTACATTACAATAACAGAAATATTTTGAGTAAAATATTACATTAAATCCAATAATTTTTATTTTAGAACTAGTAAAACAGCTTTTCAATCTTTTTTGAATTTCTTTTTTGTAATATTCAAATAGGTTGCAACTATAAAGTAAAAAAAATTTTTTAAATTAATATAGTTTTTTTACTACAAAGTAATATTTAATTATTTCTATGAAAATTGGCAATAATTATTATATTAATTATTATATCTAATAATTATATTAGAAATTACTAAATATGACAGCGATACATAGCGATTCAAAAAGAGAGAAAAGATAATGAAAAGGAAACAAATTATTTCCTCAATCCTCTATATTATTCTTTACTCGATTAAATTACAATTCTATAATGTTTTATTTTTTTTTCGCAGAGCGATACGATAGCATATATACATATATATGAAACATTGTAAAATGGTCATAGCACAAAATGATCGAATGCTTAACAGATTGATCAATCGAAAGCAGAATTTGACAATCAGTTTTAAATCAATTCAGAAGATGTTTCATTTCTTCAGAATCCAATAATTCGTATCGTAATATAAAATAATAAAAAAAATATCTTGGCCTGGAGATTCTTCGAAAGATGTTGTATCGTTACTAAAGGATATTCTTTTCCTTGATTGAAAATGTATCAAGTGGATGAACTAAGTTCAAATGAACAACAGATCTCATAGTCTTCTCTATTTTTTCGATTCCTTTTTGCTAATCGTATGTTACCTTCTTCGATCAATTTTTTTCCTCCTCTCCCATTTCAAGAAGATCGAATAGTTTCTCAAAGTGAAGAAATGAAAAATTGTGAAAAAATGAAGAAATTTATATATATATATATATATTATATGATTTTCGATAGCTCACAACGAAATTTCTGAGAAAGAAGAGAACAAAAAAAAATCGAATCAGGATTCATCTTGAAATGCATAAGCGATACGACGAAGCTATAAAAGAGTGAAGAATAATGATAAGATAAAGTAGCATAGACAGGAGAATAAAAGTGAAAAAAAGAAAAAGAGAAAAAGGAAGAGAAAAAAAAAGCGAAGCAAGAGTCGTAATATTGATGTAAAAAATTAATTTTTTATCATGCTAATACCTGATTCTAATCGTGTTTCATCGAATAACAAATAATCATGATTAACTAATGTTTCTTCGGACAAATTTCTACGCATAAAGAAAAAAGACTCAGCGGCTTGTATTTTCTATCGTGATATCGACACGATCTTTGAGCAATTTTATTCTTCTTTACGATAACCCCGCGATATTTTATAAGCCAATTATTTTGATAAGCTCAATAATTTTCTCCTGGGAAGGAGAAATACGTTTGTCTTGCTATATATGTACACGATTCACTGAAACAGAACCGTCGAATTTTTATTGAAAAAATGAAAAGGAAAAAAAGAAAATAGAATTAGAAAAAAAGAAAGATCCGACAATTATATAATCAAATGTAATGATTTTTAATCTGTATATATATTTTATTTTTTATCTTGAACAAATTATTGCAAATCCAAAAATTATTCGATGAAATTGAAATATATTCCAAGATTATTAGTAGTTTATTAGTAAATATAACATAATTATAATTTATAAATTTATTTTTTTAGGTTAAGAAAAATGAAAAAAAAAGAAGAAAACAAAAGTTTTTTTTATTTAAAATAAAAGAAACAAAGAATGTTTAATATTTGCCGTTGAAAAAAGAAAGAAAAGAAAGAAATATATTTGTATTTTACATATTTCATTGTATTTTGGCATTTAATAATCAATGAAGTAGAATGATATCTTCAAAAAACTTAATATTTTTATTGAATACGATGTTTAATCTTCAAATCGTAAAGAGAATATCGAAGAAACAGAATTTTTCAAATAGATCGACGGTTCTGAGTACAATGAGATAAAAAAGTTTCAACGAAATCTCTTCATACTAATTTAAGATTAAGAGTACGTCAATGACTCGTGGATACCAGTGTCATTTCTGATTTCTCAGTATACAGATCTTTGTAATCGTCAAATCCTAGCGCTAATGTATATTGAACTACATATATACGATGGACCATATTTGTCATACTGAAACATTTCTAAAAAAAAAGCAAAAAAAAAAAATATATATGTATGTGTGTGAGAAAAAAAAAAGAGAAAAAGAAATATGAAAGTTTTTCCATGATTTTTCTATAATTTAGAAGCATAAAATAGCTATTATGGAGAGCAATAATTGTTTCTTCATTGCATCCCAAAAAAAAAGGATTATTATATTTCTTAAAAAAACTGCAAAAAAAAAAAATAATAATGCAGGAAGTATAACTATGATTTTAAACTTAACTAGCTCATATCATACTTTTAAACTTTTTTTAAAAAATCTCGAATCGTCACGAGGTTTATTCTGAAATATTTTTCCTTATCTTTCAATGCATTTTAAACAATCATAACTTAATTTTTTTCGATAATTCCTTTGTAATTTTCATTTTTTCGCTTCAATCTTTGACTCAACATTTTTTTCAGTGGTGCATCAGATTTCTTTCATAGATTAGACTAGACAATTCGAATCAAATTTTTTTTAATGTTTTTCTTTCATCAATAGAAATTAAATGATAAAAATAAGAAAAATTGTTAAACATTTGTAAATCAGTTTAAAGAAAGATACTTCATTATTACAATGAAAGATAAAAAAAAATCAAAATTTTGATTCTAAATGTACTTTTTATCTCTAGAAATCTTTCTATGAATAGTCCAAAGCCAGAGAAACATGCTCCAGATTCTAAGAAGAAGAATGGAAGTTAATGAAAGACAAAGAAGAAAGTAACTTAGTGAACCTCGAGACGATTCCTTTAACCAACATGGCTACGATTTATTTTGTCCTTTTTTTATCTTTCATTCTTTCGAAAGCCGACGATGATCTTCAACGAGAAAAAGAACTAAAGAGATACAACTTAATGGCAGAAGTCTCGCGCGAATCTCAGAGAGTAGCCGTAAAGAGGATGAAGAGAAGCGAAGAAGATATTTGAATTCCTTGAAACTGTCGTTCACCATGACGTAGACGTAGAAACGACGAACTTCACACTTTTATGTATCCAGTGCTCAAAATGAAGCAGCCACTCAAATAGTAAGTAGTTGGCCAATAGTCAAGTTGATCTGTAAACAATGGGATAGATATATACATACATGTATATATATATATTTATACATATATATATATATATACATATATATACTATATATATATATACACTTCAAATCCATAGATCAATGAATTAATTATATGTACAAAAAAGAAGACAATGAAGATGATTAGAAAGAGACAAAGCACGAGAACTTTTGTCCTTTTCTGAGTTTTATATCTTGATCTCAGAAATTTCAATTTGAGGGACAAAATGTTTTCTTTTTATGAAAGAGGAAAAAAAAAGAGAAAAAGAAAAAAAAAAGAAAAAAGAAAATGATAATGATAATGATAATTATGATGATGATAATGAAAGAAGATTAGGAGAAAAGATTGATAAAAACCTGTAAATAAGTAGAGTTTCATTCATCACGTATGTATGTATTTGGATTTGATCTTTGGTCACGAATATGCGCGACACAATTCTATTCAGAAAAAAATGAGAAAAGAAAAAAATATATATATATATATAATATAAATACACAGATAACAAATAAATGATAAACACGCATACCAGGATCGAAGCTGGCTATCCTGGGGCCAAATTATATTCTCTTTAATCCATGGTCTACAGTTTTGAAGACCATCGAGAGATGGTAAAGGTCCCAGAACTGGATACGACCGTGCATAATGTAGTTCTTCAAAAGAGTATAGCTTCTTGTGAATTGTGAATGTAGAAAGACACTTATACCTCTGAGAATAGCTGCGAACACATATCTTAATTCAGAATTCATTCTATCTAATGAGAATGGATAGAGATGGAAATAGTATGGTGGCAAGTGGATTGTGGGCCCTTAATATTAAACATATAATTTCTAATTTTGCAGATCTTAAGGTAAATCGATTCTCAGATCAATTTCTTTTTTCTTTTTTTTCTTTCTTAATAATTTATTCTTATTACAATGGAAATGAAATAATAGTAGAATAAAATTTGAAAAAAATTTTAAATCTTCCAATATTAAGATTTACACATCCATATCTTTTAAATTAATATAGAGAATAATAATGAAATTTTATTTGTAATGTTTTATTTAGTTGTTTGAAAGAAAATGAAAACATAAAAACAGGGCCCGTTAAACCTAAATGCAAAGTTAATCAACGCTGTTCTACGCTTGATCGTTTCCATCCTTCATCGAGCAGGGGCATAATTAGATCATAGATTTTATCCTAAAGCTTTCATCGTCCTACATATCATATAGAGGAAAAGAGATCCTTTGTTTCTATAGTAGAAAGATGGGCCTATGGACATTCTTAAGATTCAGTGAAGTACATGATAAAGAAATGATTAAAAAAAAAAAAAAGGAGAAAAAAAATTATACGAATAGAAATTTGAAACAAAAGAAGAAGAAAAAAAGGGCCTCTAGTATTTGATAGGAAAACGAACCGCGTTTCGAAACAAACGAGTAACACGCTTTTTAGGTTTAGATGCAACTTCGACCTAGTTCTCAAAAATGTAACTAGAAAGCACTGTTTAATGTATCCTGAAATTTTTTTCCATTTCCTTAATTATCACGATTCGTGCTCTCACTATATTTAATATATTTAAAATTTAACATTATTATTAATAATATATTATTAATAACATATTTGTTAAGATTGTTTCATGAAAACTTTCAATTTCATTTCGTATTTCTTTTTATTTTATTATAATAAAATTAATAATATTTAATTCGTATTAAAGCAAAATATTACTATATCAATAATCTCAATAATGAAGAGATAATGAAGGGAAAAGATCTGATGCAGCTCATTGAATCATTCAATTCAGTTTCCCAACATATCCATCTTATGATCTCGTATTTTCATAAATCAATACATATGACATACGCATTCTCATTTATCGATTAATAAATTATTTTCATAGCCAACTGATCTATTTCGATCATTGTGCTATTAATCGATATTTATTATTATAAAATATAAATAGATTCTTTCTTTATATAAATCAGATTCTTTTTTTTCTTTTTCTTTTTTCATATTTTTCGTGAACCTGAATACTTTTATATAAAGAAACTTTTATGGTACGAATATGAAACATTTGTTAACCCTTTCACATGAGGGTTTGTTTTTTTTTCTAACAATCATTTATCGAAATACTTTTATTCAAATTGTTTGACAATAATCATGACTGATATGAATATTTAGAAAGATAATTATCGAAGAATTTCACAAATAAAAAAATACTGATAAAACGAAAAAAAAAAATAGGAATACTAAATAAAAGTTGAGTATTAATTATTATTAAAGTATATTCAGATTATAACTGAATCACGTGTGAAGGGGTGGAACACTGAGATAAAATTATATTTCCGATGGTTTTACGTAATTTCAAGATAATCGACAATTTTGTAACGTTTTTATTATGATTTATACAAATTAATATTTCATAGAAGTCTTTATATGTAAACGTGTACATATAATCAGTACTTAGATCATTGAATTTTCATATATAATATCACTGTCAATCATTGTCAAATGAAAAGAGAAAATAAAAGAATACGATTATTTAAGGAAGAGCCTGTGAAATATATGTGGAAGAATAATTGCAATTCACTTGTTGTATCATACACTTTAATTGGAGAAATCTGTTGCGTGTTAGTTAATGTTATTCATAGAATATTCTATCATTAGAAAAAAAAACGATAATTTAAGCCACTTTAAGTCCATTCTAGATGAAACTACAATTTACCATTTGATTTGATCAAAGATTGGTTTAACGATGCAGTTAACAAGAATTCAAAAAAGCTTTTTAAATCCTAGTCTTTAAGTTCTTGTTAAATGTAATCCAACATGCAATCAATTTCTCCAAACTATACTTTTAAGATTTATGATGAAGAATGATTGAGAAACGATAATAGAAATAAATAAAAAGCATAAGAGATAAGTGTATATGTGAAAGTATGAATGAATAAAACAAAAGACAAAATGACGATACGAACAAGCCAGGCGATTTAAAATCGCCAAGAGAATTGAAAATTCTAAGTCTATAAATATATTTACAAAATCAAGTGCATCGTATTGTTATGTGGAAGAGTAGAAAGATGAGTGACAGAGCGAAATAATAAAAAGAATAAAAAAAGCAATGATTGAAAGAAAACGAATGAAAGTATGAGAGATTATACGAGTGAGAGAAAAATGATTAAGATGACTTCATAAATAATATAATAAATAACAAAAATCTAGAAGTTATAGATATTAATTTAGAAGAAAGGAAAGATAAATTAGTAAAGATAATGCGAAATGAGAAAAAGAAAGAAGATAAGACAGTTATACGAACAAATAAGGGATGACTGTTATATCAGTATTTGCATAATTAAGGAAAGAAAAAATAAAAAAGATCGCAATTTAGAAGCATATAATAAAATAAATCGATTGATTCGAATTTAGATTCCAAGAATTGATCGAAACTATTGAATAATCCATAAGAATGTGTGTGTATGTGTGTGTATGTGTATGCGTGACATGCGTAAAAATATGATTGAATCAGTAAAAGAAAAAGAAAGATTGAGAAATAGATTCCATATATATATATACATATATATATATATATGTAGAACAAGAAAAAAATATATATATATACAAATTATACATATAAAACGGAGAGAAAAAAACAATTATCGTTGATCGCTATACCAAGCAAGTAGTATATATATGTATATATATATATATATATATATATACATATAGTATATATATATACATATAGATATATATATATATATATATATATATACATAAATATTATATTAAAGAATATATAGTAGCGTATCAGTATAACAATTTGTAAATATGCGTCGCGGTATGTTTATATTAAAGATGCATTGACACTCGTGCAAACCAGAAAAAAATCAATTATGAGAAAAAAAAAACATCGATAAAAATGTGAATTATGTAGAAAAATAATTAATAGATGTTGGTAGTAAATGTTTTGTATGTCAATGTCAATTGTAAATGCATTCGGCTTTTTTTTTTAAACTTTTATTTTTTCTAAAGATATTTTTCCAACACCTGAAGATCTTATTTTAAATTATACTATGTTCGCCAAGTCGAATTGAATATAAACCATATGATCAAAATTTAAGGAAATCAAAATCGGTTTTACAATTTTAGGATATAAAATAAAAAATTTACTTTTTTTGCAACTTATTTACAGAATGATTTGTAATAAAATGTATTTTATTAATATGTAATGTAATAAAAAAAAAAGTATAAATTGTTTTTAAGATAAATATTTATAAAATTCATCGATCATGATAGCAATCATTAATTGAAATTATATTACTTGTCATATGATTTGATATATTTATTTCTGACGATTCGATTTGGTAAATATAAAATATAATAAAATATAAATCTACACATTAGTTTTCAACAAAAGATTTATCAGATATACAAATTAATTCGTGATCTTTTTTTTTTTTTTTTCATAAATTTGATACTTATTTACAGAAAAACAAAATACAATTTAATTTGGAAAATCGTTTCCGTCATTTTTTATATATTTAGATTAGGAAAATTTCAATGTAATGTAATATCATTTATACTTTATTGTGTAATATCATTTATACATATTGTTTATCGAACGACATCATATTTAATATTATTATTTAAGATTATTAATACTATTGACTTAGATTTTGTTTTGTTATGATAGAAATGATAGAAATTTTTTAAATTTAATGATTTAATTTTAATTAAATTCATCATTTTAATTTTTCATCATTTTTTTTTTCATCATTTTAATTTTAATTAATTAATCATGAAAGCTACGAATTAATTTGTACTTCTTATAATACATACATATATATTAGTAAAAATATTTTTAAAAAAATTTTTTTTAGATTAAAAATTGTCAGATATTTTTTTTCATCTTGATAAAGCCGAATGCAATCAGTGAAAATATCAGTGAAAACACAATATATGAATATAAATGAAACAACATCAAAAAAACCAAATAGAATTTCCTGCAATATAATATAATATAATATAACATAATAGTTTATATTAATTATGGGAATTTTTTATACTTAGAAAGTATAAATATATTCTTCGCTGTTTTGCGTTTGAGTTCGCTTTAAGGTCCGCATCTCGAACATTCTCGCGATAAAAATAGGGATAAAATGAAAAATCACTATGAAATAAATAAAAGATTTGTTTCATCGTATATTACATTCAGTATCAGCACGTAAATGTAAGTTTGCGAACTAACAAGCCAAACACGACAGATGTAAGGGAATTTTCGCTTTGAGGACTGACTTTTTTTATGTCATTTTAAATAAATAATAAATAAATAATAATTATAATAATAAAAATAATGATAATAATAATATTAATAGTAATATCGATAATGATAATATAAAAAATAAATAAATAAAGATGTACGTTCGAATTGCTAATAATAATTAATAATGATATTAATAATAATAATAATAATAATAATAATAATAATAATAATAATAATAATAATAATATTTTAAGGCATGTTTTCATCCTGCGAGTTTGGCCAAGGTTTTCTATTGTTTATGAAAAAGATTATTTTTATCATGATATTGTTGATCTGAATAACGACCTAAGTTCATTGAAATGATAATTAAGAATTGAAATGATTATCAATAATAGGATCAAAAAAAAATATCGAGGTTTTTACACTCGAACACCTAGTGAAATGATCATTTAGATTTTCTCATTTAGATTTTGTAGTATAAACTAAGATTTATCTAAAGAAAAATGATAGATACTGAGAATTCTTTAAGATATTAGATATTACTATCAAAAATAAACATAAATATGCATATTAAATAGATTAAGTAAATAAAAAATGATTCGAATGTGAAGGCTTAATTAATAGTCATTAATTAACCGAAAATCGGTTAAATTGAAAATTACGCTTTATTTTCATTTAATTTCAGCGTGTAATCTGCCAAAATAATCGATAATAACATGAAAAAAAAAAATTGATAAATTTTAAACTAAAATGTATCATATAACAATATAAATCATTATTATTCTCAGTGACATAATTATTAAAAATAGAATTATTGATTCTAAAAATTTCCATATATATTTTTTATTATGATCATTATTTTTACTATCGATAATAGATTGGCAGTGAATGCTAAGTGTGATGCTTGATGAATCGATGAATCTCATGCAAATAATAAAAAAAAAAAAAATCATAAAAAATAAGATTCTAATATCACCGTATTTTAGTGATAATTTAGTCAAAGTTAGATCTATACAAATTCAAGAGAAAGAATCGACGATATATATGATCGTCAGTGGAATTATAAATCAACAGTAGACATATCGTAGAACATAACTATTTCAAAGAGGTAGTACTATCGTTGTTCCGTTGATAGTTTTTATAGATTTTATTATACCATGACCGCATCACGTGTTCTTGCTAAATGTTCATTTATTTGCTAAAAAATAAAAATGAACAACTAACTTATTAACAAACAGCATCACCGATAAATTTGTCAAATTTAATATTGTAATATCTGTAACTCAATATTGTTTTGTTTGTTAAAAATGTTAGTTTCTTATTTATCAAAATGTATTTGGAAATGCATCGCTTCTAGAAAATAATTCAAAAGTTTAATAGAGTTTATAGTAAAATATCTAGGAAATCTTTTCCATAATTTAAAAGAAAATTAATATTTTATATTTAATATTTAATAAAAATTTACATCTGTATTAATTGTGGAATTAAAAAAATAATGAAAATCGAATATGGATTTTGATTAAATATTTTATATTGATTTTTTTTATATTAGAGATTTATATACAGATGTAATTATTTTATGAAATTATTTTAGTGAAATTGAATGATTCAATTTCACTAATTGCTAAATAGAATTTATTTATTATAAATTGTTAAATAGAATATATATATATAAGTTGATATGATTATTAGACAGATCTAATAATCTAAAAATATAAATTCCTTAGGAAGATCAATATCGATCTTTTGAAATTTACAAATAAAATTTCTAAATTTTATGTTTTCTACAACACTTAAAAAAACAAAATAATCTTGAAAGTTCCACGGGACGCGGTCATGTTTAATCAGGACTATTTTTCTAAGTTGCAAAGCATAATAAATAATGTTATATTATCGTTATTACACATTCATTGAGTCAAATCACCAGACAAATAAAATCACGTGATCAAATCTAGGGAAATCAGGGTCAACAATTTTTACGTAAAATAGAAAGCTATTTTTTTCGCATATTAATTCATTCACGAAATTATTCATTGTTAATTACATAAACATTAACATTAATATTAAAACAACGAACATAAATTGTTGAAATAAAAATTGTTAAATATTCAATGAAATCCAATTAATATCCAAATCATGAAAATAATCAATATAGATAACGATGATGTTTAATGAATATTTTAAATTATTTATATGAATTGATAATGCTAATATTTCATTTGCTAATACTTAATTTATACGTGATTTATTTTGTTTCAGATGATTTGATCCTGTGAATGATGTATAAAGTATATTATATTGATATTTTAACTAGCCGAATATGTAACTATGAGATAATGTTGTATCAAACATGGTAAATGAACTGCATTGCTACATATAATATAAATATGCAGATACCTTTGTAATATCAACTATCAACTAATCGTGCCGGTTTGCACTTGAGGTCAGTGCACGCGCACACTGCGACGCATTTATTAGCATGATAATTAAAATTGAAATAAAAATAAAAAGCAAAAAAAAATATGAACGGGAATTAAAAAATCGTAAAATATGATTTTTTATGATGATTTCGAGTTGCAAATACGTGATTTGAAATTCCAGCGTCGATCGATTCGCGATCGAGGAAGTACAACGGATATGAAGTCAAAGAAAAGAAAAAGTCCTAGATGCGTGTAATACAAAGCTGGAACTACATTAATGGATAATGTGCTGTGTGTGCGCGCGCGCGTCTGTGTGTGCATGAATGAACAAGAATAAAAAATAGTATGATTACGGTATTGGTTTTTGACCAGAGAACAAAATTAAAAATATGAATCGTTCTGTCAGTCACCTTACATATATTATATAACATCATATTACTATGCTGCCATATGATATAAGTATATGTCTACAGTAAGGAATATATTACTAAAATATTATAAATAAATATGTTATAAGTACCTTGTGATCGATTTCTTAAATTCAAAGATTTAATTCTTATTTTTAGTTTTTCTTTTTTTTTATAATTTCATAGAATGATTATTAGCAGTATAATAAATATTTAAAATATAAGAATTTATTTTTTTTTTTAATAATATTATTTCGAAAATTTTATGTAAAAATGATGGATAATTTTAAATTTCTTACTGCTATGTTCTACATTAATATAAATTAAAAAATGTTTTACTAAATGGCGCTTTACGCGATTAAATAATTTCGTAGTTTGTTAAACTAGTAAAAGATGATTTAGTGATCAATTACGCTTATAGAGGGAAGTGTAACTTACCTACAGACTTATCATATAGTTTAACACATAACCTCAATGTTGCAATGTCTAAAATTTTTAGAAATTTTTGTGGAAATGTATAACGTATACGATATTGGATTTTTATATTCTTTGTGATTATCATCGAATTGTTCAGTTTTTGTTTCTCTTTAACTTTACAATTATTTAAACATGTAAGCCTATATTTTGAGGTTATGAATGAATTTCATTATTTATAAGAAAATATATTTTCCTTTTATATGTACGTAAAATTAGCGAATAGTTTTATATTTAATGATCAAATTATTAAAAACCAGACATTTTTTTAACATTATATTTATTGAATTTTTATTTTTTCAGATATTTTTATTGTCTATAATATAATTTATGTTTTATTATGAAGCGACGTCAAAGAAGGCCTGTTTTAGAACTTAATCAGTCTCAATCTGGTTCTCATGAAGAATATATACAAAGTAAAGATATATAATATTTAAAAAATTTTTATTATTAAATAGATATTTTTATTTATTTATTATTAAAAAGTTATATAAAATATAATTTTAAAAAAATAAATTTTTAGTAAAAATTATATAAGTTTATAGATACAAATTGAAATTTTATATATCTTATTACTATGTTTTTTAGACAAACGCAAACATATAAATAATGATTATCAAGGACAAAATGTACCTGTTAATCCATTGGCAAATTTACTTTGTCACTATAATTCAGATAGTGATACTGAAGATTCTAAAAAAGATTATAAATTAGATGATCAGGTTAATAATTTTTTTAAAGTAAGTAAAATCTTGGAATTATAATTTTTTAAAGAATATGCAAAAGTATAAAATAAATTAAATATTTGGAATTTTATAGGAAATTCAATTAATTGCACCTAAGCAATCACTTTCAAAGGAATCTAACAATGTTGCCTTAACAACAAATTCTAATATACATTTATCACACCATATAAAGCAACAAGCATTCAGTAAATTTTTATTATATTCATTTTTAAATTTAAAGGATATTTTTGCAATATTTTATTAATAAATATATTTTTAGTGTGGCGTGAATGTTTAGATGAATCTTCAGGTTATCCTTACTACTGGCATATTGAAACTAATGAAGTAACATGGGAAATGCCAGATGAATTGCGATATTTAAAAAATAATGTCAAAACAAGTTCTATTATAAAATCCCAACCAATGCAAGAATCTCATTGGGTTGATTTTTCATCTGTTACATGTAATTAAATTTTTCAATATGTATAAAGATATATAAAGATATATAATTTATAATATACATTTCTATAATCTTTTCAGACCAACAACCTCATGAAAATATACCAGAAGGTATGATACCAAGGGAAGTAGTAGCTCGAAATCGTAATAGATATATTTGCAATGAAACTGTCCAAAAGCAAGAATTTCAAACTGATCAAGATACTGCAAATACATCTGATACCATGGATAATGATTCTGATGATGGGTATAGAGTTAAAATATAAATATTTTCTTATAATTAATTCAATAAATTTCTTAGAAAAAAATTTAATGATTTAGGAAGATAGAAATGATTACATCTTATGGGAGTGATGAAAGTGATTCAGACACAACTGATGACAATCTATTAAAAAATAATACATCTTCTATAATTGAATCAAAGAATATAGATTCAGTAGTAAAATTAAGATACAATGAAAAATATTCTTTGCCGCTTCCTTTAATGCAATCACAATTAATTTCTCAAAATACAAATCATAAAGAAGAAAAAGACAATGTAGAAGAATCAGGAAAAGAATTGGATTTGAAATCAATTGAAGGAACAGAAATGAAATACTTAAAAAATCAACAAAATGTAGCTCAAAGATTAAATGAATGTGTGGATAAACCTAATGATAATCGATTTATTATGAAATCTATAACAAAAAAAAACAATAGCAAACATAACATTAATTCTGATGTAGATTTTCGCATTTCTTTGGTACCTGGTTATGATGAAGATTCAGATGTTGAAGAAGAAGTTAAGCAGGAAAAGAAAGCTCTATTTCCAATTCCTCAAATCGATGAAATCACAGAAAATGTGTCATCATATAAAAGTACACTTGATGATGATCAAATAATAAATAATAATGATGATATTAATATTGAAAGAAAAAATGTACTAGAACAAAATAACGAAGATATTTTGGAAAAATTGGAATGTAGAGACGATTCCGGAACTAAATCAGAAGAAGATATACAAAAAGGAAACAAATTTATCGATAATTTGCATCGAAATAAGTATTTTCAAAGAAAAAAACGGATTGCATTTGATGGTAAGAATATTTTATAAATTAATAAGAGTTATTAAAAAGATTAAATTCAAATGTAATGAATTTTTTCAGTTCCATCTACAAAAATAAAAATAAATGATGATAATGAAGCAAATAAATCGGAAGGAGACGTACAACGCGAAGAAATAAATTCTTCTGATGAGCATTTTAATGAAGTTCGAGTTGACCAACAAGAAGAATCTAATTCTGTAATCGAGAATGTAGAGGAAAATATTTCAAATTTCAAAAGTGAATCGAATAATATTGAAGAAGAAATGAATAATTCAGAATCAAATAATGAATCTAAAGAAAATGAAGAAGAAGTTAATCTGTTATCACAAATCATACTTGAGAAATTGAAATTTTTATCGGAAGGGAAACCAGGTGTATTGCCAGTTCAGTTAATGTCTATTCAATTACAAGTAAATAAAATTCTTATCTCAATTATTTCATTCATAAGAAATAAATAATTATAAAAATATGGTATATTGTATTTCAGACATTATTTGTTGCATGGGAGGCAGGTTGTTTAGAAAAGAATTATTTGCGAAAATGGTTGTGTGACACCAGTCACGAATTGGAACGCTTGGAACAAGATGCGGCACCATCTGGATGGCTATGTCAGTGGGATAGGTATAGTATACCATCTAAAATTTGTGTATTATTTCATATAAATAAACATGAATCGTATCAAGACATACAAGACATCGTGTATGTATACACGTCATTATTTTAAAAATTTTCAAGTCATATAATTTTCGCACGTATCGTTACAGTGAGATATTAAATGGTGAAAACGAATGGTTAAAACTTTTATTTCGAATTAATTTTCTTCATAAAATTATTTTGAATTTGAAAAAAATACATGTCCAAATTTCTTTTGCTTTGAATTTCTTATGTATGTTTAAAATGTAATGTTTAAAAAATTAAATAGAAAATTTTTATATTTTTATTAAGAAAACAAAAACTTAATCAATTTGATTTTATCAATTTCAGAGTAAAACTTTACAAAATTTCTTAAAAAGTTTTTAGGATCATTAATTTTACTTATATCCTTAGAAAAAAATATTTAAATCAAATCTAAATTCATTGAAATCTTATATAAATGTGCGAAAGATACCGCGTTATCATAAATAATAATGAAAAGATAGGTCTGTGTTTAGAGTGGAGCCTTAAAGACCATATGTGTATTATATATCTAAAATTTGATGAACAAAATGTATGGAAAAATTAATAAACTGTTAGTGATTTAAAACATGAAGATTATAATATATCCAATATATTTAAATATGTCAAGAAACAAAATTTTAAAGTAACGAAAGAAAACTTATTTCGGCTAAGTGAAGAAACAGAAACTGCATCAAACAGTACAAGTGGATAAAATAATTCATAAAAATATAAAAATCATTAAAAATATAATCATGGAATTTTTAAATTGAAAAAAAAAAACATAAATTATGTAACTTAAAAAAGCTACTTACTATCTTAAGGGAATAGATGAAAACAGGGAAGATCGTTGCTGGAAGGAAATATTAAGTGTTAAAAGAAGTTCACATCAAGTTAACTCAAGTTCTTCTTGGATGAAACCTCATGAAGAAACTCAGAATCTCAAGAAATTATATTCGCCGAAAGTTATCGAGTAATTGGAATAACTCAAGGAATACCAAAGTTGTTAGTCGTGTATTAAAATAACAATACTTGTAGACAATCGTAACATATATGTTATAAGAAATTACTTTTTTCTTATATTACATTCTATGTATATATTTTTAATGTCATATATATACGTCATTTGTTTCTTGTTCAAAAAATACATTCCATCATATTTAACAATTTGTTTAAATGTGGCGATTCAAAGATGTTTCCCTTAGTTTCTCAACAAGTGCACATCATCGTATATCTTCGAAAATCATTTTCTGGCCCTTGTGCCTTTAATTACACACATAATCAATTCACTTAATATTTCGCTAGCGTAACGCAGACGTTGTCGACGTAATTCTCAATGTTCGTGTTGCGGAAGACAGCGGCTTCTATGTAACTGCTAAGTAACACTTAATCCTTTTGTAATAAAAGGGCCTCGCTGACTTAATGGCACGCCGAGTTGCAGGTAGGAGTATTAACTGATTGTTTTCTAGCTAATAAATTGCTTCAGAACTCAAGGAGAACGTTCCTTTCATGGAGTAACGTCTCTCTAATGTTTGTTAATGTAAAAAAAGTATTCAAATAAACCTTTTTTATCTATCATTGTATTATATATTTTTGCGGGCTTTTTTCCAGGTCGCATAAGCGATATTATTACCAGAACACTACCACTGGAATTACACAATGGACCTATCCAGATACTAGCATCGCCGGTGGAGCTGAAGAAATGGAAATTTGTTCCACACCTCCTCCAATGGAAGAAATTATTATACCTGGTATAATGAAATTATTATTATAAGTAATTTGTATAATATATATTTCTTTCATATGTATTTATATTTGCCAATAGAAGAAGATGGACTAAGATCAAAGCCAAAGGAATCACAAGAGGGTGGTGAGATAGCTGAAGATATGATAATTCTAAGGAACAATGACATAGAAGCTCCACCTCCACCTCAAATTTCAAACCCAAGCCCCCCTCCGCCACCAAGAATTTATGCAGAAGATTTAAAAAGAGACAAGAGAAAACAAGATAAATGCAATGAAAATTTGAATGATAAAAAACATTTGGGAGAAGGTAAATCTTTGCTAAATAAATTTTTCTTTTAGAATTATCTTATAAAATTTTAAATCTAATTTAATATATTTTCTTTTCTAGAGAGAACAGCAATTACAGAAATAAAGCAATTGGAAAATTCTACTGCATTATCATCTGCCTTATTATCACCTCAATCTTCTAATCTTGTAAAAGTAACTAGCGCGGAACCTCTGCCGCCAGGAGTAGATTTAACCGAAGCACCTTACGAAATATCTGCAACAGCTTTAAAAAGAATTATATATGGTGCTGTGCAACCATCAGGTAGTGCTCTTTATGATACAACTGCAAGAGATCCAACAGTTTCTATTCTAAGTCATCCAGCGGCAATAGTACAAGAACATTATCTTCAATATCCAGCATATCATCAACATTTGCATGCTGTATGTTATTAAATAGATTAATATATAGTAATTATTAATCAGTAAGTTCTACAATTAATTTTTTATATTTGTTAAATAGCCAGCGGCCTTAGTACTTCCACATAAGCATAGTGTGCAGCCTGCAATTCAACTAATACCTGACTATACTCCAATATATACAAATCATAAAGTCATTGAAAAACCGCCAGTTAAAACAGCAAAGGAATCTCTTGTATCTGCTTTAGATTCATTTTATAATGATATTGCACGTATAGAAAATGTCGAAGCAGAAAAAACTTCTCAAAGACAAGAAAATCCAGTGGAAGTGTCTTCTTTATCAATAGAAGAAGTAAAAATGGAAACTGAACAAGAATCTATTCCTTTTGAAACTACTGTAAAAGAAAAAAAAAGAAAAAGGGTAAAATATAATAAAAAATAAAATTATAAATTTCATAAATTATTAATTATGAAAAAAATTAATATTATATTATTATTTCAGACAAGAATCGGTATTAGTAAGAAACATAAAGAAGTGTCTAGTATGGTAGCAAAATGGCAAAAAGTACAACAGAATTTTGAAAATACATAAATTGGTTAGTTAATCTAATATTTAAGTGATATTTTTTTTAAGAAATATATATATATTTTACGTATAAAATTTAATATTATTTTTTTAGCTGCAACTTGGTGATATTTAATTCATTCAACACAAATAGCGCACTATACTTTTTTTAGTATAGTGTTTCTGTACCTGTAATTAATATTATTATCCTATGCACTTTTTTTTTATCTTTAAAATTCAAGAAACTTAACAAACGAAATGTGAAAAATAATGTAAAAATAAACAGTTTCTGATAAATAATGTAAATTTTAGAGTAGAACACATTTTTTTTATTTTTGTGTAGAAAGTATAAATTAATTTGAATGCTCATTAATTATAAAAGAAACATATTATCATGATTTATAAGTATTTGAAATAAAAAAGTATTGTAATTTAATCATATATAATTCTATTATTTTTACGTGTTTAGATTTATATTATATATTTTTCATAATTTAGAATTTTATTAGTCTTCACTGAATCATAAAAGAAAAACGAAGAAAATGACAATCGCAAAAGAAACAGCTAGAAAATTCTACATCGTTACTCTGCTTTATTATATTATTATTACTATGATCTTAACTTTCCAATCTTAAATGAAAAATGATTAAAATTATTTTTGTTTTATAAAGATTGAAAAACAAATAATCGTCTCTTAAAAGTATCGAAAATTATAGATTTCAAATTAATTACATATTTTTAAAATATGTTTATTTTTAAAAGTAGTGATTAATTATTTGTTTAAAATTTTAAAATTAAAATAAAATAAAATATTATGATTATTCTTAAATATTCGTGATTAAAAAATTTTAAGGAAATTACTAAAGAATTCAATATAATTGCAAAAATTTATTTATAATATTATATTCGTTACATAATTTTTTTTGTAATAATATGTATATATGTGATTAATAAAAAAAGAAATATATATATATATATTATATAAAAAATAATTGTAAAATTCATAGTTATTTAAATTTCTATTTTTAATTTCAATTCTATAAAAATTTAAATATAATGAGGTTAATAAATGAAATTAAATTATAAATTTTTAATTAAAAAAAATTATTTTATTTAAAGTTTTTAATTTTAAAAATGTTTAAATTTAATAGTTTTTCAAAAGTTTGTCAAAATCATAAGTGAATGGTTATATAATCCAATTTATCATTAGGTAATGTAATAAAAAAAAAATAAAAAATATAATGAGTACTTCAAATATTAATGATAAAAAAATAGTAGCATCTGAATTACGAAAAAAACTTACGCAGGATCCAAATTTAATCAATCCTTGTTTAGAGGTAATATTACTTAATCTTTTAAGGTTATACGATTTCTATTTTTATTTATTAAAAATATTAAAAAAAAAAGTTAATTTCAATATTAAATCTTAGAAATTTATAAAGGAATAAATAAATATACATTGTAATTAATAATTTAATAATTTTTGTTAACTTTAGAAGTTCATTAATAGATTATTATTTAATCTTAAAAGTATATACATATACATAATTTGTTTTATTATATATTTTTTTATTTTTCTCAGGAATATAATTTTACTGCAAAATGTTTAGAAAAAAATAAATATGATTATAATAAATGTTTACTATATATTGAAAATTACAAAATCTGCAAAAAATTTTGGGTAATTGTATATGCATTTATTATTATATATAATTATCACATTGAAAAAAATGTTTTACACATTTTATTGATATTTTAGGCAAAGATAATAAACTACCGAAAGATAAAAAATATAAAACCTTATATTCCTTTACCAGAAGAACGACAAAAAATAAAAGCAGAATATTTACAATCACAAAATAAATAATGTCTTTTATATAATTTTGACATACTGAAGAATTTTAGTCATATAATAGATTTAAATTTTTTTATTATTATTATTATAAAGGATTAATTCAGCCTTATTAATTAAATAATAATAACTTATAAAAATTTGCTGAAATTTAATAAATTAATATTTTACTAACATGCATATTCATTTGTAAGGTTTATTATAAAATATTTTTTTTAAGAATGTATTTATAATTTCTTTAAATTTATATAAATAATTAAAAACAAAAATGTCTTAAATCTAATTATTGCTTAATTTAAATTAATTTTTAGGTTTAAGAATAAAATATTTTTTTATAATTATTATATTCGTAAAATGAAGTTAATAATGATCTCATTCGTTTAAATTATATATATATATATATATATATATATATATATATATATATATATAATTTTATAGTTTTATTATAGTTATTATTATAGTTATTATATTTAATTATAATTATCAAATAAAATAAAATAAAATAAACATATGTGATTTGCATTTTTAATTATATTATCAATAGATTAAAAATATATAAATAAAATGTACATATATAACTTTTAGGAATAAACAAAATATAATTTATGTAAAATAATTGCTTTTATCTTTGGCAAAAACGAAGATTTGAGGAATAATACATTATACATATATTCAATGAATTATTAACAATATAAACTTATAAACAACATGTTATTACATATGAGAAAAAATTAAATATCGAAAGAGTAAAGTTATATAAGAATACTTCAATTAAAATAGATTACACAGTTTTTGTTGTTGATTACTATTTATACAAGTGTATTCATAAATATATTTCAGTTAAAAAATTTAGCATTTCGTAGTTGTTTCATGTTCACTAATTTTTTTTTTAACTATTTATATACATATACTAAAATTTATTACCACTAACATTCAATTCTATCTAAAATTTCAAACAAATACGAATTTGTTTTTTTTTATAAAATGTAATATATTTCCATACAGAGTATTTCTAAAATTGTGATTATTAATAATATGAAATAGACTAATAATGTATTAAATTGACAAATAAAAAATTTAACTGAGTATTCATATAATCATTTCAAATTTTATGATGCAATCATTAAATGGAATCAAATATAATTATCAAAGAATCAATTAAAATTTATAATAATATACCTTTTAATATACTTTAAATAAATTAATTTTTTCATTATTACTTATGATTTACTTCTAAAACGTGGGAAATATTACTTGATTTAGATTAGATTGATGTTTTAATTCATAATTCATTTATAGAAATAAAAAAGTAATTTAAATAATAATTGAAATTTACATTCTTTTAAAATCTGCTACTGTCGTCACGTTGTGCATATATTTTTCAAAAATTAATTAAAATTATTAATATGTATTTGTATTATATGTATTTCGATTGTAATAAATCGAAATTAATAAAAAAAAAGAATTAATTATTATAGGATTTCTATGTTAAAAGAATTATACATTTCTGATTATGATTTTATATATTTTTCCCACGTTAAAAATTTTTTTATTTCATTTTAGAAACATGAAGTTACTTTTTTGTCAATTTCATTAACTAATCCTCGACTTCTTCAATCTAGTTCAAAATTTATTGATTTATCATTCGCGTTTTATTATAATACACGAAATTTTGTACATTTGCAAAGATATTTCATTATTGGGAACTGATTACTATATAATATAACATATACATGCATTCTTACTCAAAATAAATAATCTCTTTTATGTATCTTATTACAGATGTACCAACATTATATCCATTTCTTATATTCATCCGTATATCATTCCAACTTGCTCAGAGTTTTCATATATTATGAAAACTTTTTCTTTTAATAATTATTTTAATAAAAAAAAATTTTTGTATAGATCTTTAAAAATTTAGAGTTAAAATAACTCTAAATTTCTAAAAAGGAGAAAATATTGAGCAAGTTGGATATATAATTTTATTTCTCAGACAATACATATTAAAAACGAAGAATTCGATGTGCATTCAAAGCTAGAAGCTTCGCATGTGCAAAAATAAATATTCTACGCACAGTCAGAGTTACGAACAGAAAAATTCGTTAAAAATTATTATGTAATTATATCAATAATATAAGATTAAATTGTTTTATCTCTGCAAATGAATAATTAATATTATGTAACAGGTATTTCTTCTTTTGAATATGATCAGTGATGATTACCATATTTGAATGAACTGTTACTATCTACTGTTGAGTATTTGCATATTTATAATCAAAACGCATTTTTTTCTTATTAATCGTAATTTCAAAATTTCTTTCTGCTCTATACTTACTTGTTCGTAGCTCTTTTCGACCGTTTGTTCATATTTCTTCGTTTTTAACATGTATCGTCAGCAAGTAGTCAGTCTGTACGATCTTTAATACGGAATGTATAAATACGGAAATGACGACACATTTGACGTACCTAAAGAAATAATAACTTATTATTAATAATCAAATACTTTGTTTAAAATACTAAAATAAATCTTACCACACATGTTCCATAATGAATATGTGCTAATAAAGCTATAATGGCAAGAATATATGTAAACACTAAGTCTATGTTAGGTAAGATAAACGAGAACACTGCTGCAATTGCTATAGGTAGTAATATCCATGATAATAGTTCACATCTAGTATTGCTCATTTGTGATACAATTAAACGACACTGTAAATTTTAAAAAGCATTAATTTTTAATAATCATAATTTCGTATTAATTATCTGATATCTTTCTCTTACACATATATTTGAAAAGATAGTTCCAATTACTAAAAAAATTATTCTGGGATCTTTCTCTATGATATTACTAGGTGAATGGACTACCCAAATTGTTGAAATCGTAAAGAGTATTGCTAAAGGCAATAAAGGTCTTATAGCATCTACAAATGTTCGCATTTTACCAGTTTTATCTCTATATGATCTAAAAATTGAAAATATTTTTTAAGAAATCATGAATGAAAAACAAATAATATCAATTTAATTGCACTGACTTGTATATATTCCACAAAACCACAGGTAAACTAGATACAATCGCAGTAACATAAAGTAATATTTCAAACATTACTCCCACTGGTATACCACCAGGAAAAACAATTTTCCAAGTTCTATGTCCTCCTATACTAGATATGATAAAAACAATAATAGTACCCTAAAAAATTTTAAGTTTTAATTTTAATTTTAATCATAAATTATTATATTATTTTATTTGTGTATTTTATTAATAATTTACTAAATATTTTAAAATAGAAACTTACTACCATAGATAGGTCATATCCCCAAGGAAGGAATAATACTCCTGTATTATACTTTTCCCAATGAGTCAAATAGAAACTAATAAACACATTCCATAAGATGAAATACATTCTTAATGGTGATACACTAAAATCTGTCCGCCCAAAGACTGAAAACATACAAACACTAATAAACATTGTTGTCCAACTATCTAATCCGTGATCAAATAATTCTCCTAAAGGTCCAGATGTTTGTGTACGTCGTGCTTGTTTCCCATCAATACCATCTGCAAAATGAATGTTATATTAAGTATAATTATTTTATAAGTAAGTTAAGGATGAAATTATACTTACCAAGAGTATATGCCATAAATACATTGAATGCACCTAAGGCAAAAACCCACCTTGGTATAGGGGGATATTGTGATTTATCATCACTTGATGCATATAAATAATAATCATAAAATGCAAATAATGTAAAGTTGAACACAGTAAAAAGAAATCCAAAGAAAGTTAATACATTTGGAGCAACCCATTTTGGACAGTACTGAAAGAAAATTTTAAATCAATGTAGTTAATTTTAAAAAATTAATTATAAAAATAAGTTTTAATAGAAAACATACATGAACTACTTTATTCCAAAATGGATGCATAATGTATACACTAAGAGGACTTGTATCCACTGAGCTGTACTGAAAATATAAAAATTGATTAATTATAATAAAATTCATAGATTTTTAAATCTTTTTTTAAATCAATTATCCTTAATATTATAATTCTTAAAATAAAATAAATCTAAAATCAAATTTAATGTATAAATGAACTCTACATTTTTATAATTATAATATATATTATTTATATATTTATTATGAAACAATTATTAATTAATAAATCAAATAATTCAAATAATTAAAACAAATATTTATAATTAAAATTTTAGTAGTATAATATTATTTTAGTAATATAATGATATATCAATAAAATAGTAATCTTCAAATGATAATAAGTAATACAATTTCTTCAATAATTAATACATAATTTTATAAAATATAATAAAAACAACTATAACTTAATTTCTAAAAAAATCTTATTAAAAAATATTTTATTAGATTTAAGAAGTAATTTATAAGAATTTTAATTATAGAAAATAAATTGTAAAATATCATTAAAAAGGTGAAGATAATTATCTACATAAGAAACTTACTTTATAAGTTTCGAAGCCGGTAAGATGTTGCTCAGTAAGATATTCAATTTCAAAATTTAATTTCTGATACATTGTAATGCGAAAAATGCGTCTAACCACTATGTTTCAGAAGGATGTACTTCAATCCCACTATGGAATCAATTTATTCTATTTCACTTCATCGAAATGTTATTCCCTCAAAATATTGTTCATGTATCTAGGTTATAAATATACAGATACAGAAACTTGTATTTTCACAAAGCACGTGCTTGCTGTATCGTGGTTTAGTGAGCGTCAATTCATGGTAACATCGATTTATATGAACAATATATACTCAAAAGTGAGTATTTCTTTGCGGTATGCGGAATTTCTGAAGGCTAATTCTCACGTATGAGTAAAGTCACGGTTAATTTAAATGAAATTAAATGCGAATAGTAAAATAAAATTTTATTTATGAAACTGCGTATTGATGGTATTATTTATTTTTAAATTGATTTGAAAGTAGGCGTATCCTTAGAGAATATCTTGTTAGATAATGGTCCAAGATAATCCATTTGAAGGGGTCAGAATTGTATATATATATATCTCAATCTAAATATTTTACTATACTAATTATATTTCAATATTTATTGAATAAAATAAAAAGTGTGAAATTATATAATAAATAAGAATGTTAACATTTGAATTACAATATTTAAATAATCTTTTATTGGATTGCATTGGACATATGTAACGAAATTATTAAATTTACTATTAAAATATTTTTAATTAGATGATATTACGATTTATATATTATTATATATTAAATTATATTATATATTATTTATATATTAGATTATATTATGATTTAAATCTAGTAGAGGTTGAATTAAAATCAAAAACTTTTAAATTGATTAAAATATATTTTCTTTTTCATGAAAATAATACATTAATAATTATTGACATATTATTATAATAATACAAACTTGTATTAAAAATTAAAAATAACGCAACATTTAATAAATAATTTAAAAGATATATATATAAATAATAATACAAATAAGAATTTTAGAAATTTGTATAGGTTATGTAATTAGAATTAATGATTGATATTTTTTAACATTTTAATTTATAATTTAATATAAAACATATTTGATAATATTATTCTAGAGATGACTTTATTAAATAATACTTATAAAATTTTTTTTTTATTATATTTTATTATAAATATATGTTACATATTATATTTTTTGCAACAGTATTAGATTAGTTTACTAATATTAATATTCCAATACCTGAAAGATAATAATTATAATAAATCTAAATATAAATTGTATTTAATATTAATTACATTAATAAAACTCTTACATATTATTTCAGCAAGTGATAACGAAGAACTAAGAAAGGAAGAGATAATCCACTTCCGAAGAAAAGAATGAAAGTTGCAGTTAACACATATCTATTTTGGATATTTATTGGAAGATTCTGTAATAATAAAATTTTTAGATTGATTTTAATCAATAATAAAGATAAACAATAATATTACATTATATTAATTTAATCAATAAAAATAAGAATATGAAATGTTAAATAAGAATGCAATTATAATTTCAATTTTATCTAGAAATTTATTGACCTAGAATTTATGTGCCTCTTATTTTTATTTTTTATTAGAAAATGTTAAATTAAATATTAGTAGTACATTACGCATGATACGCATTATATAATAAAATATTTTTACTTACAGCACCAGGAAAACCTTCCGGTCCATGATCTTCACTTTTTCTTACAGTAGTAGTTTTGAAAGATCTTATAAAATTTCGTAAAACTGTTCTTAGAGCTGACATTTTTATAATTTCGTATTGTTTGTTACGTCTAGCTTTTTTGACAAAATGGCGATGAATCGTCTGCTTCAAACAAGTTCAAGTACAGTCAGAGTAATAGTAAATCAGTTATCAGACTTTTATTCAAAGACAATAAAGTTACTAGAAATTACTAGTTTCTCGTGATTTTATAAATGTTATATTATAAATTATATATTATACAAATATAAACTTATTATTCAATATATTTTTACATCATTTAGAGACTTTATAAAATTTATAATTTTATAAAATAGATTTTTAGATATAACAATATTAAATGACTCTATATATACAATATATAGAAATGCATACGTAAATAAAATTAAGTGTTTAATATATAGGGAAATAAAAGTTGATTTATAATTCGAAAATATAAAATAAAAAGATACTTACTTTTATATTAATTTATTTATGGAATTATTTGATGTTGAATTAATATAAAATTACATTTATATTTATGACGATAAATAATGATATACATAATATAATAATATATTGATTTTTATATAAATATGTCATTAGCCAATAACTAAAATCGCAATATCTATTTGTTTTGCAATTTATATACATTTTTCGTGATTCAACTCATTGATATATAATAATCAATAATATAGTATCAATAATAAAATAAAATAAAATGAAATAAAATGAAACTTATTACCTTTTTGAATGTAAAATAATGTGTAAAATAATCATTTTTCATTATATAACTAAATAATAAAACCTATGATGCAGTGTATTTGAATATGTATAGAAGAATATTTTGAACTTCTAAATTATTTTATAAAAATTAAATTACATTACAATTACTACAAATAACAATATTTATTTTTATTTACTTAAATGTTTCTTAATATTATTATTGATTTAAATGTTTCATAATGTATAATATTTTGGTTAAACTCAAAATGTTATTCTATCATATATAACAATGTTTTAATGTCAACTATAATTTCGTATTATTAATCTAAAATATCATTTAATGAAAGTATGAAGAATTACATAAAAATTTATTTAAAAATATTTTATTTTAAGTTTGCTTACTTATATTAATTTATATTATTCTCTTTTCTAATAATAATTTTATATATTTTCAGTTTTTATTAAAAAATTATCATGACTAATAACGTAGATCATCTGAACAAATATTTTAAACAGACTTTGAAACCTACTGTAAGAACAAATGTAAGCTATACTAATTTGAAATATTTTTTATATTATTTATTATTAAATTTTTATATAATAAAACTAATTTAAATTTCTATTTTTTATTTTAAATGTCAATTTTTAGGTACTAGAATGCCGTGTCTGTGAAGAAGTATTTACTATTGATGGAATAAAAGTACCAAGATTGTTACATTGTGGTCATACAGTATGTCATTCTTGTCTTTTACGATTGAGACCTTGTATGACTGATCAACAGTTTTTATTATGTCCTTTTGATAGACAGCCAACAGGCATTAGTCAGAATAATATTTATAATTTGAAGAAAAATTTTGCTTTGATTGAATTATTAGAAAGATTGGAACAGTCCAATAGTGAAAAACTATTGTTACTTGAAAGGGAAAGACTTCAATCTAGTCAATCTTGTGATGAAGATGAAGCTCATACTGCAGTATTATATTGTACAATTTGTATGACTCACTTATGTGAAAATTGTGATAGTATTATTCATTCTTCAAAAACATTAAGCAAACATAAGCGTGTACCTTTATCGGAGAAACCAAAAGACAAACCTAAATGTCCAGTACATACAACACATGTAGCAGAATTTACTTGCACTCAGGAAGGCTGTCACAATTCTCTTATGTGTTATTTATGCAAAGATTATGGTAGACATAGCACACATAAGGTAATAAATGTAATTTTTATAATAATATAATCAATTTTACTATTTTATTTAATTACAGTTAGCTTTGGTAGAAGTTGAGGCAGAAAATATTAGAAAATCTATCATCACTGCTTTACAGAAAATGACTCAATTTATGGAGAGCATGAGAGATACAGCAAATAGAATTGGTATAATTATTTTTATATTTTAATTTCTTATTAAAAAATATAATTCGATGTTAAAGATAAAATTATTAAATCCATATAAATCATCATTATTATCATTAGAAACAGTGATACAAGAGTTAGAAGGATGGACCATAGAAGATGCAAGACAAAGAGTACGTCAACACTTTGAGGAATTAAGAGCTCTTTTAGCTGATCAAGAAAATGCGGCTATATCCTGTGTTGAAACAGAAACACGTGAGAGATTGTGTGCTCTGAGACAACAACAACAAGATTTAACTACTACAAGATCTCAAGTAGCTGATGTGTGCATTCAATGTGAAAGCATTTTAGATTCTGAAGATTGGAAACTATTAAGTAGTGCAATAAAAGTTAAAGAAGTGTTAACTACGTTGGAACAACAACAACAACATTATGCTCAACTTGATCCTGATTTTCTCACACCAGAATCTTCTATACCCATAATATTCAGTCGGGTATGTTTCTATCATTAAATTTAAAAATCAGAAATTTATATTATCAATATAATTTTCTGATTTGAAAGATAAAATATAGAAATATTCAACACAAATTTTTAATATTAAATAATAAATTTTAAATATAAAAAATATAAAAAATAATTCACAATGCATATAATTTTATTTATAGGACAATAGAGTACATATTGGTACAAAAATTGATATGCGTGTTGTAATCTTGGGATTGGATGGTGCTGGAAAAACAAGCATTCTATCAGCCATGAGAGGCATCACGCTTTCAGGACCGCCAATCCCTACAATTGGCTTCAATGTGGAAAATTTAGAGTACAAAAATCTAGTATTTACTTTATGGGATGTTGGTGGACAGCAAAAATTCAGGCCATTATGGAAACATTACTATCATAATACACAGGCTGTTATTTTTGTTGTTGATGCTAGTGATAGATCTAGATTTAAAGAAGCGCAAAATGAATTATCAAAAATTGTAAATGAACGTGAATTGAAAGATGCTTTATTTCTCATATATGCTAATAAACAGGTAAGACAAAATTATTTATATTTATATATTTATGTATTACTCAAATAATAATCCATTAATCTTATCAATTTTTCTAATTATTTTTTTTTTTTTAGTTTTTATAATCTATAGTTTTTTTTCTTATTATTATTTTTTTTATTTTATAGGATGTCAGTGGTTGCGCCAGTGTCGAAGAATTAACTGAAATTTTATGTTTGCAAAAATTATGTTGTGGTAGAGCATGGCACATACAAGGTTCATCTTTAATCACAAATGATTGTGGTTCTACACAAGGTTTAGATTGGTTAACTCAACAGTTAGGTGCACATGAAACATTGTATACGATACCAACGGTATCGTAAAATTTATTTATTGTTCTTTTTTGTAGAAATGTAGATACGAGATAATAATGAAAGAATATATAAATTTTTGCATTTCCATATTAATATAATTTGTATATTATACATACTATGAAATTTTGTTATTTAACAATTGTGATAATATTTGAGATATGCATTAAACTATTTGTTTGAATTATTATTATCAAGCTATATTATATATAATCAAAAGGCGAAAATAAACAGCCTGAGCATGTCTAGAAAAGACTTATTTATTTTATTACATTGGTTACTTGGTTTTGTATTTATTAATACATAATCATACCAATCGTATTTATATTTATATTTCATTCAGTCATGTCTGCACACATCCGATCATTCTTACATTTTAACTGGAGCGAGCTTTTTAATACGCGCGTACACTGTACGGAAATCGAAATAATATATAATATATATATTTATATATATATAATATAGCATTAAATTACATCTCAATTATCTTTCAATTGTATATAAAAACACTTGACAAACAAAAACGGAACAACTTAGAGTCTTTTTCTGGAGCTGTGCCATGGGAGGGACACGGGGCAAGATGACTCTATAATACATATATGCCATACAGCATATAATTCCATGCATATAATTACGTTCACATAACGTATTTTGATAGCACATAATGAGCACTTTGACTTCTTTTTGGACACTTAATGTTTATGATGTAACCTTTCACTGATGAATTTCATGGAACACGATCGAATGATCGAAGATTAGATTAAAAAGTTTAGGCTATGAAAATGAGGCCATATTTCAAATATAAAAGAAAAATAAAAAAAAAAGGTGAAGAAACTCCGAAAAATTCACTGAAATAAAAATTTTTTTATAAATTTTGTAATTATCTTTTTTTTTTTTTGACTTATTTAATTTAAAGGAATCTGTTGATTTTCTAATAATGATTAGTTTTTCTTTTTTTTTCATTATTATAATTTTTTGTGTTTTTCATGGAAAGTTAGTGCGTATCGCGGTTACACAGCTCCTGGAATACAGTCTGTGTTCGTATCGACACATTATTTACAATTCATCATGTTCCTGAAAAAAAAAAAACAAAAAAGTATTAATAATGCATTTAAAATTTAAAAAGATGAGGAATTATTTAATATCATTCTCAGTAACGAGGAATTCCAGCCATTTTATTAATCAATTTAAATCAGAGCTAAATAATATCATCATAGATTCGAACAAATTGCTATTAATATTTTTTAAATAGATCTTACTTCAGTATCAGGGATGTTATTTTCCTCTTCATCTGCATCTTCATCTTCATCATCATCTTTATTATCTTCATTTTCTTTGCTTTCCTTTTGTCTTTGTTTTCTTTCTTCCTCATCTTGAGTTTCTTTCATCTTTTTCTCACCTTCCTAAAACACATAAAAAAATCATAAAATAAATTTATGTTATTTTATATTCAAAAACACGGCAATAGCTATGTTACTTCAGCAACGAGGAATTCCAGCTTTTTATCATTCATTAGAATCAGCAACGCCTTTGACATCATTATATTATTTCTGCTAATATTTGATCACAATCTCTTTTTTTTTTTGTTACTTACTAAAGTAGGTTTCCAAACTTCTTCGCCAAATTTACGAGCAACTTCAGGATCATCTGTGATGAGAACATTATCAAAAATTGTTCCAGATCTCACTTGCCACAAATCAAAACCAATAGCGCAAATTTCATCTCTCTTATATAATTCTGAATCAGGTGTGTATTCAGGATTATCAATTTCTGGATGAATCCATGGTCCTTTATAGTTAGGATTATCAATTTGTTTTGGTTTCCATTCACCCTTAATATAAAGAAATTAAATTAAATATTAATTACAATTAAAATAAATATTTAATCAATTTAATTAATCAATTAATTTAATTTGTTTAAATTATATATAGCTAACTTTATATTCAGGATTATCAATCATTGGAGCTTCCCATTCTCCATCCATTTCATCATCCCAATCTTCAGGTTTAGTAGCTTCAGGATCAGGAATATGTTCAGGTTTATCCCAATCTTCTGGCTTCTGGTCATCAGGATCAGGAATGGTAGGTTTGTCATCCCAATCTTCAGGTTTGCTCTGAGATGGATCTTTAATTTTTTTTGGTGGAAGGAAATCCCAATCTGCTTCTAATTCACCAGATTCCACTTCTTCATTGTCAATTAGAACCTAGAAAATCAATATGAAAATTTAAATAAAATTTTCAGAAATTATTTAAGTTTTAAATGAATTGTGAAATGTCGTTCTTTGCTATTTTAAGAAAATAATGTGATTTTTTATATATACATTTTATAAGCAAGATAATTATTACTCTTCAAGATCCTCAAATACCTATTCACTATAATACATTAATGAGAACATGTAATTCGATATATTTCATAATTTCATTGTATTTTTATTTTTTACTTTTTTTACCTTATATGTATTATCAGGTTTAACAATCAAAGTATACAAGTGAGTATAAATGTCATCTTTACAGCGAATATCCTTATTAATCAGAAGGTTCTTTCCTTTATAACTGAAGATCACATGAACTTTCTTTGTTCCTGGTCCACAAATATCAGGTCCTGTGGAAAAACACATATTTAGCAAAAATCATGTTTTTTGAAATGTTTTTTGAATTTCTGAATAAAAACATATCAAGTTATATATTTTTCTAAAGACAAAAAAATATTTAAAAATTCTTTTAATACATTTGTTAAATCAATTTTATTATGTAATTAATTTCATTATGTAATTTTCAATATGTAATTAATAAAGTATAAATGTATCTTAACTGGTGCCTGAAATATGTATAATTACTATAATCAGGGCATAAGTAAGAATTTATTCTCCGAGATCCATTAGCACTAGTATATAATTATCAAGATATAACCAATGACTCTAGGCTCGGATTTTAAATATTTGTTTAATATAATTATTCTTACCAAACATAATTTGATATGGACTGTCACCATGCATATCTTTTTGATCCAAAGAACAGTCAAATATTTTAACATATCCACCACCACAATCAATATTCTGTTCGTGTTTAACAGTAAATTGAATGACAAGTGTTTTGTCTTTGTTATTGAATGGTTTGAATTTTCTACTTAAGGCATAAAATCTTGCATCTTGAGATGTTTGGATACCTGTTTTAAATAAATAAATATAATTAGATAGAAAAATTATAATATAAATAAAAATAAAATTTAGTAAATTATGTTAAATTACAATTATTTTCAATACTTTTAATAATATAAATAATTTTTATGTGAGTTTATTAATTGTGCAACAAGTTTCTGCTTGTTACTACCTTTATCATTTTCTGGATCATTCCAGAATTTTCCATGACCTAAAATGAACTTTCCAAATTCTTTTCCAGGATGTTCAGAATACACCCAATTTTTTTCCCAGGAATCTGTAAAAAATCATTCAGATATAATCAGATATAATCATAAGAATATAATCATAGCGTACTTTTTTATAAATAATTTTATAATAATAATTAATCTTCTATATTTCTTTTAAAAAAATTAAAAAAAAATTTTTTTTTTTAAAATAAATGATAAAAAAATTTTAATTATGTAAATTTTAACTTGTAGAAATTTAGAATACTCGGAAAGTTATTTATCTCAAATATTAAAATTAAAATCAATATTTTTTCAATTATTCTATAAAAAAGTTCTAATTTTAATCGAATCTATATTTTGAATTGAATCAATCGCAATATATAGTTTAACATATTTTCGAAACATAGACAACTTTATTTCTCGAAGTATTCACTACAGATCAACCAATCGATTGCGCGTCATGTCGGCGAAACGCAAACCGTATGCTTATGGCCTTTGCCACGAGATGATGGTTCTCATGCCACGTTCGCATTAACTTCGATTTCTTCAACAGCATATGGCATCATAAACAATTCCAGCGCTCGATCATAAAATTGAATATTAATTATACACAAATTCGTATACATGGATGCACAGCATTGCGGAAACGATCGAGGCAAGGGCGTGTGGTTACCAAGGAGAAATACACTATTCGATCTCCCCTAGAATCTATTATCAGATTTTCTGGAAAGTACTTCACAATTAACTCATTGAGAATTATCTCAATTAATGACTTGGGTGTGGTTTTTACACAAAAAATTGACAGAAAAATCCTATAAATTGTTCTGAATTCTGTTTGATCCGAAATAGATGATTTCGAAATGGAGTGAGGGAATTGAAAGTGAAATTACGATCGGAAATATTTCAAAATGTTTACTTACCATCAAGAAATTTTTCTTCAAAGTAGATCTCTGCTGTGGCGACTGTAACCGCCAACAGAAGCAAAAATGAGCAGAAAAATCGCATTTTCAAACGCCGGGACGACAAAAGTCCAATCGACGATGATGCTTACTCTACGACGAACTAGCCGATAATGCTCGATTCGTGGATGTGGTTGGTGAGTTAGTGGCCGCTAAGGTAGACAGATGGAGGGTGCTCATTGGCTAACATGCAGTCGCCAATCAGAGCTGACCACGCTCAACCAACAAAGCGCCGCGCCGTGGCAGCTTTAGCCATACCATACGCACATAACCTCACGTCAGCAATTACCTCATTTTATCTATTGTTGATATGGTATAAAATTGACAATAATAATTTAACGGAATTCTTATTGGTTAATTTCTTGATGACCATTGATTGGAGGGATATTTAAATAAAACTAAATTTAATTATCTGTTTTTAATTATTGATTTCTTTTAAGTATATAAAATAAAATTATTTAGAATTATCTTGTATTAATAATATATAATATAAAGATAGGTTAAAATTATCATATATAGAAATTGTATAATAAATTAAAAAATAATTATATTTATTATTTTTATATTATATTTAAATAATATAAAATAATATATATACCTAATTCAATATTCCTCAGTTTCCAGTATTTGCAAACACTTGTATAATTAAACTATAAAGCAAATCATTAAATAACAAGTAGCTTATCATATATAATAATATTTGAAAATTATGTAACCAAGTATTGTTCAAAATTTCACGTCTTGTTGTAAAATTCAATCTCTTTTTTTTCATCAGATATATTTTTATAATTTGATTGTTTTGTCCATGTACGAAATTAAACTTTTCATTTATTATAAATACTTATCCAACGTTTCGTATTTTTGTTGATGCAACCACTTATTGTATCTTAATAGAGATGAATATCTTCATGAGGCATATCAAGTTTCAGAGCATATTGTATACAAATCTGTTTCCTTGACAACGACTTTTAGTAGACATATTACTTTTTGGTCGACCTGTCACAAAATTTACAAGTGAAGCCAGTTAAGTCCAGTCAGACCAGAGGAGTCCTCCTCTGCGGATGGATCTAGAAGAAAATAGAAAAAATTAAAAAAAGGAAAAAATGTTGCATTCAAAAGCAACAGCTGCGTTGTTGAGATTGAAGGAAATGGATAGGAAGTATAATATAAAACGCAATGAGGGTAAACGAGTTCACAATAGTATTAGTACTGAAAGTTCTCCGGAAGGCTCTCCAAGGATCCTGCAAGTTAATTCTAAGTCTTTAAATAATAAATATAAATCAGAAGATCCAATTTTACCAATTATACTTGCAGAAAAAGAAATAAAATCTAAGGTTTGATTATAATTTGAGATATTATTTAAAATGATTAATGAAAATCTTCAAGGTCACATAAGATAGATTTAAATTTAAAAATTATTAAAAAGAATAGAATTATTTTTAAAATTATTTATTAATATTTCTCTCAAAAAATTAAAATAATTCTTTTATAATTTTTAATTTTCAAATAATGCTTATTTTATTTATTTATTTAATACTTCTATAGGCATCTCCTAAATCCAAAATGGAGATTGAGATTTCAATTAATCATGAAAAAGGTGATGAATCTTCAGTCACTGATAGCCTAACCTTGAAAAAGTCATTTATGATGTCTCCTGAAACAAAATCCATAATTGAAAATAAAAATATTGAAATTGGAGAGGAAAAAGATATTTCAAAGACAAAAGTATCTCCAAAGAATATTTTAACTTTGCAAACTATTTCTGAAGTCAAGGTTAAAATTCCTATGCTAGGATCTGGGGATTCCTCACGAAACAGTGATGATTCTTCTGTTGCTACAGTACTTTCTAAACGATCAGATGTTTCTGAAATAATTTCAGAAACTATTAAATCTGTGAACGAGATTTCATCTAGAAAAAGTGATGAGAAATCGAATATATCTAGAATGATAATGATCGAAGGTAACGTTTCGATATCTAATATCGATGATAACGAAACGACAATAGAGGAAGTTATCAGAATAAGTGAAGAAAAAAGCGAAATCACAACCGAATTATCACATATAATGGATAAAAATATTTCTATAGAAAAAGTTTCTTCTAGAGAGGAACGAAAGATACATTACGAAGATGATACTTTTGAAGAAGCTTCAAGTTCTGTTGAATCATCCAGTTCTATAGAAGAAAGACTAAAGGATACTTTAGAAGAGGATACTGTAATTTCTGGGGTAAAACAAATCAAGATTACTCCACACAAACAAACAAAAATTATTCCGAAAACGGTCAATGAAGACAGGTTGTTAAATTGTTGTATATATATTAAGATTTCAATATTTCATTTTCTTCGCTTTTTTCTTTTTTGTTTACGAGATATGATCAAATAAGAAAAAGTAAAATTGAAGAAATCGAAATTATACTCATTTTTAGAGACAGAGAAATCGTGGAAATAGTTCCGCCAAAAATAATGCAGAGCAATAGCGAGTGTGATATCGGCCTTGATGAGGAGCTATCGAATTATGTAAGAACGACAGAAAATGTTGACGAAGCAGTGCCTATTAATCTTCTAAAGCTATCTAAACAAATAACACCGATGAAAAAGCACTTCAAAAGGAAAAAGTATAGGAAGTTATCCAATGAAATTGCAGAGGAGAAAACTGACTCTTCCGTGGCTTCTGAATATGATAAATTGGAATGTAAAGAAAACAGCATAGAAACTAATGTAGGAGGAAAAGAATCTATAACGTCTATGTAAGAAGCAATTGTTAACCGAAATTTTTATTTTACGTAAAAATAGAAAAATAAAATATTTTTTACAAATTTGTTTTCATTGTTATAGAAAAAGTATAAAAAGTGAAAAAAAGAAAATTTTCTTATTGAATGAGCAAAACAAGGAAGAAAACATTGATGAAATAGAAGAAAAAAAATTAAATATTAATATAGAAAATAGAGATTCGGAAATGATTTTCAGAGAAGATAAATTTTTAAGAGAGATTCCAAAACAATCAGATGTAACCAGTACTTTACGAAAATTGAATAAGGATGCAATTAATGCCATAGTTAGAAGAAACAGGATTCAAATACCATTAGAAGTTTCAGACAAACCTATACATTGTAAAAATTGTAAAACGATAGTGAAGCTTGCTCCTACAAATATAAGTAGTAACATAGATGATGACAGTGATGCTTCATCTTTAGAAAATATTAAAACGGTAAATTTTTTTAAGAATATATCTTAATATTTTTATATTTTTTTGATGTATCGTCGTAAATTTTTTAAAAAATCTTTATAGTTCAAAGAATATAATCACGAAGAAAAAATTAAACAGAAAAAAACTAAAAACAAAAAGATTTCGAAGTCATCAAGAAGTCGAAAATCATCAAATTATAGCAAAATTGAAGAAAAGCATTCAAGATTCGATTGCAAACAAACACATCGTTTAAAAAAATATGCAGCAATTTTAAAATTGCAACAAGAACGTGAAGATATCCGTAATTACTTATTGAAATTAGAACATACGCGATTAGAATTTGATCCAAATGATTCTATGATATTTCAATTACCTATTTTTAAACCATTGGAGTTTCCAAAAATTGCAGCATTTATCAAGCCTGGTAAATTATTTTTCTTTTTCGTGTTTTTATTTTTAATTAAAATTATTTAATTAAAATTATATTTTTTTTTTAAAATTAATCAATTTTTGAATTATATTAATTTATAAATTTAAATAAAGTTACTATGACTATGATGAAATATAGATTTTTTTGATATATGATAAATGATAATTTTTTAAATAATAGACATAGAAAATACAAAGTACAATACCAAAGATGAAGTTGCTGAGTTACAGAAGAGAATATTAACGATAAGGCAATGGCTGAAAGATCAATACATTCTTTATAGGAACTACAGCAATCTAGCCCAGACAGTGAATTCAAAATATATTCCTGTTAGCTTGGAGGATGCAAAAAGAGTATGTTTTATTTATATTGTTCTTTTAATCTACGACAAAATTTTATAATATTAATGTAAATTTTTACAAAAAATGTTATTCATTATTAATTTTTACAAAAAAATTATATTATAAAACAAAAAATTATATATATGTATATTATATATTATATATTATTAAAATAGAAATCATATAAATCCTTACAAAAAAATCTCTATAAAATTTTCTTAACTATCACAGTATAATATTACGCAAAAAAAAAAAAAAAAAAAAAAATTATCAATGAAAAATAAATACAAACATAAAATGTAAAAGAAACAAATCAGGATTTTTCTCTATGAAATGGAAAAAAATTTTTTATGTAACAATCATCGAATTTTTAATAAAATAATTCTGTTTCAGACGATTCGCCAATTACAAAAAGCGACATTTAATAGATGACTAGTCATTTTTGTGAACTTGGCAACTTACGAGACATATGTAACGCTAGAATAAACAAGTTTTTTGCAATCATGTATTATACTTCTTATGTAATGATTGTCAATTTTTCTTCCATTTTGTTGTGTGTAATAAAATCGTCTTAAAATTGATCTATTTCTATTTATTTTACATTGAATGTATATATGTATATAAAAATTAAGATAATATAATTATTATTATTTTATATTTTATAATTAATTATAAAATTGAAAATTGCTATTTTGTATAATAAAATAAAATTTAATTTAAGAATCTATCATAAACTTATCATATATAAAATTTACCAATATATATCGTACAAAATTTCCATTATTATCAATAAAATTCTAAATTAATATCAGTCATTAATTATAAATTTAAAAATTTATTTTGTAAGAATCAAAACGAAAATTTAGTTTCCACAAAAACACTAAAAAATTTAGCCGAATCGATACTTTTATATCATGTTGAAAAGAGTCTGGAAAAAGGACAAACTAGCAAACTCTACGCACTTTAGCAACTCTATCCACATTTACGAACAGTGTGTACGCGTGCGTGTTGCACGCGCACGTGCAGGAGATGGTCGAATGAGAGAGCGGTGGTAATGCCGTTCTTTCATTGACGTGCTGTTCGCTGCATTCTCCAGTCTCAAACGAGCCCTTGTACGCTCGCAATCATGGATTACGTGTAAGTGGCTATTCTGAATCGATTCGTATTTACGTTTGTAAATTTTGATAGTGATTGTAAAATCATTTCAAGATTGAAAATATTTCTTTCTTTTAAAAGAATTTAAGTCCAAAAAATATTTCCGGTGAGTGTAATAAATTTTATATTGAAGAATTTTTTATTTGTTTAAAATTTAGATTAAAATAATAATTCTCTTAATTTATAAATAGATATTGTGAATATTTATAAAAATATTTGATATATCTTTTATACACACATATATATTATTTATTCCCTTAGCCATTACTATCATTCGAATATTTGAATAGATGACATCAGCAAGTGTCTGGTTCTAACGGCGCGCCACGATTCTTACCTTATTAAATATACATGCACCTTGTTACACCTGGAAAGCAAAACCACATGCATATATTGTGTCAAGGTTCAATGAATTAGTTATTGAAATTATGCAATTTTAATTCTTATTTTATCAATCATTCAATTAATTCTCATTAATAAATTGATTAACGGATAATTTATCTTCCTAGTTATGTAATCATATTTAAGGAATATCAAATTAATTAATGTACTTTTCTGTTAAAAAAAATTTATATGTTAAACAAGGAAATTCCAAATTTTGAGATTTTTTTAAGCATTTGGTTTTTTAAATTTTTAAATTTCAAATTAAATTCTAAGTTATTTAAATTAAAAATTAAAAATTTTCAAATATTTAAATTAAAAATTCTTAAATTGTTAAACTATTATATTATCAAATCCTCAGTTTCTAAGTTTTTAAGCTTCAAATTTCTAAAGTTCAAATTTTTTGCAAAATAAATTTTTATCTATTTTATCTTGTATAAAGCATTTATAAGTATTATCTTATATAAACATTGATTAAAAACTAATAATAATAAAAAAAACACAATAAATAATAAAACACATACTCGAATAGTGTTTAAACTTACCAGATAATCACGAAATCGTGATTTGTAGCAAGAGCAATATGAGTTCATGTTGTTCCCATGAATTTCTCTGTCGGCGTCAATCACGTTGAATACAAAACGGTGGAATATCTTATTAGAAATTTGAACGCATTTAAAATGGCGAAAGTAATCTAAAGTTCTCCTGGAATCTACTTCGAGACCTTATCCTTGATGAAATCGAGGTCGCTTGAATGATGTCGCTTTATCGATTCGAGAGTTTTTGAGAGTTTGAAACTATTGATCATCGTTGTGATGCGGAAATCTCAATTCTTATATTTTCTAATATCCGTTTCCATTTGACCTTAATATATCTCTTGATGCTGTCTGTCACTCGTGTGAAATAGAACAAGAATTCTTGGCGGGAATAATCGAATGGAATAGGAAGTTGACTTTAATGTTGAATCCAGAAATGCTGAATCCAGACAAAACGAAAAACTTTTTTCATTTCTCTCTATAAAAATAACAGAATTATTAAAAATATGTCTTTACAATTTTAATTGATTAATAACTTTATAAGAATCTTTTAAATAATTCTGAAATATTTACATTATTAATTAATAATTATTCAATTATAACGATCACACATTTCGATTAATTATTTTTATAGTTATTTTTATCATTATTGCATTATTTTAAGATTATTATAATATTTAAACATAAACTGCATTTGAAACATTTTAAATATGAAAAGTTATTAGAAGTTATTAATTGTTGCTGAAATTTAAGTTTTTATGTTGTTCGATGCATAGATAGTTATCTCTTTTCTTTTTTCTTTCTGCTTGAAATTCAACCGAGCATGAACTCTGACCTGAAAAAAGTACACGCACATTCCGTCGACTTCCAGCTATTGTTGAAGATCAATTTGCTTTAGGGGAAATTCAAAGAGATCCTTTACTATATAATTCGGTCCAATTTGCTTTACTTTCAAAATTAACTTTTTAAAGACTTTAAAAGAAGAAAATAAATAAGTTAAATGGATTATTTATTTCACTATATGTAATTCTTTGCACTATAAAAAAATTTAAATTTAAATAATGCAAAGGTCATTGATTAGATCGATAATTAATCATCAATAATAATCCTTTATAATTGACCTTTAAAGACACCTCAGTGTTTTTAAAAATTTCTATAATTATTTTTATCACCGATTTTATATCTGAATAATAATTCAATGATCCCGTGATAATGTTATATGTCAGATTCTCATGGTAAATGTCATTTCATTGATAGAAAATTTAAAATATTCATCAAGTGATCAAGAGCACAAATAAGATATAGCTTGAAGTTTATAATATGCACAACTTACGGTTTAGTGATTAGCTTTCCATTAAGAATACCTGATTGATCCTCCGTCTATGACCTTTTATGTTTTAAGCTATAATTATTTTTAATAACAATATTGATTGATATCATGCATTTAAAAATTCATCATGATTGATGTCTGCTATCATTGATAAAATGAAAGCACGTAGGCGTCATTAAATTTATTTTTTAATAACAATATTCATTCCTATTTTTATAATATAATAAATCATTCAAAAATTCCAATATAAGATACTATAATTTAATACAAGATATAATATATTGATTATTTAATATTTCATAAATTAATATTGAATAAATTAAAATTAAAAATTGATAATGATTATTAAAGATAATTACAAGATGTTAATATGTTAAAGAAACAATGATTATTGGAAATTATACGGTTGTTACATGAAATTTCACGAAGAAAAACATAATCCAATCTAAATGAATTGGCAACACAGAATACGGTAGAAAAAATCGTATAATTACAACTTGAAATAAGAACGTATATACATATGTATATATGTATAAAGGCAAGGATAGCTGATTATCCTGAAGTCAGCAAGTGGAACAAAGAGAAACTCCCGGACACAGAACATCTTGGGCAATCGGCTTAGTTATTTCGTAATTTCTTACGCTGCTACAAACTGTATCATATGAGAAAAGTTTGTTCCTTGCTACAATTCGCTAAAAATATATGTGTATAATTAGATAACAAAAGATTCATAGTAAAATGAGACATAAAATAAATATAATAAATAAATAATAAAGTGAAGTGTTGTATGAAAAGTTATTTGGAAAATAGAATTATTAAAAAAATAAAAGTTTTTTTATAGTATTCTTATAGTTCTCTTATAATATATAAAATATATAATAATTTAATTTATCGATGTATAATGCTACTGGATTTAATGATTTTTATTATATCATCGATCGATCATCATTTATACATATAAAAAAAATTATTCACAATCTTCACTACTATAATATTTAATCAAAATCCATAAGAAAATGATATAATAAATTTTAAGAACAAAATTAAATTAATTTTATAAATGAAAAACTTCAAAATATTTCTTTTTTAAATAAGTAACCGGAAATAAATTAATGTCACATAATATGAGATATTTAATGATGGCTTCTCAAGGATGAAAAATAAATGAAAAATCATCAATGATCATAGATCGATAATATCATCGTTAAAATTATTTTACTCATAACAATCTAATTACTTAAAACAATCTAAAGCCATATAAATGAGAAGTTTATTTTAAATAAAAAAATTCTCGTTAAAGCACCTGGAAATGATGACAAATTCGAAAATGAATTCTCTTTATTAATTATTTTTTTCTGCTCATCACTGAATCTTTCTTATGTCATAGAATTTTATCTTCATATTTATATTTTTTTTTTACTAAGACATGACAGTCTAAGAACATTTTATAATAATAGAAAATAATCTTATGTTAATTTTTTTTCTTTTCCAATTCCAATAATCAAAAGTTAATTAGCTTCTTTTCAAATCCACGAGTATTTTTTCTATATGAGGATTCGTCAGATAGTTTTTTTCTTTTCTTTTTGCTTTTGTATTGAATCACCTTGGAAATCAAGAAATCTTTTCCAAAGATCACTTTATTTCTATTATCGTTCAGAAAAAAAGTTTGAATTTTTTTTATATAAAAATAAACATGGTTTTTAATGCATATCTTATGTAATATAAGATAATCTCTTCTGACTCTAATTTGCATCTAATTTTCGATGCAAAGAGCCTGAAAAAATAATGAGTGTTAGACTCTTTTTTTGAAGGTTATAATAACAATCTTTAAAGGCAAGTGTGAAAGCGATACACATCCGAAAGTTTTAAACTTGGTTGTAAATCGCATCACAGCTTTCTATCCTTTTTTGTGATGAAAACGATTCCAACGGGAAACAAGATATAAATATAGAAGCTATCAGCTATAAATAAAATGAAGATATAAAAAGAAACAGAAATAATGGGAATTTGTTAAACAGAAAAAAAAATTAAAAAAAAAATTCAAAATGAAAAAAACAATTAAAAGAGATAAAACAACAAAAAGAGATTATATATTTTTTAATATATTTTAATATTGAAAGAATTTGAAAATTAATATTATAAAGTATATTTTTAAAATTGAAAATAAAAAAATTTCTTTTTTTATTTTTAAAATTATAGAATCAACAAAAATACAATATATTAAAATCAGTAACTATTATATCTACAATTTAAGAAATTGTATTTTAAGTATTAAAATAATTCATTTATTTAATTATTAATTATTAAAATAATTAAGCGAGTTTATAAATACAGACTATAATAATAAATAAAATAAATAATAATAATGATAATAATAAAACAGTTTATGTAACATAAAAAATATGAATTTTCATATAAATAATACTTCTCATTCTAATCATTTAAATGTTATTTGATATCAAAGAAGTATAACTTCAAAATCTCAACTTCTTGAATTGAAAATTTGATCGTGTAAATTTGAAAAATGAATATAAAAAAAATACGAAGTAAATTAAATTATTAATGTTCCTTTATGATTCATTTAATCGTTGAGAATAAATACTTTATCAATATTTCATATTGATAAAATATCATCAAAAATTTTATTCCTATATATTTTATTTTATTAAAAAATAATTTTTATAATTTTTATTTCATTAATAAATTATCATTTACATTGTTTTTAATTTTCAAAAATTAAAAAAAATTAAAAAAAAAATTATTTTATATAGTATATTATATATAAAATATATAGTAAAAATTTTATATGATACATATTATATTATAATTAGATTTATAGCTTATGATTTTCTATAGCCATTTTTCAAATGTTAAAATATGAGGACAAGGCAACGGGAATCTGAGTACTTAAAGACCGTTTTACACATTGCAGGTTGCATAACGGTTTCGCACAGCATCCAACATACAATATCCAATATTTACAAAGAAAGAAAAAGATACAAACACGTGCGAACGTTTGATTTCTCGAACTACTGAATCAATATGTTTTTTTTCAATTGAAGAATTGAATTTCATGAGAATATTCGAGTAAACAAATATCTAATTCTTTTTAACTCAAATATTCTAGCTTTTGTTAAAATCTTTTAAAAAGTTTATTTTGATTAAAATTGTAATATAATAACCGTATAGTTAACAGTTAACTGCATAAAATATATAATGTAAAAATAAAAAGCAAAGTATATTGATTATCAAAACCGGAAGTATTGGTTTATTGATTATCAAAGATTAATTCAATAAAATGCATATAAAATTAATTTTTTATATATAAATAAATTATTTGAATTTTTTATTGTTTGAAGTTTTCAAAAAATTAAAAGAAATTATAGAATATTTATCAATATTTCTACATTATTAAAACAACTCGTACGAAACTTTCTTTAATAAAAATTCTTTAAAAAAAAATAATTCAAAAGAAATTTTATTTATATTAAAAACAATTAAAATTTCTTTTTCTAAAAAAAATATTTAAAAGAAACTAATAAATAAAGTAAAAATAATAATATGAAATTAAAATAAAAAATAAATCTAGATGAAATAATAGTTTAAAAAGTTTACAATATAATAATTTAATTACAATATTACAATATTAATAAATAAGTTTAAAAAAATAATAACTTTAAAAATATTATCCAGTGTGGAACAAGATAGTAATTCATGTTCTGTTTTGCAATATTATTATTAAAATTTAACAAATTGTAGAGGAAAGTTTAAATAGAAAAATTAAAGAAAAATAATGCAAACACTCCCACATATATTTTATAGTTAATGATTGTGTTGCAATGTTCTTGCATCAGAAAAAATTTCATTGCCTGAATAGATGGTTTTTCAACTTTATTTCCGTTTCTTAAGCAATATTATGATAAACAGGAAATCATCACGAAACTTCCTTTCAAAAATAATGACATCTTGGTTTTCTCTTCTTGATTATTCATTTTAACTTTATTAAACATATGATCGATCAAAATAATTAAATCATAATATAAAAAATTAATGTATGTTACCATCAAATTATTAAAAAAAAATTAAGAAAAAAAAATAATAAAACATGAAATATGAAAAAATATATCATTATAATAGAAATAGAAAGGATAGAAATACATCTTCTGTTAATGTAATATCATATTCTGTTATTTGTTAATTTTATATAGTACATTTTCTTTAGTAAATGACAAGTTTTTCGATGGAATATAATATTTATGCTATCTTGATATCTTGATTCTTTAATTCCAAAAAGAAATGTAAAAAAGTTAGATCAATTGTATGAGCATGACAATTATGATGTAATAGCTAATCTCATGACAGACAATTTATGACATATATAAAATAAAAAAATAATTAATAAACACAGTTACAAAACTGATTTATCAATTCTTTTGGATTTTGATAATTAATATGCATAAACTTTATTTTGAAAAGTTTAAGTTCAAAAAGATTCATTGTTTTAAAATTCATATGAATTTTATGAATTGAGATATTGTTAAGTCGAATCTCTTATAAGTAAAGAATAAAAGAGTTTTTTTTAAATCCATTTAAATTTTGAACTTCATCAAAATATTGATATTAGAATTTTAATACATTATTGATTTTCTTCTCTATTCCGAATCTTGTATCAATACTTCATAGCTATCTTATGTTCATTCAAGGCTGAAATTTATCAAAAAATTGATTTTAATTAAAAATTTTATATTGTAATGTATCATAATTATATACATTTTATATTCTTTTTTTTTTTGTCAAAAATTAAATAATTTTTTAATTTTAAATGATAAAAATTTAAAAAATTTCATTAATTTAGAATTAATTTAGAATTTAGATATTTATTATATTGATCCAATAACAGATGTGAAAAAAAAAAAAATAAAGGAGGACCGCGGTCAGCTACCTCTTATGTAATAGAAACTAAGTTTCTGCTTGGTGTAGCGTGCACATAAATCGCCTTATATTGTCTCTCACGTGTTCGGTCACGTTATTTTTTTTACGTCCTATCATTATCCTATTAATGATTCAATTTTTTAATGAAAAGATTTTTAATGAACAAATTTTGATTTTTTCTAGATTTCAAATTATATTATATATAATAAATAATGTATTTTCAATGATTAAGTTTATTTTTATCAATTAATTATTTTTGACCAATTAATTTTTTTAAGAAAAAACTTGTTCAAAATTACAGGTGAATTCGATATTCATTTTATATAGAGATTTTTTTTTCAATTTTTAAGATTTATCTGAATTTAAAGAATCGAGATAGCTATGAACCTTTCGAGGCTAAAACCTCACCTGACAACTGTGTTGATATTCTCCAGAGTTCTACCGTAGAGAACCGGTATTAAACTCAGTGAAAACTGGTTTGTGATCAGAATATGATGTCACTTTCGCCTTGATGACTTCACATCGAGAAATATAAGAAAATAATAAATAGAAGTATGAAAATAGAATATTGATTAAGAATAGATATGATTCCAATAAGCACAATTTTCTTTGTTAATTTTGTTAAGAAAATTTCATTTTCTTTGGCCTTCTTCTATTTGTTGAAAATATAATACTATTTTTAAGTTAAAGGTAATTACTTGCTATGTAGTATCTTAATATTAAATCTCGTTTCAATTATCAAGATTTTTGTTGATCAATAATTATAATTGGATTACTTTTTATAATAGTACTATTGATATTTAAATTATTATAAATTAATTATAATTTAAATATGTTGTATTTAAATATAATACTATATAAAATTAAATTATTTATCATTTAAAATAATTCTAATATATTTTAATTTTTAATTATTAGTTATTTTTTTTTAAATCTCTTTTAAATTTTATGTATAAAAAGATTAATTAGATTAATTAAAATTAAAGATTAATTTCTAATTTCATCAATATAACAACATACAATTTATATTCGTGACTATCTACAGTCTAAAAAAATTAAATGGAAAACTATAAAAACAAGAAAATAAGAAAAATGATGTAATGGTCTCTAAATAAATATAGTTACAAGTATTTATGTAGAGGAAGGAAAAAGATTCGTTTTTCATCTCAGAGTAATTATAGAACAAACAAAATAAAGAAATTATGTCAATGGAAATGAACAATTGAGATTCGATAAAACTTGTCAAGATTATATTTTTATCATCTTTATCTTCCAGTATTAATTTTCATTCACTAATGTTTAAGAATGAATATTAATTAAAATGATATTTCAATTTTTAAATATTCAAAAACTCAAAATTTGAAATCACTTAAAATTAAGAAATTTTCAAATTTATAAAATAAAAAGTTTTTAACTTTCCAAATTTGAAAATTTTTGAATTTTTTAAATTTCAAATTTTTATACACTTAATTTTTTTAAATATTCAATCTCTTTTCAATATTTTTCAATATTTTTTCTTGATTAAATAAACATTGAATTTTTTTAATTTAAATAATAATAAATATTTAATTTTTTTAAATAAAAAATCAAATTTCTATTTGTTGATTATCAGTCAGTCAAATCGCAATAAATTAATAGAACATTCCATACTGAATCAGGATCGAATTGCATATTTAAAAAACAAATGAAAGCGCATTTATGTAAGCGCCGACTTCTTTTCGTCTTCCTTGTCGTTCTTCGTTCAATGAACTATAATAGTAAACTTTGCGCGGTTTCTTATATTGACATGCAAAATTAATTCAAATTATTCTTCCTTGGTTATTCTTTTTATATTTCTTTCTTTTGAATTTTTCAATTTAAAAATATATTATATGATAATGATTTCATCAAAAAACATATATGAGGCTTTATACTAAACGCTTATATAATTTTTTCAAATTATTTAATATTCATATTAATCTGAAAAATATTTAAATTATTTATTTATTTTTCTTTTATATAGAATTTTTATAAATTAAATTCTTTTTAAATTACGATTTATTTTAAACATACAAATAACCATGTTAATATTTAATTTCTAGGTGATCATAAAGAAATTTTGTTTTTCTATTAATAAAGAATTACATTCTATTTAAGAATTATATTATCCACATAGGATCAATTTAATCATGATTCAGAGTTGAAGGGCGTAGGTGAACTGTGGATAGTTAGTTTGAGAGGGCTGGCTGGATTTCAAAGAGAAAGTCCTTTTTGATTGAATCAACGTTTAGTTGTTCCGCGACCATAAGCTTGAACGGATAGTTTATAACGCGTTTGAATGTTCATTCTTTTTCAGTTCATTCTATTTTTGAGAATTTTTCATTGTTGCTCGCAATATGTTTATGTAAAAATGAATAAATTACAGTGCAACAGTATATATGTGACTATTTATCACATTCTCTGGACAGTTTAATTATAAGATTAAAATTTAAATATAATTTTGAAGTGAGAATTTTAAAGATTATTATATTATATTATTATATTAGTTAATTAATTAGTTTTTTTAAATGAAATTTCAAATCAAGTGAAAAAAAACATCATTAAAATCTAATGAAATCACTTCTATGTTCAAATGATATTTATTATATTATTAATTTAATATTATCTTTAATATTTAATATTATTTGATATAAGTATTATTTAATCTAATTATTTTAATTTTTCTAAATTACACTAATTATTATTTCTATAATTTAATTCTATTAAAAATCTTGATATATTTTCAAATTATTCATATTAAATATTTTTATATTTTTTTTATTTTATTCTCCACTTTAAAAGATTTAAAAAATATTGTTTTTCAATTATAAAATAACTCTTTTATGATCTATTAGATTTTTATTAATATTAAATTTAAAACATTAAACAACAACAAAAATTAATTTAATGAAATAACATCATTTGCATAATCAGTAAAACATTAATTGAATAAAAACTTGTTAAAATCCCTATCTATGAACTAACTAGGAGAGGAATGATCACTTTCTGTATTATTACTTAGCTGTGTGAAAGGTCTAACCTCGATATTCGTGCGCGCAATAACGGAAATATTAAAGCAGGACCTCGTTCGAACTTTCGACTAGACTATATAACGAATCAATCGTATGCTATTCCTCCTGTCTTGTTCGATCTTCGATCTCATGCATGAAGGCTTATCATCGACGGTATATTGCGGCTAATTATTTCGTACGCTAATCTATTCTCTGCTTGTACTCTTAGCCATTTTACTTTAAAATAAAAAACTATTATCTATTCTTATTGCCTACACTACTATTCATCATTATTAATTAAATCTGAAAAATTTTTATTTATTATATTTATATATTATATTTATTTTATATTATATTCTTTATATTACATTTTATTATTAATATTTTATATGTTTTAAATTCTATTTTATTGTTCAATTGTAAATAAGATTCATGTATTATAATAATTTATTGCGATAATTATAATGAAAATTTCTATTATTCTAATATAGTAATTAGAATAATGTAATAATGCCATAGTACATAAATAAAATTAATTATAAAAAATAATAAAAATGTACTAAATAGTGGTTGATTTAGAAATCAAGCAATATTCAGAAAATATAAGAAAAAGAAATAAGTTCCAAAAACAACTATTAACCGCGAACATATATTATCAAAGATATTAATTTAAAACAATTCGTATAATCATGATATATTTTTCATAATATACTTCGATCGAAATATACTTCATAATCGTGTCAGGTTTTCTCGTTAATTGTAAGTTTTTTAATTACCATGTCATTTATAAATTTCATAATATTGCTTAAACTTTTTTTAATTTAATATTATATGTCAAATTTTATAAAATATTGTATCGTATCCAATTTTTATCAAAATTATTCTGTTCCATAATTATTTAACTTTTATTTTTAATTAATAAATTATCTTTATATATCTTATTCTTCCTTATAATATTTTATTATGTTAAATACTAAACTAAATTAAATAGAATATTATTTTTCACAAAAAAATAAATCGAAAATGAACCAGAAAATAAAGCAAAAAATGAAACTTTTTCAGAAAAAAGACTTATTCTTTATTTTCGTTTATGGAAAATAATATTCTTATATTTTGTACAAACTTTCTATTATTTCTTTATTAACATATCAGAAATCTTTCTATGGATCTTTCTCTTATATTATATGTAATATTGTTCCCTATTCAATTATACAATCCAGTTGTCGTTCAACTCATATAATGAATTATATGATATAATTTTTTATAAGCCATATTTTTCGTGTCGATTTTTTGAAGTAATTAAAGAATAGAAGAATATAGCATGCTACTAATGACAAAATTAAGACAGATCTATGTATCGTTTGAAAAATTTTATTATTATCCATTAAATTTATATTATTATTATCCATAAAATATATAGACTGAATAATTCTATATATTTTCTATATATAATTCTATATATTAGAATAATTCTGTCGTAATAATTTGATTCATATTCTTAAATTTATCGTGTGAGTTCAATATTCTATATTATCATAATACAATATTAAAACATTATCAATATTTAAACTAAATTAAATTCAAATAAATTATTCTTAAAATTTAGCAAAAGTTTTATATCTCATATATAAAATTAACCTATTCCATAAAATATATTTTAAAAAATATATAATTCAAATTATCAAAATTTTCTTACCTGAAAATCGATGAATTTTATCCATAGAACATGAAAAAATGTTTGTCTAAAAAAAGTTAATATTTTTATATTCGATTTGTTTCTGAATCTAAAAATTGAAAAATATACAATTGAAAAATATACAAAACATACACCCATATTTAGAATATAATTATAAACATGCTTGCTCCCAATTATAGCTCTTCGTGCAATAGAAAAAGAACTCTCTGGATATAAATAAAATTTCTCATGACATGGAAAACGCGCCAAGAGAAATATAGGCGAAACTTTACATTATCGATTCTTGAATCGAGCTAAATCATATAAATATTACTGAACACTGAGTGTCTTTTTATTAATGCTCTTTTTAATAATTTGTTTTAATAATTTGTTCATTTTACATCTATCATTCTTAGATATTTTGCTATAAAACCGTGATCCGATTTCGTATGCTTTGCATTTAGGTATTTTAAATATGATATTCATTTATATTGCAAAAATTTATATATGTATATGTATCTGTATTTGCTTGAGAATCTTGTCAATTTGTCAGTTGTCGATGCAGTAATATAATTTTTTTGAATTCTAAAATTTGATGCAATATTAATATTTTTAATAGTTAAAATTTTATTTTTAAAAAATTATTGTTTTTTTTGAAGAATTTTATTCGATATTTATATACTTTGTTTACATAGTGAAAATTATATCAATTGAATCAATAATTTATCAAAATAAAAAAAAAATGAATAAAAAAATATTCATATGAATAAGATTTATATTGTCGACTTACATTGCAATAATGAATCTTTATAAATCAGTTTTTCTTCTTTCATCTTGAGTAACTATTGCGAAGAATCCGATTCAACTCGGATTTCTTCATTTATGATTTTAAATATCATGAAAACATATGCATGCTTAACATTATATATGATTTGCATTATTAGTAAGAATAATATATCACACTAAAACTTCATAAAAAAAATAGATACTTTGATAATCCAGTTTAGTATTCCATTAAATTGTTATCAGCAACAGATTATGATATGCAAATCATTCTTGTTTAATACATATAATTCTTATTTTGAACTCTTGTTTTACTCAATTTTTATTTTCAAACTAGATAAATTTAAGTGTAATACATAATTATAATTATATATATATATTAATAATATTATGTAATAATTAAATAAATATATTTTTCAGTATTATGCAAAACAATATTTAAATAATTATTTTATATCATATTTATATATTTTGTATAGTATTAATTAGATATACTATATTTGAATATCGAAAAATTTTTTCCAGATTAATAATTACACGATTTCTCAAATTTTAAATAAGAATAATGGCAAGACAACAAACAGCTGATAGAAATATTCCCCATCTTCGAGATATCTTTGGATTTGGTAACAAATGGGAGAATACGCGTTTTCAAGTCGAAGAAAAAGCACCAGGACATGACAGTGCCGTATCCATCGGTTCAACTTCTGGTGAAGAGGAAAGTCCTAAGAACAGCAAGAAAAAGAAATCACGACGTCGTGATAATAGCAAAACTTTAACGGAAACCGATGTGAAACATTTGGAAAGACATTTATCTATGAAAAAAACTATTCGTAAAAAGATTATGCGTGATTTGCAGCAAGCGTTTGTCGAGGATCCAAATGAGTTCCGGGTAGATGATATACCACCAGAACAACTTAAGGCAGAAATCAATATTCAGAGTCTGAGTTTTGGGACACCATCACAAAAACAAGGTCGTACACGTGGAAATACAGAGAATACATTCTTAGATATGTTACGTGCTGGAGATAGTAAGATTTTTTCAATTTTTTTATAAATTTTAATATAAATAATATATTAATTTCTTTGAAGTTTATAAAAGAATCTAAAAAAAAAAAAATTATGAAGCAAATACAGTCAAAAATTTCTTTTATATTAATAACTTAATATTAAAATATAATATTCTATAATAACGAAAATTATATATATTAATATTGTATAAACACAACATTAATTCTTATTAAATTACTTAAAATTTTGTTTTATTTGAAATTTTATTAATAAAATTATAATTTATATTTAATATTAAGTTTAATGCTAATATATAATATTTATAATTTTTATTTTTTTATAAAACTTTTTTAATTATCATTTGAAAATTCAGTATTAATATTTATTATGTATATCTCTTCAAATATTTATTAAATATTTCTTAAGTTAGATAATTACAATTGATATATTTATATTTTACCTCTAAATTATATATTTAAAAGTGATTATCAATTTATTCTAGGTCTTGAAAAAAATTCTGGAGATGGAGATAGAGATTCTGGACATGGTGGTTCTCCTATAAGGGAGACTCCTAACACACAAGATACAGATGATGAATCTAGTTATCCTTATGATATTCCGGTTGCACCGCCATCGAAGAAGAGCGGCAATTTCTGGAGACGTTTTACTATGAAAAATCGTAATAAGCGATAAATGCTCTATATAAACCTTCAGTCGATGATTATCAACTTAATTTCCGTTTCGTAACAATATCAACTTAGTTATTTGAGCAGAGCTTGCAACTGTGATATGATATATATGAAAGAAAAAACCGAATTATCTCGAGTGAGCACTTTTCCTAACTTTTTTTTAACGGATCTCAGAGTTTCTAAATCTAATTTTAAAAATACAGGACCAATAACTTGCAAAAAATTTTAGATTCTCAGAGAAATTTTTTTACAAAATAATGAAAATAAAAAAGATTATAAAATAATGAAAATAAATAAATAAAAAGTCATATTTTTACATATCACAATAATATTTTTAGAATTTCTTCTTCGAAATACTTTTTGACTAAATTTTTGTATAAAAATATTTGTAAATAGTGATTTACATTAATATTTACAAATAATATATATAAAATTACTCTGAGATCCTTAACTTCTTGATCTTACAATCTTATATAAAACTTCTTTTGATGTACTTAAAGTAATAATAAAATAATTAAGAAATACAGCGAAAATATTTAGCATGTAAAAGTAGATAATTTTTTTTTATTTTATTTTATAATTTAAATGAGAAAAACCAGGTGAAAATAATAAATATGCACAATTCTTTCATCATGTATATTGTTAGTATTAGCTAGTCAAACAGGTTTTGCAAGAGGATCGATATATAAAATATTCTTAAATAACTTGTTCCAATTTTATACTATTATTTTTTTGTAAAGTTGATCAAATATACTTATTGTATACAAAATATTTATTTTAATAATAATGAAATTATTTTTTTGAAACAAAGAAAATACAAATAAGAACAAAAAATTTTTATGATTATTTTTTAAAAATGTAATGAAAATGAAAACATTATTTTATACTCTAAAATAATACTATAAAATTATACTATAAAAATAGTTTCGATTCTCTAAGAAAATCTGAATATAAAATTATAAAGGATTTTCAATTTTAATAAAACAAATGAAATATACATTATTATGAAGTTTGATATTCATTATATACGATATTGGTGTAAAATCTTATTGTTCCTATTGTTCTTGAATATCTTTTATGACATCAATAGCATTTATAAGAAATTCATAAGAATTACATTTACCTGATATGAATCTTTAATTATATGTATTATATTCAAGAATTATAATATTAGATGTAAAGGTAGTGATTAAATAAAAATTCTTTACAAGCATTATTTCGTTTCTATTTTTTTGTAAAAAAATATTTAATAAAATATATTCTTTTTTAATAACAAATATAAAAAATATATAAAATGATATAAAAATAACTATTTAATTGTATATTAAAAATATACATAGTATCTTTCATTGATTTTTGAATTTAGGTAATCTTTTCTCAATGAATGCTGTCATCCCTTCCTTTCTATCTTCCTAAAATTTGAATTATAAAGTTTGATTTTTATTCATAAAAACTTATTTATTACTTTTATTCTTAAAAAGATTCTTACAGTTGCAAATGTACCATGGAATATTTTTTTTTCAAAATGAAGTCCCTCCTCTAAAGTAGTTTCATAAGCTATAAAGAAAAATATAATATAAAGAATTTCAAAAATAACAGATAATATAGATATTAAAAAATTTCAATAATTACCAATATTAACAGATTCTTTTGCCATGGCAACAATTAATTGAGAATGAGAAGCAATTTTTTCACCCAATTTAATTGCTTCAGCAACAAGTTTGTTTGCTGGAAAAATTTTACTAACCAAACCTGCAATTAAAAATAAAATAATATTTTTATATGTATTGTACATATATTTTTATCTTTTTAATAATTTAATCCACCATTTTTTTCTGCCTCCTCAGCATTGATTTGCTCGCCTGTTAATACCATTTCCATTGCTTTGCTCTTGCCAATTATTCTAGTTAATCTTTGAGTACCACCTGCACCAGGTATAGTACCAATAGTGATTTCAGGTTGACCAAACTTTGCTGTATCTCCAGCATAAATAATGTCACACATCATTGCTAATTCACAACCTCCACCTAACTAATATAAATTTATATTCTTTAACAAGGAATTTTTTATAAAACAAAATTTAAAAAATTTTCGCATTCATAAATAATGCTAATATAGGATAATTAAATTTAATAATATATCAATATAAAGTAAAATATTAACACATTGTTAAAATTTTTCAAATTTTCTTCACTTTCTTGTAGATTATACTAACTTACAGCATATCCATTTACAGCAGCAATTACTGGTTTTGATATTCTAGAAATATAATTCCAATTATTAAGAAACTTATTTCTAATATTATATGCATAAGTATTGTTCTTCATTTCTTTAATGTCAGCCCCTAAATAAAAAATTAAAAAAAATAAATGAAAATTATAAATTTAATTATTAAATTGAAATATATAAATTGACAATGATTATTAAATTATGATCATTAAAAATTTATATTTTACCAGCTGCAAATGCTTTTTCACTGCCTGTAACTATTATAGCTCCGATATTATCATTAGTATCAAATTTTAACATAGCATCATTTAATTCAGTTATCAATTTTTCACAAAGAGCATTTAAAGCTTTTGGTCTGTTTAAAGTAATCAAACCAATATTTTTTTTTTCTCCAGCAGTTTCCACTTTAATGAATTCATAATTTTGTGGAACATAGGCTACAAATTTATAAATATTTTTATTTTTTATAAATTATTAAAAATCATATAAAAAAATTATGAATGAATATTTATCATAATTACTAAAATAAAATAGTTATAAATAAATATTCTATTAATTAGAATAATTTTATCCCTTATTTTCAGTAATCTTTAATTTCGTATAACACAAATTCATACATATATATTTTTTAGGAATAACTAAACTATTATCTAACTATTATCTTTTACAAGGGTTACAAATATATATTTAAAAATAATTAAAATAAAAAAATAAAAAAATATTAAATATATATATATATTTAAAAAAAAAATACATAAATTTTTCAATCACGATTTTTTCAAATTTTATAATAATTTTCTTTCTATATATTTTTTAAAATTATTAATAATTTAAATTTTATGAATGGAATATAAATATAATTAATAATTTGATTTATACGAGAAACATTAAAAAATTATATATAGCAAGATAAAAAGAAGAAATATATTTATTGTAAACTTAGCATATATTATATATATTTATCCGTTAATAATAATATACATACTAAATCAAGATTTAATATTTAAAAATAAAATTTTTGAAAATTTTTTACTTATCTTTATATCATATCAAGATTATTAAATTTCATCGACGTTTATTGTCTATTAAATATAATTTTTATTATATATTTTATTATATATATTTTTTCCCGTGTTTTCCTCCATCAAATATCAATATAGTAGTGTATATATTAAACAAATGTGCGAATTATACGATATATGTGCATATAATTTAATAAGAATAAAAGATATAGAATATATCTTATTCTTTAATAAATATATAAATATATAAATTATAAATACTTATTAATAGTTTTATATTTTTGTTTGTACTTTAAGAAATTACATAAGTAAAACCACATGCAATGAACATGTGTAAGTAATTGATAACGGCTTTCATCATATCATTATAATACGATGAAAAAAAATTTTATATATAAGATGGTTCACTTAAATATTTCTTTCAATTGTGGTGCTATAAAAATATCTTTTTATATATTAATTTGAATGAATCAAGAAATGAATACATTGCAAAGTATATTTTTTCAAAGATTATTTTTTGAAGATCATTTTTTTTATTGCATCATATGGCTGATATTAAATACGTAAAATATGTAACCGATATGACCTTAAAATGATTTTTAACTTTTAAAAATTAAAATTAAGTATGGAATTAATATATTTATAATATATTATTATATATTTATATATTATATATGGAGAGAGTAAATATATAACATTCTTGATTTTTTACAACATTGATGATTTTGAAAAAAAATATTTATATACTAAATATACTATACTACTATATACTTATATACTTATATACTAAAAAAAATCAATAATCTAAAAAAAAATGATTTTAAAAAAAATTTTTTACAATATATTAAATAGAAAAATTATTTGAATTTATCTTACTATAAAAATTGAAAGAATTTTAATTTAGACCATTCAGTATAATTGAAATTACGTAGTATTAGTTTCTTATATAAAACTTTAAACTGATATATATATATATATATCTCAAAAACTATTCTAAAATATTATATAAAAGTTTTACAACATTAAATATATATTTGTATCTAATTTTAAAAGTAAATTTCACTTGTGATTTTCATTTCTAAAAAAGTAGTATTATACTTACAACAATATTTCATATTGGATACAAAATACTGTGGTTTTTGACCAATCTGCAATTGTTTGACAAGGATTTGTCCAATGCGTAGAATTGTCATATTTGCAAAATTTTAATATTAATAAAAATATGTACGTTCTTCGAAAATCAAATGAACAAGATACGAGATTATAACTTACAAGAAAATGAAGAAACTTATCAGTCACAAATAGCAGTGATGTATCGACAAATATTTGAACCCTAGTAAGTTTTTTAATCTATTTAATTTATTAAATTACATAATTTACTTACATAATTTATTATAATTTAATATAATTAATATGTATAATTTACAACAATATAATATTATATCATATAAATAAATCTAAAAATGTAAAAATAATAAATAATGTAAGCATAATTTAAACAACGGGAATCTGCGTTATAAATTAATTAAAAAAAGCATTTAATAGTGTTTAAATTTGATTAGTTGTATTTCCATGCATATTCTTTACCGCTAATTATGAAAACTATTCATAAGAGAGTTTTTAATAAAAAAAATTATTCTAATAAATTTAATCACAATTAATATCTATAAATTAAATGATATAAAAATAATCACAATTGTAATTAATTAGTTTATATTATAAAAAATTTAAATAATCTAATTGAATAAAATTTATTTTGATGAAACAAAATATATAATAAAATTTCTGATTTATTTTATTATGATTAATATTTTTGATATTTTGGATATTTTATTAATGTAAGAATATAAAGCATGAAATTTAAATCCCATCACAAATTGAAACAGAAATAATATTTTTGATTTATTTATTGATATTGCAGATTTCGAATTATCGAAAAATGTTAGAATGTTAGTCTAGATTATTAGTATAGTCTTTGTCTTGAAAGAAGTTATTTGAGTTGACTAAAATTGGTGAAATAAACTGTTTCGAAACACAGAAAAATTAATTTATATGTTGAAAGTAATTCAATTTTTTTTTTCAAAAAAAAATTTGAAAACAATAACATATAATGTATTTTAACAAGAAAAGTTATGTTTAAAATTATTATTTTATTTTACATGAATTTAATTAGTTGAATTATTATTACTATTTTCAATGTATTTCGTCAATATGTTACGAATGCGTAGGTAAGATTATCTATTATTTAATTTTTTCTACATTATTTGAATAAAACAAAAAAATTTAATGCCTAATTAAGTTTCACAGTATAACTTAGATGCTTTCTTTTTTTTCTTTCATTTTTTTTTTATTGATCATCTTTTCCTTTATCATATTGAGTGAATATAATGAGGAGTAAAATGCCACCATTTCGAAGGAAAAAATCTGGAAAATCTTTTCCTGTTAAAGTCTGTACATTGGATGCTGAATTGGAATTTAGTTTAGAGGTTAGTTTCTTATTGCATTATTTGTTTTATTTATTCTGCTATTAAATATTTATATATAAATATTTATTTTAAATGGATTTATAGTGGAGATCAACAGGAAGAGATCTTTTCGATTTAGTTTGTCGTACAATAGGATTAAGAGAAACATGGTATTTTGGACTTCAGTATGAAGATGCTAAAGGATTTATATCTTGGTTAAAATTAGATAAAAAAGGTAAATTATTAAATAATTTGTATAATTTTATAAAAATAAAATTATGTTCTAATAATATTATACTTCTATTTTAGTACAAGATCAATGTATTTCTCAACAACCTACAACACCTTTCATGTTTTTGGCAAAGTTTTATCCAGAAGATGTTGCTGAAGAATTAGTGCAGGAAGTAACTCAACATTTATTTTTTCTACAAGTGAAACAAGCTATTCTTTCGATGGATATTTATTGTCCACCAGAAGCATCTGTATTATTAGCTTCTTATGCAGTACAAGCAAAAGTAATTATAACTTTTTTTAGAAAAATAATATTTATTTTTATATATATTTATCTATGTTTTAAATATTTTAGTATGGAGACTATGATGAAGTTTCATATCGTCCAGGAATGCTTGCTAGCGAAGATTTATTGCCACAAAGAGTTATTGATCAATATCAGATGACACCTGAAATGTGGGAGGATAGAATAAAAATTTGGTATGCTGATCATCGTGGGATGTCTAGAGATGAAGCAGAAATGGAATATCTGAAAATTGCTCAAGATCTTGATATGTATGGTGTAAATTATTTTCCTATTAGTGTAAGTAGTTTTCATGTGTATAAAAAATATCTTTTGTAATTAAAAACATTTTTATTGAATGATATTAATTATTAGAATAAAAAAGAGACTGATCTTTGGTTGGGAGTCACAGCCTTGGGATTAAATATTTATGAAAAGGAGAACAAATTGGCGCCGAAAACAACATTCACATGGTCGGAGATACGACATATCAGTTTTGATGACAAGAAGTTCGTAATAAAGCCAGTGGAGAAAACATCGCCGAACTTCGTGTTCTTCTCGCAGAAAGTTAGGATGAATAAACTGGTAAAAAAACAGTCAGATGTTGGCAGCTGGGTGAAGGGTTTGATAGCTTTAGGGTTCGACGAACAAAACAATGACAAAGCTGCTCACATATTATTTGTTAAGATTCTGGACCTGTGTATTGGCAACCACGATCTGTTTATGAGGAGACGCAAACCTGATTCCATGGAAGTGCAGCAAATGAAAGCACAAGCCAAAGAAGAAAAATCAAGGTAGATTTTTATATATATGCATATATATTTTAAAAATGCTTGAATTTTCTTTGTTTTCTCAAATATTTCCAATACAATATATAAACATTATTTTCTTTTATGAATTAATTTTATATTTTATAATTAATTAAATTTTTTTAATTTGAATGGAGCTTATAAAATCAAATGCTTTACTAATATTTAAAAATGAAAAATAAATTTTAAATATTGATTTAATAAATTATAAAAAATTTTCAATAATTATATGCATGAAAAGTTTATATCCATTTTATTATAACAATATCCTAATATATTTATGTTTCTTTTTCTTTTTTTTTTTTGTTGTTGTTTTATATTATTTTATAGGAACTGAAATCTAAAAATAATTAAATAAATGTTTAATCAGGTTAGTATACTTATTTAAACACTTAAAAAAGGAACACCTTTACTTCAAGGAAATCATATAAAATGTACTTTTTCACAAAGACATTTTTAATAGATAAGTAATTATTATTATATCAATCAAATTAGTGCTTTCATAATATTGTGCAATTTTTTTCACTTCAATAATATTATTTTATTAGGAGACAAATTGAAAGAAATAAATTGGCACGAGAAAAGCAACTCAGAGAAACAGCAGAAAGGGAAAAGGCTGCTATGGAACAACGACTTTTACAATATCAAGAAGAAATTCGTTTAGCAAATGAAGCACTTGTAAGAAAATATAAATAATAAAATTCTATATTTATTATAACTAAAAATCGTCACAAAAATATTCAATTAATTATAGAGAAGATCTGAGGAAACTGCAGATCTATTAGCTGAGAAAAGTCGTGTAGCCGAAGAGGAAGCAATGCTATTAAGTCAGAAGGCTTCAGAAGCGGAACAAGAAATTACACGTATACGATTGAACAATATGAAGACAGAAGAGGAAAAAGTTCATCTTGAACGAAAAACTAGAGAAGCAGAATTGTTGACAGAAAGACTGGTACAAGAATCTGAACGAAGAGCTGCTGAAGCAGAAAAATTAAAAGATGAACTATTACGTGCACGTATTGCTGAAAAGGAAGCAAAAGAAAAATTACTAGAATTTCTTAGTAGAAATGCTTATACTGCAACTATAACTGTAAGCATCTGAATTATAAAAATAATAAGTATAATTAAGTGTAGATAATTATAATTAAATATATTTAATATTTATATTTTTAGCCCGTGCCAAACATATTTCCATCGACGCAAGTACTTCCATCAGATTTGCAAGCAGATCTTCAAACATTACAATTGGATACAGAACCTTTGCCAACTGATCTCACTTCTTACGATCTGATTGCCGATGGAGATGTCGATCAATTATCTTTAGAAATTGAGAAAGAAAGAGTTGATTACTGGGAAAAAAGTAAACATTTACAGGAACAACTTAGAGAATTGCGCACAGAAATTGAAGTTATGAAAGTTGGAGAAAAACAGTGCGAATTGGACCAATTACACGAAGAACAAGTGCGACTCGGTGAGAATAAGTATAGTACATTAAAGAAAGTAAAATCTGGATCCACCAAAGCCAGAGTTGCATTCTTTGAAGAATTATAGTTGATGTATTCCTAAGAGATCAAAAAATTGACAAACTCTATGGAGAGAAGTTGAATATACAATGAAATAAATCTGATGAATCTGAATCTCATAAATACGTACGTATGTATACGTTCTAGAATACTAAAACGTACGCTTTTTGTTGTATATTAGTATTAGTTTTATTAATATCCCAATATTTGCGATATCAATATAATTAGTAAATCATACTCATACAGTAAATTGTCTTTTGAACCTATGTTGTTTTTATTCTATGTATTTTTGTCTGTTTTGTTAATTTTTAATTTTGAATGTTTCAGTAAGATAATTAGTAAAATTTAACATTTAATTGCACAAAGTAAATATAAAAAAAATCAAAATTATTAATAGAATCATTAGATATTAATTCTTGTAGAAATAAGTAATTTGTAAAATCGTAAATATTTTTTTAATGCATAAAAATTTTAAAACAAATTATCTTTTTTTATATAAACATTACAATGCCCAAAAAGCATTTCTTAATGTTCATATTTTGATAGGAATTGGAATTATAATAATATTTCAATTATAAAAAACTAGTAATAACATAATGCGTTTAGATACAATTATATATATGAATATTCTTAAACTCTCTTAAAATCGTGATTGAATGTGCCTATAATAAATTGTATTATATATCCTTTATATTGTGTGATTAGACAAAAAATTCTCAAAAAAGAAAAAATTTCATTAAAGCTATAGTCTAGTCAAATAATTTATAAAAATGGACAATGAAATGAAAAATGATAACTAAATTCTCCATTCGTAGAAAAACAAAATTAGATTATTATGTTTATTGATAATTAAAATTTAAAACTATATTTTCATGCATGATTATTATTAAACTATAATACTGAAGTGTTTTTAATAATCTATTTAATTTGAATAATTTAAAACGTATCTATTATAAATATAAAAAAAATTTTTAAAATAATTAAAAATAAATTATAAATATTTAATAATGATTAAAAATATCACATGCATTCATACATTGATTAAAATTTCGAAATTATAAAATAAAGAATTATTTATTATTATGTAATTTATTATTATAAAAAGAATTTTTTACAGTTATATAAAAGTAGTTTTTCTATTGAATACTAAATATATAAATAATTTTAAAATAATATATATTATAACAAAATTAAAAAATTGAAACCCAATGTATGAGTATAAAATTTTTTACATAATTTATGTAAATATGAAGAAAATTATTGATTTTTGCTATAATGCTATAAAATGTAACTAACATAATTACTATATTAGTTTGATTAGACTAGAGCATTAATAGATGGTGACATAGAATCTTTGAGCATTAAATGTGGCCTTTGAAAATGTTCCTATCAACATAGTAGAAAAGTCAGTGTTCAAGTACTCAATTAAATAAGATTTTCCAAATATTTTAAAATATAGTATATTTACTAATAGTGTAGAAATAAATATATATGATATATAAAAAATTGATTTTAATTTTTATATTAAAGTATATATAAACCTATTTCCTTAAATTTTTCTTTATTAATTTATAAGATGAAATTTTTACTAATAATTACATAAATTTAGTAATAAAAAAAATATAAAAAAAGCTTAAAAATTTTGGATTTACTCTATATTAACATTATATGAAATTCTTCTTAAAATGTGCCATAATAATTAAAAAATGTTCCAAATGTAAATAGATAATACTGATAAAATCAATCAGATAAAAAGAAAAAAAATTTAAGTTTGGAAAATTTTGAATTAAATTATATAGTTAACAAGTTTATACAATTACTTGAGCACTGATTATTTAAAATAATATGAAGGTATAGAAAAGGATAAATATTTAAGGTTAATATTATTTCTTAAGTAATATTCTTATATTTTGCGAACTATTTTTATTCTTAGATTTTATATAGAGTGTCGAATATTCAGTATTGAAATATATTACATTCTTTAAGATATTTTATCAAAAGTAGTGCAAAAAACGATTTACTGGAACTTTTGGCACCATTGTCTGTGATTCAAGTACATGAATGTATTGATGCTAAAAAAAATTCCTTTGATTAAAATCAGTATTTTTCTATTCATATAATGAAACGTACCTGTAAATATTATTCATTAATGTAATTATTCAATTATTTTATTCTATATCACTTTTTCTCGCGAAATTATCATTGATACTGAAAATTCTGTCACAAAATAATGAATGTATAAATATTTCTAAATTTATGTTAAAATTAATTTTTTGTTTTATAATAATCATAAAAATAAATTTAAAAATAACAATAATTTTATTTACAACTTATATAGTAAAATATGCACATTATTATTTAGTCTAAATATAAACGTATTAAATCATCTTCCTTAGCAGGATAGTTTGTCACTGGGCACTTTTTGTTTGTACGTATCACAGGAAGAATGCATTGATAACAGAATGCATAACTGTAAAATGAAATATTTATGAATTATAATTGAATTCAATTTTCTAATTTTTGTAATATTATTTTCTATAATACACATACCCAGACACTGAAAGTACTGTATGTATTCTAAATGCTTTATAGCAGATTGGACATATTCCTTTGTATTGTTTTGCTATTTCTGGAATCTAAAATGAATATTTTATAGATTTTGAATTTAAAAAAAATTTAGTTACATAAAAAATTTATTTTTTTACTTTTGGAGGTGATGGAATAGGTAATGATAATAAATTAGTTGAATAATGTTCTTGAGTCCACCAAGACAAGAATTGAAGAAAAAATGCTCCAAATTCAAAAGATGTAGTCATCATTCTTTGAAATATATCTATACCATCACTAATACCAAAGGAGTTTGTTCTAATTTTCTTTAAAAGATCTGAAATACTAAGTATCGGTTTTGGTTCTGCATATGTTAAAGTTATAGACAAAAGTCTCAAGAGTAGAGAAGTATATGCTGATTTTCCAGAAATATAAAGAACATAATTATATAGTACCATAAATTCATATATCATGAAAATTATTGCATTTCCTTTGATGATGCAATTACGATAAAATTTTTGCCATTTCTAAAAAAATAATTTTAAATGTTATTATAAAAAATATAAATTAAAAAAAAAAATTGAGTATAATTACCGACTTTAGAACACAATCATCAACTTCTTCAAGTTTATATTTTTCCACTAGTTGAGAAAGTTTAATTTTTATATAAGGAAATAAAACTGTTAACATTAATGAAAGTTTTTTTTGCTTATTTGATAGTTCACATTTAATTTTTGAGTTTACTATAGTTATGCGTTTTAAACTATAAAATGTTTCAGAAAATGATGCAGCTAAAATCAATACATTTAAAATATTTATAAATAAATAATATTTGTAAATTTTTTAAATTTATATAGACAAATAAAAATTACTTACAATATTTAGTTAAATAATACTGTTGAAGAATTGTATTAAAAATTAAATAACCTTCATCTGTCCATCTAAGAAGATGTCCATATCTTTCAATGTTAAATGATACAATGAACTAAAAGTTTATACAAGTATTTACAAAATTAAATATTTTTAATAATAAAAAAATAAATTATATTTGATAAAAAATAAAAATAAATTATTTTTTAATTAAGTATTCATTATTTTATTACATAAATATTCCATTTTTATAATATAAGGATTCATAGTAAATTTTATAATAAATTTTTAATTAAATTTTTAACTAATTTTAAGGAATTATAATAATTATAATAGCTATTATAATTATATATATTATAATTATAATATATAATAAAAAATGATATTTTATCTTATAAGTTAATTTTAATAATTTGATTAAATAGAATTTATTAACGAATTATTAAATAAAAGTAAAAATATATAAAGGTTTTTATAATTAACTAACATATATATCGTATAAATTAGTATAAATCTGATATTAACCTACCGATAAAAATTTTGTAAAAACCGGTTCTACAGTATGCGCTAACGATTCTTGTGCTATAATTTCAAAAATAGAAGGTCTTATAAATGTAGTTCCAGTTAAATGTGCTCCTTTTTCGGCCATTTTCAATTTTCTTTTCTATATACTATATATTTTGTTCACTTTTTTATTTATATAATAACTCATATAAATTTCATGAATAAATCTTTAATATTTAAAATCATCATAAAATTTATTAGAAATTCAAATTTATTTACTATTATTTAAATTAATAATTATAAAAATAATTTCAAAACATAATAATAAGAATAAAATATATTTAACAATTGATTATAAATTATGATTTATTTCATTGATTCAATGTATATATTAAACTTGTATTTAAAATATGAAATAAAAAAATATTATAAACACAAATATGAATATAAATACATAAGTAAGTAGTAATAATCTAAAAATGTTAATAATATATAGTTCACATAAAATCTATGAGTCATCTAGCGGACTGAATTAAAAGCATTAATGAAATTATAAAGCATTGTTGAAAATATTTTAAATGAAAATGTTATATTAATTGTATATTTAGATTAACCTATCAATGTAATTATTAATAAACAATTTATTCGATACATAAGATAGTTTAATCTTGAAATAATATATTTTCGTACTTATTTATCTAATGATATTAAATGATCAAAATCTTAGTGGTGGGATAAGATATCAGTTAATAAAACAAAATCCCGATTAGTTTATACGGCACTATTGTAAATAAAATATTTGTGGTAGTACTATTGTTTGAAGAAAAAATTGTATAGCATGTTGACTAATTATTCTTATAGTTTATAGAATATAAAATAACAATAAAAAAATATTTTTTTTAATATATTCTCGAAAATAGAATCATTGTCGTTATAATTTAATGATGTTGACTACATATTTTATATAGCATTCTGCCAGCTGATCGAAGCATTTATTATACATATAACTTGTGAATGTTAACATAACCTTATTTTATGACATTTCAGAATAATATATGTATAACAATTGAAAATTTAAAAATTGAAAGAAAATAAAAAATAAGATTTTTCATGCAAAGTTCATCTATTTTGTGTTAAAATAAAGATTAATTTGTAAAGAAGAAAGTTGTGATTATAAAAAAACAATGAAAATGATCCAATATCGAAAATATAGCAATCAAAAATGAATATTTTTTATTAAAATAATTGAATTTTTCTAAGACACTTGTGTAACATTAAGGTTACAATCATGTCTGGCAAAGGAAAACAAAGTTCTAAAAAAGCAATTGTTAAAGTACGAGAAAGTGGGAAAACAGTGCAAACTACTGCACTTAATTCAGATACAAGTTCAGAGAATACAGAAACTGCAATGTCTTTATCAATCTTAAAAATTGCTGATAATAGCCGTCTTCTTCCAAGGTATAGCAGTATTCTACAACGTAATGCTGAAGAAGGTGTAGGAATGGAAGATCTTGATACATTGCAGTTAGAATTAGAAATGCTTCTCTCTTCAGTAGTTGTACGACATCGCATGCTTCAAGAAGAGATAACTAATTTATCTTCAGCAGAGGAACGCAGAGATAAAAGATCCAAAAGTGGAAAGGGTCTTTCTCTTTTGGATAAAAAAGTCAGAGAAGAAAAATTTAAACCAAAAGGATTTAGTACGAAAACACAATCTCCTGTTCCAGCAAAATTATTCAAACAAAAGGCTGTTAATAGCTCAAATTCTCAAATCATTCCAAATGTTCATGAAATTTCAAGAATTGAAGGTTCTAAATCTGAATCACCAAAGTTGCTCTTACCAAAAAATGATACACCTAACAAATTTTGGGCATCTGTTGATCCATATTGTACTGATATTATGTCTGATGATATTAAATTGTTAGAAGAATTAATCTCCACACATAATGACATAAGTGATTTTAAGAAAATTCCTCCATTAGGTCGTCATTACAGTTTAATATGGGCACATAATGATTTATTGCAAGAAGAAGATGCAGCTAATCCAAATCGAGACAAGAAGAAAAATCGTTCAGATGTGTCTTTATTGGTTGGAAAAAATGATAAAAAAGCACACAGTATAGCAGGACCTCTAACTCAAAGATTAGTCTCTGCTCTATTAGAAGAAAATGTATATGTTGCAAATAACAATACAGATAATAAACTCTTTAGAGATAATGATCCTCCTGTTTTAAGAGATCTTACTATTCAGAATTCTATAAATTTAGAATTAAGAATGCACAAAGAATTAGTTGAACAAGGAATTTTAGAACCAGATGCACAAAAAAAAAATCAAGAAGATGACGAAATTCTGACTGAAATAAAACGATGTCAACAGGAGCTTACTGCACTTTCCAACCATAATGTAACACAATTAAAAAGACTATTGAATTTAGCTCAAGAGGAAAGTAAACGACAAGCATTGAAAAGAAAAATTAGTACAGCAGATAATGAAGTAATAGAACACTACAAAAAACTTATATTAGCAAAACAAAGAGAAGTACCTTTAACAAAAAAGGAACAAGAAAAAGCATGGTCATGTCTTCGAGAGAGAGAAAATCTTTTAGATCAACTAAATATGCTACCACATAATAACATAGGAGAACCTATAGGTTTCAACACTACTACAGATTAAATACAATTTTTTACTGTATTATATAATATAGTGATAAAAATTATGTATAAAAATTTAATAATATGAATCTAATTTTTAAATTGAATAGTGTAAATTTATCTTGAAATATTCCTATATTATATCAATTCTTATTTAAATGATTTAAAAATTAAAAATTTAACAATTATATTGAATTTTATCACAAAAGATGTATCATAAATATCCTATATCCTGACTACAAATTTTATTTTATTTTTGTACTAAATTAAAAATACACAACATATTAAAAATGACTAGAATATTAATGAGAAATTATAAACTATGAATACAAATTTAAATAGATATAATATTGAATAAATCTCTACATATTTTTACAAATTATGTTTGCTTAATTTTATTAAGAAAATTACATATTTTATACAGAAAAATTAAAAAAAAATTTAAGAATTTTCAGTATATCTAGCATTTAACATATATTTTCAATGAAATAAATTGATATTTGTTAAAATTAATTATTTAATGTTATGCAAATATCTCAAATTAGAAATATAATTCAATAAATGTTCAATATATCAAAATTAAGTTTTGTCTAAAGAAAAACAATAATTATGACAAAGGGAAGGTTGCTCAAAAACAATCACTTATAAATTCAATAATAATTTCACGACAAGTGTTTATTCGATATCACTGTACAATTTTCTTCGTCCAGTTACCTTAATAACGCGCGCACGCGATGGCACAACAATGATGAACCGTTCCACACTAACAAAAAATGATGTATATTATTGTTTCTTAATATTTGATAACATTAAAAGTGATGAATATACATGTAAATGGATGTCAGGCAACGCTGTCATTTTTTTTTAATTTAATTTTCTTAATAAATTTTCGTTAATGTTTTTGTTCGTTCCTCATTACATTGAAATACAATATTATTGTAATATGAGTTTTTACGCTACATGATATAAAGTAGACCATGAAATAATTATAAATTAGTTCGAAAGGCCCCGAAGGGGTTAAGGACGGTTCGATCGATGATCTAAATTACGTGTACAGCCGCCATTTTTTCAGTTCATTGTCGTACCGTCGCATACCCCGTCGAACCGGATACTCGAGCATCTCTAATGATTTCATGGCATCTCGTGCACCAAAGACAACTACCACTGTTTCCTTTACAGGAATCAAAGGACGCCGCTTTGGCAGTGATGCACTAAAACTAGTAATATTGTGTTTTTATGCGATTTTGTTAACTTAGAACGCGAACAAAAGTAAGAAAGCCATCATAAGACAGAAGAGACCCATGGCCTCAGACAAGGCAAAGCCCAGGATGGCATATGAAAACAATTGTTGCTTAAGAGAAGGATTCCTGGCATAGCCCACAATTAAAGAACCAAACACTGAACCAATTCCAGCTCCTGAAATCATAACATATATAATCTTATTATAATTAAAAAAAATTGATTTAAATTTATGTAATTTATGTTATAACTTTACTACTACAGGATGATTCTTTTTAGAAGAATTAGGATCAGAAGGCAAATAATATAAAGAATGCTATCATCAAATAAAAAAGGTCCATTGCTTCTGATAATGTAAAGCCAAGGATAACATAATTGCTGTTTTAGGAATGGGTTTTGGGTATATCCAATTATTAAAAATCCAAAAATTAAATATTTATCGTATCAATCCCTGGAATATAAATTTTATATATTTTTTTAACAAGGAAAATGAATATAGGAATAAGAATCAAAATATTATAATTTTCATACTTATCAAAAACAAAAATTATATACATACCCGATCCAGCAACACCTACAGTGGCAGCACCAGCACCAATGAATTTTGCAGCAGAGTCAATATCACGACTAATTGTAGATGTTTGGAAACTGCGTATAATTGGAGATTGCACCAATGGAGACTATATAAAAATTATTCAAATAATTAGGGAAAAAATGAGTAATATTAAAAAAAAATTTTTTCATATTTAAAAATCTTATGAAATAAAAAATATTTAAATTTGAAAAAAATTTTTAAAATTGACAAAATTAATAATAATTAAAATCATTTCAGTTATTATATAGGATATAGTTATTATTATATATATTAAATAAAATTAATTACTTCATCAAATAATATGACTTACATAATACATAATCTTTATTATTTTTATTTTAATGTTTTGACATAAAAAATTAAATTTTATACAGATAATTATTTTAGAATTTTATATTCATCTTTATATTCTAAATTATTTATTTCAACTATTCTATTTAACTCAAATCTTTTTTCAATTCAAATTAATATTTTTCATGACATAATTCTAAACTATAAAATGATTAGTTAATTTAAAGTCAATTCAAAAGATAAAAACTCAGAAAATATAAGATCATATATGTTTATGATTTATTACAAATTAATATATTTATTTAAAAAAATTTTTTGTTTCTTATTAAAAAAAACTTTGAATTATGAAAATAAACTTGCTTATGTAATCTCGTAACGGGGTGAGGTTATGCAATGCGAAAAATATTAAATGTTACTTACAGTGATTGGATTCTGAATCTGATTTTGCTGTATAGACTGGCTGTGACTTATCACAGCACTGCTCAATGGCCGGATATAATTCTTAGTTCCAGAGACCAACTGAAAATAAGACAAATTACTCAAAGATTATATAATAATGTAAAAATTTGAAAATATTCGAAACGAAGAGAAAATTACTCACGGTCGACTTGGCGACAGGTACAATAAATCTAGTACAAGCATACATGATGACGTTTGAAATTGTATGATCACTCAAATGAGTATCTGAAACAACAGACGATATCTCTAAATGTGAAAATTACGAATTTCAAAAAAAGAATGCGTGCTAACCCTATGAACAACAGCGAATTACTAACCACGAGTCAGGCGTACGCAATGTACTATTACGTAACTTTTCTGACGGAATTGTATAGGAGATTCTAAGGATATAGGGTCAAAATTAACTTGTGATGCGATCCGAGTATCTTCGATGTCTGTTATTACAAAGAATGAAAATTACGGAATAACGAATGGTTGACGATAGATTACAAAATGGCTTCTCATGGTCTACCTTCGACTAACTTTTTGTTCTTCACGATTATTTAAGAATTTATAAATATATTCTTTTCAGTAATGTTTCAAATAGAAATTTGATTTTAAATAACAATAATTGAAATATTTAGTGAATTTTCTTTTACTTTACATGCTTCCTCATTAATAAGTAATCACACTTACCAGAATATGTTAAGGAGGCGGTAAGAAGACCCGGCCTGTTGGAATGTTGAATTGGTGAGTGACTACTGTACGAAACGCTCGACGTACGAACAACCTATCTGGACTGAAGGAAACGAACCGACTTCCGTGCGATGACCTATTATTCACTACTTTCAACACTTCGACTCTCACCGACTCCGATTATCGACCAACCGAATTTAGCCGAACTGTTTTTCGCTGCAGTAACTAATAAATACATTTTCTATTATATACTTCCGAAAAATAGTTTCTATTTTAACTTTTCTCAATATTCTATATTAAAATTTATACCATTTTTTATCATTTATTCTTTTTAAAAAATTTAAAAAAAAGTCCTTTTATTAATAATTTTAAATATTGACTATTATAGACTCTCGCTTGACTTATTTCTTGTTAGTGATTTTCTCCATTGTATTGCCATTGTTGGCTGCTATGATTAGTGGCTGTTGGATTAGAGGTTAGTATAATAGTACATCAATACATATTGATAGCATAAAATTTAATTTACATTGTTTATTTCTTTTTCTTTAAAAAAATTGAAATTATTTTAGAAACTACATAAACTTGAATTTTATAGAAAATTCTATATAAAATTATAATAAAATAAAGTTTTATTTGGTAAAGTTTTTATTTGTTTTATTTAATATAATATTTTATAGTATCATATTTTATTCTACGTTTTTTCGTTTGTGTTTTAGAAGTTGTATATCACTTTCACGTTGAAGAATTTGATTAGCATTATATACTTGGAAAAACCGTTTTCCATGTTCAAATGTTGCAATCATAATTGCACAAGCTGGAGCCACTTTAATTACACGTGGAATTAGTCCTGTAAATAGTCCTTTTATTCCATTTTGTTTATAAATTTTTCGTATTATGGTCCATGTTCCACTACTACGTCCTGGATTATCTATATTATAATCCATTTTGTAATGAATATATTATTTTAAATAAAATATATAATAGAAAATATATAAAAATAAATCTGAAAATACCTGAATAAATTTCTTTCTCACCCATTTCTATTTGTTTATGTGTCTTTACTACATCAAATGGGATCGTTAAAAATGCAGCTATCTATAATATAATATTTTCATTTTTCTTTTTAAATTAAAGTTAAAAATAAAAAATACTTACAGATCCTGCTATAGCTCCTGCTGTAAAGTTAAAAGTAAAAGTTTGTTGTGACTCATGAAATTTTTGCTTTATAGTTTCATAATGTAACCAGTAAATTGCACTAAATGGTACATCACGTAGAAGAGTACTAGATAACCCCATCCATAAACCAGAGACACCGCTATATTTTACAACAGTTTTCAATGCTTGAAGAATTTCTAAGATAAAGAAGAATAAGTTACATTATAATTAATTAAAAATAATATAAACATAAAATATTACCTGCATAACTTAACCTTTGAGATTGCATCTTTGTTCTAATTAATTCTAATGGGCTTACTAAAGTTGCAGCCCAAATACGTGCTATAGCTCCAGCCATCATAGGAATCCAAAATGGCTGTTTCATTGTAATTGTACTAGCTTTTTTATTTTTTCTATTATATTTATCCTAAAGATGTAAATAGTTTTACAAAACTTTAAAAATATTACAATGCAAAATTGAAAAGAATTTTATTTACTTTAAAATATAATCTTAACTGTTCGTATGAAACAAAATATACTATAGTTGCAGGTACTGCTAGAACTAGAGTAGGACTTAAACCACTCCATAGTGAAAGAATACCTTCATTCTTACTAATTTTCATAAGAGCATCCTATGAATAAATTATTTCATATATTTAATTATTAGATTTTATTATATATAATTTAATTTTAAAAAGTATATCTAACTTACCACTGTACCATTAAATTTTCCATTTCCTTTAGCCCATATTGGACCTTTTCCATTCAAACAAGGACATAAATGGTCCATTAAACCATTACAATAAAGAAAACATTTATTAGAAAGCATTGCTTTCTGTTGTGCTTGAAGCCTAATTTTTACCACATCCAAAGGAGTAACTATATAAAAGATTTATATAAAATTTTTTTCATAATTATTTATACAAAAATGTATAATATGATGATAAATTTTACCAAAAACTGAAGTAATAAAAGCACCAGTACAAGAAGCAATGATTTGTTGATAAGGTTTGATCCTAAATCTTGGATCATCCAGATCCAAGTTTGGAGGTATAGTACTTAACTTATTCATTCCCAATTTTTACTTAGCAATCTGTTGACACAGCATTGAGGAACTTTTCCTTCCATGTTTAGTAACATATTTCTTTATGAATAATTTTATAGTTATATTAGAGTTAACAAAACAAGAACATACATATTTACTAACATGATAAAATAATTATAATTAGTTTATTAATTTCGTAAGATTTGTCTATCGTCAAAATGTGAACAATCTGAAAAATTGAGAATCATTATACTGTATTAATTATTAATATAATTTTAATCTAAAAACATTTATACAATTAAAATTAATAACAATAATATGACTGAAATGGTTAATAATTCAATAACTTAACTTTTTTCTTTATATTAGCACGTGGTTTTAACTTACATTAGCAACTTACAGCATTCGAGTATATTATAAAATTGTTATATTTTATGTAAAAACAATTATAAATATATAAGCACCGTATTGTGCACTTGTAAACCGGCCTGTAATTAATTGAAAAATATCATTACACTACATATTCAACCATTTAGTATTGGACGATTCTATGTTTAGAAGATATAAGAACATGTGACGATGTATAAAAAGATTGTATATGTATGCAGAGATGTACTATGCAGAGATGTAAAGATGGCACTCGAAACACACAGAGGTAAAAAGAGTACATTTTATTTATTACTAATTCGCATATTATCATAAATTATGTGATCTAATTTGTCAATATAAAACAATAATTAATTTTCGATTATAGTTATTTTTATGCATTAGATTTAACAAAAATAATTAATCAAACTAGTATTTTTCTGAATAATGGATTATTTTTAACTTAATTATGTTTTAATTATTTAAAAATAAAATAAATTTGTATATATTAAATTTCTATTTGATTTTATACACAAAAATTATGAATAAAAATTTTTTTGATTTTTTTAATTTAAAAATCATTATCTCGTTTAAATTTATGAATTAATTTTAAAAAATATATATCCATATTAAATTTAAATTTTTATAATTAAAAAGAATCGAGATTTTTTTATTAAAAAAAACCAATATTTTCTACTATAATCCTGATCTATGATAAATTTAATTTATGATCAATTTGCGCATGCGTATAAAGTAAATACATTGCGCATGTGTAATTTATCGGTTTGGAGGGGCGTAGAAAGGAGGCCATATTGTACAGTTAAATTGAAAGAACGAAAATAATTATATCATCGTGCTTGTTTCGTTCCAAATTTTTATCATATCTACAATATTGTACGTTTGTTGTGAATAAAGCAACAGTATATTGAATCTGTTTTAAGGCTTCTAAGATTTCTTTTTGTAAATAACTACAAGTTGAAGTGGTGTATTTCGATATCTAGATACCGTCCGTCAGTCTACTAAAGGGGTTTATAGCTCCAGACGAGATGGGCACTCGGGATGATGAATACGATTATTTATTTAAAGGTAAATTTTAATTTGATTCATTAATGTTACTTCGTTGTTCACAAAATTTTGATGAAAATTTTTCTTCAAATACACATATGCATATTCACATACTTCTAAAAACATATATATAATATTCATTTGCATATTCTTGTCATGTTTGTATGTATATACATATACATACATACATTCATACATATATACATACATACATACATACATACATATATATACACACACGCATATTTTACATATAAAGGAGATATAATTTTATATGTTTAAATATATATGAACATTAGTTAAAAATCAACAATTATTATCATTCGACTACATAAATAACAGAATTCGAATTAATATCAAATTATGTTTGATTTATAAAATAATTCATAAAGATAGGATAGAATCAAATTTAAATAACATCATGTTCTTTCATGTTCACAGACACGTTCTTTCCATATGAAAACTCGTAAAATGATTTTTATTAATTATTTGTCAGACGACATATTTGAAATATTTTAACTTATAATTAAATATGAATTAATTATTTACACTTATTTATGTTCCATGACAATTTATCAGAAAAAATTTTTATGTGTATTTTCGTATATAGTTCGTGACCATTCAATTTTCAATAATTTCTGTAATTTATTTATCAAATATTTGATTATATTTTTATATTCCTATATATAATATATATCCTATGTATACACAGTAGTCTACCTATTTTTATTTTACGCTCTTCGATTACTTTTTTCATAACATTTTATTTATTAATATTTATATTCATATTATATATTATATATATTTTATTTATTAATATTTATATTCATATTATATATCATATTATATATTGTGATGATTTAAAGGAAAAAATTACTGTCTGGACATTAAATGTATTATATGATATTATTTTAATCCAGTTTTTTATATTTATTATTATTTATTATTATTTTTATATTTAATAAACTTATAATTGTATAAATAAATTAATAATAAGATTTTAATTTAAAAAAAAATATTTTCAATCCTTTTAATCTTTTTATTATTTCTTATGTTTTTTATAATTTTTTTATTAATTGTAATAATCCAATTTATAATTATAAGAATAATAATTTTTTATTTTGATATTTTGATTTATTTAAAAAAATATCTTACAAAATATTTTTGTTATTTTAGTTGTTCTTATTGGTGACTCTGGTGTAGGAAAAAGTAATCTTTTATCGAGATTTACAAGAAATGAATTCAATTTGGAATCAAAATCAACTATAGGAGTTGAATTTGCTACACGTAGTATACAAGTAGATGGAAAAACTATAAAAGCTCAAATTTGGGACACAGCAGGACAGGAGCGTTATCGTGCTATTACATCTGCGTAAGTTAAAATTATCTAATGAAAAAAATGATAATACATTCTTATATTTATTAAAATAAAATAATTAAATATTTAAATAAAATGATATTTTAAAACATTTATTTCTCATTGATAATAATCATTTTATAAAACAATTTTATTTTCATTTATATGTTCAGGTACTATCGTGGTGCAGTTGGAGCTCTATTGGTATATGATATAGCAAAGCATTTGACATATGAAAATGTTGAAAGATGGTTACGAGAATTACGGGATCATGCTGATCAAAATATTGTCATTATGTTGGTGGGAAACAAGTCTGATTTAAGGCATCTACGTGCAGTTCCAACTGATGAGGCAAAAGCGTTTGCGGAGAAAAATGGCCTCTCTTTCATTGAAACTTCTGCTTTAGATTCTACGAACGTTGAAACAGCATTTCAAAATATATTAACAGGTAAAGATATTCTTGTTTAAATAATATTAAGTATTTATTATTAAAGTTGAATCAAAATAGAAATTATTAATTATAATTAAATAATTAAAATAATTAATAATTTCTATTTTGATTTTGATAATTAAAATATTTTAATTATTAAGATTATTATTATATTATTATATTTAAAGATAAATAATCTTTGGAATATATATATATATAGATAAAAAGGCTTTAAAATAGCAAAGTTTTTAGGATATTTATAAATGATGATTATAGTAGATATGATGTAACTATTTTTTGTATAAATTTCATTCATTTTTAAAGATAATCTCGATTCAATTATATGTTTATATGTGCATACACATATGTATACAAATACACATTGATAAACTTAATTAGATATGATTACAGATCGATATGATTCAATTACTTTCTAATTAATGTATTGGATATACATGATTCTAAGTTCTTGCACATATATAATATTTAATATATTATATACTATATATTTTATATATATATATTAACCATTTTTCATATTTTCAAGAATAAGAAACATCACTATTTGACTATTACAGAAATCTACAGAATCGTATCGCAGAAACAGATACGTGATCCACCTGAAGGTGATACAATCCGGCCACAAAATGTAGAACCCATTGACGTGAAACCGACAATGAATTCAGAAGGAATGCGTAAGCAGTGCTGCCAGTGACTCATCTTGTTGCTTAAAATGTGTGTACACGCAAATACAGTAACAATATCACGGGAGTACACTCAATAATACCAACTTTTTAAGAGAAAAAATTTAGTCTATGGTCCAGTAAAAAAGAAAAAAAGATAAGAGAGTTTCTGGGATAATTCTTTGTACGATAGCATAGTTTTAATATAAGAAAACTATGATTAGTTAATTATAAATATTAAGTTAATTTGTAAATTGAGTTAATTTTAACATACGTCAAAATTAAATATTATTAAAGACATTTTATTATGTATTTTTTCTTCCATAATAATTGTTACTAATTATTTAATTTTATGTAATTAAACATTTAAAAAAAGAAAAAATATTAAAAAAATTTTAAACATTTATTATTTATATATAAGAGTAATGTTTTTCATCATAAATTCATTTCGTTGTAAAGAATTATTAATTAAAAAAATATATAAATTGAATATATTTCAATATATTATATTTAACTAAACTTTACATTTTGTAAAAAACTAAAATATTATATTCTGAATGGAATAATAGATTTTAATTATAATTTAATTTATTTTTTTTATATTTATGAAAATAAATCATAATTCATTTTTTATATTAATTAATTTTTTAATTAATTAAAGATAATCATCAATATCAGAAGAATGCTGAATAATATGTTTAATTGTAAGTTTTTATAGTTTGTTTTATACTAAATTTTATTTAATATTAACAGTCAGATCATTTTCATCTGTATTACTTTTTAAATGTTTTATTGCACATATTCAGTATGTGTGTAATATTTAAATAAATAAATATTTCTTTATTTATTATAGTATTGAAAACTACTTTTGAATTCTTATAAATTAATATTTTTTTTGCAATCATTTATCTTCAATATATAATATTTTTTATATATAATAAACTATAGAATAGACTAATGTTTATATTCTATCATCTAATATTTTAACTCATTCCTTATAAAATTTTGTTTATTTCTGTTTAATCAAAAAACTTCAAAATTTGTTTTTGAAATATGGAAATTAAATATACTAATAATTAATAATATAATATGAATTGTTAATTTCATATTTTATAATTTTTAAGATTCTCCATTAATATTGCTTGAAGATAAATGAATTCAATATCAATTATTGATTACTAACAATTACATTAAGAATTTATAGATTATTTAATAATTATAATTTCAATAATATTAAATTTAAGTAAATTTAAATAAAAAAAGAACAATTTATAAGAATTTTAAGTGTGAAAATTTATTTTATTTTATATTTTTACTTTATTATTTAAAAACATTAATTTAATAAGTCTAATGATAAGAAAAATAACGATTTAATAATAAAACTTCGAACTATTAAACTTTTTAACTTTTTTAATTTTTAATATAAAAATCACTTACATTTTATACGATATAAAACTATATTAATCCTTAATGTAATTGCAATTAATAACTGCGATTGCATACATTTATGTTTACAGAAGGACATACAAAGAGGCAGAAAGAAAAGTGGTCGCCGGTAAATGTAACAGGTGCAAACAGTACAAGAATCAAGACTATTTACAAATATAAGTACATATGATTAAAGGTTTCCCAAATAATCCGGCGTTCTAAATACAGAATAGACTGTTCTCTAATTCTCGCTTGAAATTGTCCTTGGAAACGGATAATAATAGTAGTACTTAAAAAAAAAACATCTTTACATCTTTATTCTCAACAATCGCTTGGTTTCAATCGAAACATATTACTACAACTATAACTAATACTATTACTATTACTATTACTAGTACTATTGCTATTATTATTATTATTATTATTATTATTTTTATTATTATTACTATTACTACTACTACTATTACCATTATTATTATTATTATTATTATTTTTATTATTATTATTACTACCACTACTACTATTACTACTATTATTATTATTATTATTATTGTTATTGTTATTGTTATTATCAATGCCACCATCATCACCATTATCATTAACTTCATCTTTTTAATTACAGGATAAGCTAATTTTTGTTCTTATTCATATTTTCGTTAAATATACTTAAATGATAAAATTGATAAAAACTCCTCAAGTTCCTTCGGATTATTTAGGAAACGAATTTTGAGGATTGGAGAAAATTTAGTGACATGTATACACAATAGCCCGATATATTCGAGTAAAAAACTATAAACACAATCATACAATTTAAGTACATCATCAATTTACAAAGGATAAAGAGTTATACGTACGCACTAATTCTATCCGAAATTTATCCTGTCTCTCTATCTTCCCTTTCAACTATCTTTATCTCTGATACATTATGATAAATCAATGTTGTATTACTGCTTCTTTGTAATACATATGTTATTCTACTTGAAACGTAGAAGCGAACGGTTTATAAACGTTACACAAAATATTTGAAATGTTTGGTCACATCTTGAAGAAATTACATATTATGCAAGTTGGATGAAAAGAATGGATGATAGATATTGAAAATAAAAATAAAGTTTATTACAAAATGTAGTTTAATATTTACAATTAATTGTATAAAAATTGAATAAATTTATCAGCAAATTATAGTCAAAAAGCTCTAATTTCATAATAAAAATTAGATAGAGAAGTGCAAGACATATTAATTATATTTTAAAAAAATAATTTACATAAGAATTCAAATTCAAACATTTCAAATATTGTTTCAATTCAAATTTGAAAATTTAAAAATAAAATATCTATAAGTTTTTTTCATCCTTATGACTGATGACATTTTGCAAAAATTGGCCAAATGTTTCAAAGATAGTTTACATTATAATACATGAAATTTTGCGATTAAATATGCAGATGCACGACATAGAAGAAACACAAAAAAAAAAGAAAACAAAATAGAGGCTTAATAAAGAAAACAAAAAAGAAAATGAATCGGACTTAAGATACTTTTATCATTGCTCACTCTCTGCTTTTGAATTTGCACCGTAGTAATAATATTAAAATACGATAAAGAGCTTAAAAAAAAAAGTATTTTCAAAAGTACCTCATTTTTATTCTGAATGGAAAAAATATCAAAAAATTTTAGCACATATAAACGTGATAAGACATGAAAGTACACTATTTGCGAGATCATGTCGTACTTTCTAAGCGTCTAATAATTATTGCTTCGATGTGTGTAGTCGCAATGTAATCTGTTATCGTTACAAGTCTCGTTGTATCTTGATAAATAAATAGAGAGTGAGTAAAATGTTGAAATATTGAAATGTCTACACTTCGTTGTATTTATGTGAGGCTTCGATGATTCGTGCAATATCAATCATTACATTAATTTCGTACCGATATGGTATTTTTTTAAATCGTAACTTTTTAATTATTTTATGAAAAAGTATAATAATAATAGTAATATTTTGTTTTTAATTAAAAAAATTTAATATCATTTAATCGTTAAAAAATTTATAAAATATATTAAAATTTATGTTTTTCTAAGAATGTTATTTGTAATTAGTAATATAATATAATATATATATAATTATTTTTTTTATTAAAATTTATTTATAAATTTTAATAATATGAGCAGAGGCAATCACCAGTAATATTTCAATAAAAATACGAATTTTATTTAAAATATTTTAACGAATAATAATTTTTATTTTTGAAAATAACACAATGAGCAATTAATAGAAAAAAAAAATGAATTTAAAAACTATATACATGGTGAATGCAAGAAATCTCATTTCACTTTCGATATATTTTCCGACTGAATAATCAGCTTTCAAGATGCGAATTCTTTTTGAAACAAGATAATAAAAATTATACTTTTGTATCAATATAGTGCGTGCTATAAATAATTAAGATGATGAAAGAAATATTATATTTAAATCTTTAGTTTTTTATTTTCTATCATTAGATTATTAGATACTATCATTAAAGAGACTTTTAAATATCCTCCATGAATTTGTACAAATGGGATATTTAGAACAATGAATTTTTAAAAATGTTATTGAGATCAGTTTATTCTCCGTTGATTTAATATATGTATATACACTCGTGCGCGCGCGCGCACACATATCCACATGTATGAAGTGAAGCCATTGAATCGGCGACATTTTATTAATCCAATGCTTTGTACTTTATAATTTTATTAATAAAATCACTTTTGCTTTGAACATATATACGTGTAGAATTTTTGTTTCGATGATCAAAAATATCAGTTAAATTATTTAATTTTATATAAATAGATACATTATAATAATTTTAAAATTATACAAAGAATTTCAACTCACAATAATTCGATATTATACGTAATAATAAATTATGTCATTATTTACAAACTTTTCTTTTATAAAACATATTTTTTGTTATTAAGAATTTATTTCTAATTATTAAATCTATTTATCATTAAAAAATTTTATATTTTTATATTTTTAAATTAAGTTTGAATTCGAAAATATTAAAAATATTGAATTACAATAAAAATAAAAATATTATTTGATTTTATTATTAAGAAAAAAAATTACGTGAGCATACTGGCGGATGCTGGTTCAAGACGTACTGTATTTCTCTGAGCTAGACCACCATGATTCTTTTGTCTCCATTCAAGCCATCGTAATAAATCTGGACTTTGTGATGTATCATTAATATCTGTTCGAGCTTCCAATTGTTGATAATATGCCTCACGTAATAGTCGAAACGTTTGCACATTTTTATATGGTAGATGAGTCATAGGATCTAAATATTTTGCTGGAAACCTATATTTTTTTTTTATATTTAAATTTATCAATATTTTATTTATTACAAAAATATATTAAATAGATTCCTAATATCTCACCTTGTAATTGCACATAAGGGTTTTATTGGTGATTTCTGTATTGAAGATTTTTTGAACGCTTCCGAAAATAATTGTTCATTTTCAAAAGTAATGAAAGTTCTTTCATAATATCCTTTTGTTTGTTCATAATAATATTTGCTTTTGTTAGAACTTTGAGAAGATTCTTTTTTAGTAATATCCTTTGTGCCATTTTCTGGTTTTACAGTTATATTACTGAAATAAACAAAAAAATTAAGTTTTATTATATTTTTATTTGAAATAATAGAAAAATTATACTTTACTTTTCTATTGTTTCATCTAGATGTTTATTTTCAAAATTTGTATTTTTTTCATCTTTTTCTATATTCATTTTATTTTCCTCTTTATTATAATTTACCTCAGAAAGTATCATAATAGGCATTGCTAATGATTGATATCTAATCATAGGTCCTGTTTGGGCTTTTCTTATAGTTCTAGTATTTTTTTTTTCATTTTCTAATTTCTGATATTTTTCTGTAAATAATAAAAAAGAATTAAAAAAAAGAATCAATAAAACTCCAGTATTCGCGGATTCTTTTATCTGATTCCTTAATCGTGATTTATAAAATTTGCATTCATATATTTAATCTATTCATGATAAATTTTCTGTGAATTTGATACTATTTATAATAAAATATAATAAATATACTTATATTAACTACTTATAATAAATATAATAAAGTTATAATAAAGTTCTTAATTTGATAATTAATTTATTATTAAGCTTTATTAAATTAAAAATAAAATATTACTATAGATATGTGTATGATATATGAATATATATATATGTACATAATAAATTTTTCTATTACTTGAAGATTTTAAAATCAATTTTTTGCATATAGAAATTCTATTGTAAATTTTTTAATGAAAATTAAGTAATTCACCTAATGATTTCATATTAATTTGTTCAGTTTGCAATGCTTCTTTCAATAATTCTTCTTGAGTAGGTTTCCATGTATCATGTCTTATGACTCTTGTTCTTCTTTTCTGATGCTCATTTCTTTCACTTAATCTCTTTTGTGTTGCAGCTGATTTAGCAGCAGTAGAACGACGGATAGATTTTCTTTCTATAAAGAATTATATTTTAATTTCTGTCTAAATGATTTAATATTATGTTTGATAATATTTATTTTACAAATATTCACCTGTACTTTCATTAAAGATTTTTTGTCTTGGTTGCCTAACTTTTTTCTCTTTAGAAGATGGTAATTGAGATTGAATTTTAGGTTCTTTGTAAGCTTTTGTAATTAATCTACGTTTTTTTTTTGGTCCCTCTTGTTCGGTATCAGAAATGGGTTCATCATTTTCATCTATACTAAAGTCTGAATCTACTTCATCTTCTCCTTCATCTTCTTCCCTAAATTAAAAAAAAATTAAATAACAAGATTTTAATAATATATTATTAAATAAAAATTAATAGATAAAATGATATTAACATATAATCATGATCTTGTTCCACTTCATCGAAACCTCCATAAGTTGTTTTGTAAAAATCATCCTCTTCTTCTTCATTTAATAACTTTGCCATTTTATTTCCTGCATTTGTACGCCGTTCTCTATTTAATGCCATTTTTGCAATTATTTAACTTATTTTTCTTTAAATTTATTCTTTAATTTTTATTTTTTCAAATTATTCTCTTATTTGTCCGTTTAACTCTATTAAGCTTAAATTATTTTAACCTAAAAATAAAACACTTATTATATCAGTTATTTATAAATTATGTAATGTTAACAATAAATTATAATGAATAAATAATTTATATTTTAATATAGTAAGAACTTTTTTTTTATTTTTTTATATTTTCTTATACTTGTTTGATTTATCGCATATGATTTATTAACAAAATTTCGTACCAGTGATATTTTCGATAATTATCGATACTAATATCGTTATTAATAATCGTTATCAATAATTATCGATAGTGATATTTTTTAAAGCAATCGATGATTGCATTTAAATTTGAAAAGTAAAAATAAATATTTTTATATTTTGTTATTAAATATTTTTTATAACGAATATACTTATATTATATGAAATATATTTTTTTATATTTTTTGTACTAATAGACTTAATGATAATTTGAAGATTAATATGGAAAGAAATAAAAACTAAATATAATTTTAAATATAATTAATGTACATTTAATAATAATAAAAAAGGGATATATAGAAAAATATTAATAAAAAAATATTTTTAAATTAAAAAAAAGTGATATATTTATTTATATAATATTTCAATATAAAATATATTTTTTCATGAAAGTTGTAAATAGTATGTTGTTATAAATACGATTCAAATGTTCAGATAACCTGATTGCACTCTATCAGTAAGATTTTTTGTCATGTAAATATTATCCCTCAATAATAACGTTTAATATATAAGATTACTTAAAAAAATATTTCGTTAACTTTAATGGAAAATTTACAGCTTACTTAAATGTTTTTTTCTTCTTATTTTATAGATATGAAAGTCGTTTAGAATGAAAGTTATAAGATTTTTCAAATAATAAAGCTATTATATAAAATATAATAAAATTATTATATATTTTAAATATAAATTTAATTAATTATTATTATATATTTTATAAATATAAAATGTATAAAATGTATTTTATTTTAAAATTATATTTTTTCATAACAAGCAATATTTAATGTATTTTTAAATTTTTTAAATTATTTTATTTTAAAATTATATTTTTTTAGAGATATATAAAACATTATTAATAAAATATATTTTTTTATAAAAAATCTGATTTTTTTATGATAGAAATTTATGATAGAATTAAACTATTTATCTAATAGTTTAATAGAATCTTTAAATTAAGAAATGAGATCTATAGATTATATTTTTTATTTATTTTTATCTATATACAAATATCATAGATTTTATATGTGAAATGAAGAAAAATATTTCTAGAAATATTAAAAAAACGAACACATTATAATATCAAATATTTATTTTCTTTTCATTTTAAAATAGATACCGTAAAGTAAAAAATAAACATGTATCTATATAATGAAAATGATTAATTAACTGTTGATTACATTGTACATTCAACAAATTCTTCATCTCTCTCTTATAAACAGGTATGACAGATATGTTTTAAAAGAATTTATGGCAGTCATTCCATGATAATTAATTATGCTGATTAAAAAGAATTTATTGATAAAGATTAACTCTTGTTGCACTGATATGTATTTATCATTATTTACATATCATCGATATATATTACATAAAATCCGTGTTGTCTCACAATTCTTCGGAGTTTGTGACGGAACGTCATCAGAATTAGAATTATATAGTATATAACCTTAAATAGTATCGAAACTTAAAAATTTTTTATAATAAAATGAATAACGTAATGTTTGATCAAACACTTGAAGATATTTTGGAGAAAAATCTTCCGGAAAAGGAACTAGCTGAAGTAAAACGCCTTTTATATGGCCGAGAATTACAGTAAGATTTATTATTTATTTATTTTTAATTTATTAAATTTATTAAATTTATTTTTAATAATTATATCTGAAATTGAAAAATACAAATAATCAATTCTTTATATTCTTTCTAAATTTAATTTTAATCTAAATGCTTCAATGTATCATATTTGTTTAATATATCATGAAATTATTTGGCGCGAAATATTTTTAGATTTTATATATACGAATAAAGAATGCATATATGCTAATGTATCATACACCGAAAAATACTGATTTTAGTCACTAATTCAATTGAAAATTTTGTATGTATGTATTGAAAAAAACCGAATGTTTACATCCAAAAACAATGTTTTTACAGTTATATACTAGGTGTTAAATAATTTTTCACAAAAAACATTAAGTTTCCTATTAATTTTAGAAAATAAAAATAAAAATTTTTAAATAAAAATGTTTTTGAACTTGAAAATTATTATATTAATATGTAATAATTTTTATGTAAGAAAAATTACATATGCGAATCATTTCTTTTAATTATAGTTGTATTAAATTATTATATTAATTATATTAATATTTATATAATTTATAATTAATATTATTATTACAATTATATATACAATATACATACACATAAAGCTTTTAACTATTATAAAATGTTTTTACCCTATTATAGATCTCTAAATCTTCCACAATGGAATGGAAGTCAAGATCTCGATGTTCAAGGATATATTATGGGTGGTAGCGTCACAGAACAATTACGTCCTCCGCGTCTTGTTCGTGTCGGCTTAATTCAACATTCTATAGTTTTACCGACTACGGAACCTTTGCAAAAACAAAGGAATGCTTTGCATCAAAAAATTCAAAAATATGTCGATTACGCCGCAACTTGTGGTGTTAATATACTCTGTCTTCAAGAAGCTTGGGGTATGTTTCAAAATTTATAGCATGATTAAAAAAAATTATAATAATAAAAAAAATATATTTATAAGCTTATATTAAATATAAATGAAATTAAAAGTTTAATTTTATATTCTGAATGTTATTATGTGTTTCTTTAATATCTATTTGATTTGATGATAATTTTGCTTATATTGTGTAATCCAAGTTTTAAATTATTTCAAAAAGATTAAATAAGAATATTCTTTTAATAATTTTCATTTTTCTTATAATTTATCTAAATTTTTATAAAATTAATAATTTAAAAACAAGTAAGCTTAAATTTTTGAAAATTTTTTTTATTCTTTTATTCATTTTAATTATTTATAATAAAAAAAATATTCATCTATGCCGTAGCTATGCCATTTGCTTTCTGTACCAGAGAGAAATATCCCTGGTGTGAATTAGCTGAAGATGCCGAAAATGGACCAACTATAATACTCATGTGTGAGCTTGCTCAACGACATGGAATGGTTATTGTATGCCCAATTCTTGAGAGAGATAGTATGAATAGTGAAACTCTATGGAATACTTCTGTTGTGATTGGTAATGATGGAAATGTGCTTGGAAAGAGTAGAAAGAATCATATTCCTCGCGTAGGAGACTTTAATGAATCTACTTACTACATGGAAGGAAATACAGGTCATTCTGTCTTCGATACATGTTTTGGACGTATAGCAATTAATATTTGTTATGGTCGACATCATCCCCAAAATTGGATGATGTATGGATTGAATGGTGCTGAGGTAAAATTCATTAAACTACAAGTTAATTAAAGTTTTGGTATATAAAAAAATATAAATTTTCTATGTTTAGATTGTCTTTAATCCATCAGCGACTACTAGTCATACATCTGAGCCACTGTGGTCTATTGAAGCAAGATGTGCAGCAATAGCAAATAGCTATTATACCTGTGCTATTAATCGCGTTGGAACTGAAATATTTCCTAATGAATTCACATCTGGTAATGGAGCTCCTGCTCATCATGATTTCGGACACTTTTATGGATCTAGTTACATCACTGCTCCTGATGGAGCTAGAACTCCTGGTTTGAGTCGATGTAAAGATGGTGTTCTTGTTTGTGAATTGGATTTGAATTTGTGTCGTCAAATGAAAGATTTATGGTGTCTGAGAGTAAGTGAAATATTAGATATTTTTAATTTTTTTATTTCAAATTATATATTTTTATGAATCATTAAATTTTCTTTTCAATATTTTTTTTTTTTCTTTTTTAATTCCAGATGACTCAGAGACTGGATTTATATGCCAAAGAATTAAATGAATATGTAGAGAAAAATGTGAAACCGCAGGAAAAATTGATCCAATAAACTAACAGCAGAAATGCATATATTTTTTTTATAAATTTCTTCTTTTTGCTGTATATGTATAAGTCGTCAAAAAACTACAAAAAATATAAAAATATATTTAGATATATATCAGAAACTTTATATACACAATGATTCTTTTTATTTCATTTCAGTCATTATTTAAAAATATAAATTATGAAAAAAATGTGACTCAAAGATAAATCTATAAGTTACATTTTCATATTTCAAAATATTACATACTTTTTACATACTTACAAATTTTTAAAAAGTACTTATAATTACGAGTAATATTTTATTAGAATTTACGAGCATTAATTAGACCAGAATTAATTAACTGGTTGATGCGGTATTCAATGATGTATTATGAGTTTGTTTGCGATAATGGAGTGCCTCTTGATACGCTTTTTTAACAGCTTTTCTATCCGCGGGTTTTCGAGACTCAATTAGTTTTGCTTCATCCAATTCTTGGGAAACTCCAAGTTTTTCTAATTTTTCTCCCGGTAGCCATTGCCTGTAATAATTATTTATAATTTTATTAACAAAAAAATCAAATTCTTATTATTCTACAAAAAAAATTAAGTTATTTATATTAATTATATAAATAATATAATATATTATATTAATTAAGTTAGAAGAAATAAAAAATATTCTTACCATGTTCTTTTGGTATCGAAGAAAAGAACGAGAAATACTGGTTCTTTATAATTAACAGCAAGTGCTAATACATCATCTGGTGGTGCTGGTATTGGTACACCTTTATGCACAGTACCTCTAGGAGTATTAGGATCTATTATAAGAGCTGGATACCAGGGATAACCACGGCATTTAGCCCATACAAGTTGAAGGGCTTCTAGACCATTACTAGCGATTATTTCTTTGCTTTCCAGTTCTTTTTTTGCTTCGTTTGCTTCTTGTTGTCTCTGTTTTTCTTCTTCTAAATCAGGAGTAGTAGACCTACTTGTTGAACAACTGCTACAACTGGATGATTGACTTTCACCTTCTCCCACATCACTGTCCATTGTTCCACTTCTATAGAAATTAATTTTATATTATTATTTTATATTAAATATATTAATTTTATATTAATTTTATATTGAATTTTTATTTGAAATGCGACTATCTACAATAAAAAGAACGAATAATACATGCCTGTAAATTTTAAAACTGTCACTTTGTTTTTTTTTATCATCTTCCAAAGTAAATATTTGATTACTTCTACTGGCTCTCGCTCTTGCTTTGCGAGTAAAAAGAACTGCTGTTCTTCTGTTTACACCTCCTATTTCTTTTTCTCCAGATTGTAATTCAATTTCTCCGCGGCTTCTATTATTACGATCCCTTTTTCTGGATTTGGAAGCTGTTTGTTCATTTTCGCCAGGATCTAATTCAGGATAATCTTTACGAGCTTGTTCTATAAGAACACCACCTTGTTCTTTCATCTTTATTCCAGCTCGATAGAACATAGTATCTTTGCGATTATAGGCTAAACAGTTATTCACCATCAAATTGAAATCTGCTTCAAAAGCCCCAATAGTATCATATTCTTGTCTTTCTATTTTTGTCTAAAAAATAAAAATTATATATATAATTTAATAACTTTTTTTTATTTTAAATAATTTAAAATAAAATTAATTACCTGCATAGTAGATAAATCCATAGGATGAGATACAATTTCTAAATAATCTGGAACTTCTTTAATATTTACAGGTTGTCCAAATACATCATTTATATCTTTCATTTTAATTGCTTCTAACAATGAACGTAAAATACTTTCTAGTGGACGTAATTCGAACCATAAACATTTTTCTTTTCTGTAAAATAAATTTAATATTTGGATATTTATTATATATTTTTTTAATAATAATAATAAATTTTTTTGAAATTAATTCGAAATCTTACACTTTAAATAATTCTTTTTTCAACTTCTCTCGTTTGCGTACTAATTCACAAAGTAATCGAGCCCGCTCGAGATCTTGACGTAAACATTGCCAATATTTTAATTGACGATACAATTCTCCACGTAATTCACTATCTGGTGGCGGTGAAGAATTTTCTCCAAGTGGGGGTGGTCGAGATTGTGGATGTGAACTTTGAAGTCTTCTGAGAAGTGGTACACCATTTCTGTATTGCCGTTTCAAAGTCCAATATGCTATAAGACGCTGTATCAGTTGACTTCGTTTAGGCAACCCTTCAGCTAAGCTAGTATTATAAAATATCAATAATGTTTTTACATTTTGTAACATTTATTATAAAAAATTTTTGTTTGTTACCTAGCTATTTCCTTAATACGTTCCGGTGGTATGGTTGGAATAGAAATAACAGGAGCAGAAGAGCTTTTTTTATTTGCAATTGCTCTTCGTCTTGCATCAGCAGGATTGGTGGAAGGTTGATAATCTGATGGTGTATGAGCTTCACAATAAGCTGTTTTTTGAACTAACATTGGTTCTCCATTTGTAGGTTGCACTGTCCTCATGCGCATACATAAACCAGCTTGTTGTGCACATGTTACATGAAATGCAGCATAACAGTTGCTTTTATGACATTGAATACAAGCTCCTGATCCTCTACGTTTGCATACACAGCATGTAAGTCTCCAACGTGCAGCAGGTATGCTTTCTATACTATCAATAGGCTCCAGAAATACAGTATTGGCGAATCTGACTTCTGGTATCCATAAAGCACACACAACATGAGCCCATGTAGCTGGGCGATCAGTTTGTTTAAAAGCACCACCTCTATTAGGGCATAAAACACAATCAACTGCTCGTGATGGACTTTGCAAACATCTCCTGCACAACCACTGTCCCTCAGGAATATATGGTACACCATAACAATCCTGATGAACAGCAAGATTGCACATATCACAAAATAGTATAGCATTACTATTCTGACATTCTCCATCCATGCAAATACAGCAAACTGCATCTTCATCAGCTGCTATTCCTCCACCACCATTACTTTGTTGTTGAAAATAAGATTCTTTTTCTAATCTGTCCATTAATAATTCAAATGTATCAGGTTCTAAAGGTGGATTAAGTCCCGAAGCTAATCTTCTTTCATTTACTATTGATAACCATGCAGTATCTTCTTCATCTAAATCATATTCTACTTCTCCTGAAAAAGGAAACAAATTCAAATAGATTGAAATTACTTGCTAATTCTAAATATACTTAAAAAAATTATATACCATCAAGTTCTTCACCACTACGTTCCATAAATCTAATATACGAATTTGGAAGTGCTTCAGCTTCGCCTAACTGTTGTTCATATTCATCTATTTCTTTTACCATAGCTACAGGTAAAGTATTAAGAATATTCTTCTCTTCTTTATCTTTATCTGATGGTGCAATATATCCTTTTTGAATGTTTTTTTCATCAAAACCATTTCCTTCCAAAGAAATAATAGGTATTGAATCTGTGATTCCAATTTTAAATATTTTATTTACATCTTCACCAATAGGATTTACCTTAAATATAAACATAAGCATAAACATAAATAACATTATAAAATTATTCATCTCAAAAATTTTCAAATATTAAAATAAAATAAAAATAAAATTTTTTTTTATTTTGTTAAATATAATTATAATTTATTTTAAAATTTGCCTTATATTTCTTAATCCTTTTAGAGTAAATTTTAAAAAAAATTCTAAAAAGAATAATTATATGTGCAATAACAATTGTTAAAATTTATTGGTTATGAAAAATTAAAAAAATATATATTTTATATTTGATATCAGAACCTTTAAAGATTTATATGATAAAAAAATAATTATTTTTCGAGTTATTTATTTTAAATTTCTTGTAATTTCATTATATTATCAAAAGATTAAATACATTCAATAATAATTAAAATAACTTTATATATTAATTAAATATATAAGTTCAAATAATATTTTCTTTTATTTATAAATAAAAATATATTGCTTTCTTATATCAATTAAATTTTACATTTTATATATGTTTTTAAAATATATTTAAAAATTAATAAAATATTATTTTATTATCTTTTTGTAATTTTTAAGCATTGATTAAAGTATATTTCATACCAAAACAAATTTTGATGTTTCTTGTGTACTTAATGCTTCAGTGTTCGCAGGACTGGTGCTATCATTATTAACACCAATTCTACTTCTGCCTTTTTTTTTATTTGATTGTGATGTGTTCATCTTCTTTCACGATTTGGCGTTTTATAAATAATAATGTGCTTATATCATCCACACTTCAATTTAAAATCTTTTCTTACGTATGTTTTTTATTTTAAACTATTCGGCTATGAATTCGTCTTGATAACATACATTAAAATTACATGAATTATATCTCTCATTTTTATGCCAATACAACTATTATAAGATAATTGCATTAATTTGTATTTGAGAAAAAAAGAAACGCTCACAATTGTTTGAACAAGTAAACTAACCAATTTGAGCGGCAAACGTAATGTGCACTGACATGTTAATGTAATAAAAGTACTTTGCATGTCAATTATAAACTATTTTTTCAAATATATAAATTTTCAATTGATTTTGAAAAATTTTTTTATGTTAAATATACATTAATTTTTGTTTAAATATATTTCACAGAATTAATTAAATAAAACTTAACTTAATAATTTATGCTAGACTTACTATTTATGATATAGTTATAGCAATAGAAACTATCCTTTATAAACAAGTAATTTCAAATATGTATCATAACCTGATAATTAAGAGATAAAAATATTATTTTCTATTATTAATTTTTGATAAAAAAAATATATATCATAATCTATAAAAGATTTTATATTATTTTATAGCAAAAAATTAAAATAATAATATTAATCAAAATAAATTTATGTCAACAAATTTAATATTTCATTTCAAGAAACTATAACTTTAATTAATATATATAATATATTAAATTTTAATATCATTATAATCTGTTTAAAATACTACAAATGTAAATTTTCATAAAATTAAAAAAATTGTTTGATATAGATTTTTATATCATTAAGCGGTCATTTTCAAAACATGCTAAGCGAATGGCGTCACCTGGTGACCAAAGAAACATACAAATTGAACTCAACGCAGTTTCCGTTTGAGCTTGCTAGTCCTGGTTCTGAATACTTTGTGCACAGAGTGGGAGAGGGTAAGAGATCTAACTTTACACCAGTCATTGGCAGTATTTGTTCCTGTGGCCACAGCTTTGGTTCGTCTATCTCGTAATTGAAAGTTTGGTGTAAAAACTAGTTTACTAGATAGACGATATTTGTGTTTTGTGAGAGTGTGGATCGCGGAACAGTAACTAAAACTAACTAGATTTGTAACTGAAGGAACTGATGTTCCGCTAAGAATTATGTCGGATATTGGTGCAGGATTACGATCGGTCACACGTCAAGTCAGCTGACATATTGCGCCCTGCTACACCGCAACAGCTCTTGGTAAGTGTCGCAATCACACTACTCGCTCATCAACGACGACTATTTTTATCGAATACCTGTGAAATACGTTCGCGTAACCATACGCTATTTTTTTCGTCTGACCACGGTGAAATCTAGCCTGGTTCTTGATTCGTTCCATTCGCTTTGCACTCTTCTCTTAATCCTCTATCTTGGCGTTTCTCTTCATAAAAAGATGTCCGACGCAACGTAGAATACATATTACATGGGACAAAGGAAACAACGCAATTTCTGACTAGGTGCGTATTTTCAAGAATGAGAAACATGTATTTAATACTCATTCCATTTCTTCGTGCTTCTTGACTGCGTGTTGCGTGCGTAGATGCATGCGTTTGACCGTGTATCTACACGATAGCAGCGCCGACGCGATTCAAGCGCAAATGCACACTTATGCATTTTAGCCTCCCCTGCCGCGATTTTCATACCCTCTTTCATCCACATCCGTACTGGCTTATCCCCTTCTTTTAACCCTTTGTATATTCCGTGTACTTCTACTAATAATTGTTATTTTTTTTTATATGTTTTTTTATATGTTAACCACAGAATATAAGTATCAAATCGAATTTTCAAATATGTTTGTATCATTTACAAGTTAAAAACTCATTTTCTTTGCAATTTCAAATAAGTTATAAATTTAGATGGTGTTCTAAGGTTATGATTTTCTTCTTCTCTAAAATGTTTAAAATTCGTTAGAATACAATTAAATTTTTCAGAACTTTTATCTGTTGATAATAATCAAAACAATCCGAAAACTTCATCATGCGTCTTAAATGAATTGAGGTATTTCAAATTTATCACTATCTCTCTAGAAGTAAATGTTGAGCAATAGCTATTCCTTTCTATATCGCGCATGTAGTCAATTCGATATAACCTCTCAAAATATTAAGAAATAATTATAACTTTTATTTCGGAAAATCTGTAGATGGCATTCATGAATAGAGATACAGAATCGAGTGTATAAGATAGACAATAGTACCAACGAAGACAAAAAGTTTATCATTTTATTTGTTACCAATTTTTGATGAATTTCATGACGATTTAATTGCTCGCCAATGACATAAAATTAACGCACTTACTTGAAATTTGATTTAAAAAAAAATTGTTAGGTAAGTGTTGCAATAGAAACGATTAGCAGGTTGATGCTGTATGTCAATGTAGATTAACCTCACCCGAGCCACACCTCGCTTTCTTCCGCTGGTGATGAGTGATATTGTAAAATGGCTGCATGAAGAATTACAAGCAAAGTAATATCGTATATGATAGCTTTCGTAGGAAAATTTCATCAATCGTCAGTATTAATTTGCGCGCGCAGATGATCTTACTCGAGGAATTTTTAATTATAAGAATTTCTTTTTTTAATAAATTTTTCATATGTTTTAAATTATAAATATAATTTTTTATAAAATATCATTTTCGACGAAACATGAATCAGACATTTATCGTTTTCAACGGATGCGATTTAAAATCATCGACCATATACGTCGTACTTTAAAAGATATTCTTACCACGTGTCATTGGACTGTACAGTTGAATTTCATAAGAACAATAAGAGAATAGAATATAGCTGACTGACAACCAAAATACAATTGCAAGTACAATTTTAGATCGTCCTTACCTATCATCTTTTTGTTTTATTTTAATTGAATTTAGTATTTTTATCTTAACGTTATTTAAGTTAAATTTAATAAAGACAAGTTTTATAATTAAAATAAATTTTTAGAATATTTTATATTAATATTTTTGCATTTATATTAATTTTATATTTAAATTTATTTATATTATAATTTTAATATTTATTTTATATTAATTTTTTTGCATTAGACTATTTCATAATTATATATTTGAAGATTGGAGTCTATGACTAATATTTATTAAATTTATTGCCGATCGTAATTTTTTATTTTACTATTAATTTTAATAATTTTAATAATAATTAATCGATTCTCAATGCTTTTGAGATTAAATCAAGGTCAAACAAATTCGTGCTCTATAAAATTTTGTTTATATTTAGAAATCAATTAATTAAAATTATTATATTCATTTTTTTTTAATATATAAAAATCAGTTACATTTAATATAATAATATATATATTATTGCATATTTTTATAAATCGATTATTTGTTATATATCATTGCACAACTTCGAATCAAGAAAAAATACTTATGTATTATATTATCATCGTGTATATATTATGTAAATACATTTAGTAAATTTAAATTGTTTAACAGTTGCTTTAGTATAAATAAGTAACTAAATCGTGCAAGTAAATCAACGTGATTTGTACAATGACGTGTATGGTGACTATTTGTTTTGAAGTGGTGGTAACGATTAGTAATTTTCATTGTTTCGATTTTCGAAGAATACATAAACATTTCTATTTCAAACAAAAATGAATGTAGATAAGTAAAACGGGAAATGAAAACGCGTCATTATCTAGAAATGAGTCAAACATAGAGACAATTACATTTAAAATCGGAATTAAATATTTTTGAATGAGATTGGCACACAAAATTTGCGCGCATATTTAATGAACTAGCTAGTTACTTTCCGTTAGAAAGTGTTTCTATTTCATTTGCTTGTGTAAATGGAACTTTCATTAAAATCGATGTTTTTAATTAGTTATACCAACTGTCATCGTCAGTATGATAAATACGTTATGTCGGAACATCAAGAATATTTTATGCTAATTAAAAATAATGATTAATAATTTTTTAAAGCAATTTATGTAAAATATATATCTTAAAAAGTTATTTATTAAGTTTAATTGAATTTTCGAGAAAAAATTTTATAATTATATGTAAAAGGTAATTTGATTTTATAAAATTTTTGTCTTAAAACATTGTCTTAAAGATATAATCAAGTGATATGTCTTAAAAGCACATGAATGTTTAAAAATATTATTATAATATATTATTATTATAATTTTTTATCATATTGCTTATAAACTAAAATTGCTTAAAAACTAAAATTTCTTGAATACTCATATATATATTAGATTTTATTGTAAATAAGTTAAATAAGTTAATAATTTTTATTTAAGAATTTTTCATACCTTATATATATTGTTGTATTTTTATTAAAAATTAAATATTTTGAAAAACAACTAATATTTGTTGATTTGAATGAATATTGAAATTTATAGGAGTTTAAAAATCATTGATATTTAAGTACTTTTAATGTATAAAAAATGCATTAAAATATTATTTTAAGTGGTTTATATTAGAGTGATTAGATATTTATTATATTGCGATTAAAACTCAAAAAATATTTTAAATTATATATATTATAATATTTTAATATACAAAAATTTATTTTTAATTTATTATTGTATTCAAATGTAAAAAAAAATTTTTATTTAATTTTATTAATTAAAAAACTTTCGATTTTTTGCTACTAATCATTTTCATTTTATTAACTGATTTAGCAATTTGTTAATATATTTCATGTATTTTCTAAATATGCATTGATAAATTTTTAAATATTTAAATAATTTGGAATATAAAGAAATAAATTATATATCTGAATAAAGCAAAGTCACGTAACAAGGTTATCACACATAACGAGACATAAAAATAAAGTATTTGCATTTAAACATTAAATATGACCAAGTGGGAAATTTTCTTTTATATATATTCTTTATTTTTTCTTCTTTATAAATTTCCTGATATGTTTTTTACGTTTAATTTAGCTTTCAATTATTATAATGACGTCATGAGCTCTGAAGAACTAACGGATTTAAGTCCCGTTTTTATACTTTCACTGTACAGAAAATTTTCATTGAAATATAATAAATTATATTAGTTATTATTTTTTCAATATTTTTTATTAGAAATAAATGTATTCTTTCTACACCGTTAAGCAACTAGAGCAATAGGTTAATATATTAATAAGGAATAGTTAATATATTAATATTTGATATTGAGATTTTTTTTTTAATTATTTGAAGCACTATATGTTAATTTTATAATTAAAATATTAATTTCTATTTTGTTTTATTTGTATGTAAAATTTCTTCATAAACATAGACATATGAAAGAAAATTTGTAAGTATATAGTAAAACTGAAAAAACAAAAAAATGTAATTATCTCAAAGGAATTTAAATTTAATAAACATTAATATATTTATATTATATTTCTTTATTAAGCATAATAAATTATATAAAAATATAAATATAAATGAAATTTTTTTCTGTTATTTTTATTAAATTAAAAATAAAATCTTTGAAAATAAAATTATTGAACATAAAATAATAAACTTTTTCTACTCTTTCACTTTATATTTGTCGGCATGTATCAGATAATATATAGTTTTAATTATATTATATAGATAATATTGAGAAATAACGCTACGACATCTACAGATTTATTTAGGAAATATGCTAAACACATCATTACATAGTGTTCCAACAAAAAAAAGTATCAGTATATTTCATAGAAGTATGTATTAATTATGAATTGTGTTTATTGTTAAACCATTTCAGAAAAACTTGCAAAAGATTGAAAAAATTATGACATAAAGAACGATCATGTGTACGCAAGCGCAGAATAAAAAGAAGAAATGAATGAGTCGTGTATATATACTTGTATTTAAATAAGAAAGAGAAAAATAGTGACGAGAATAAATGGCGGAAATTTAAGTATTATCTAAATTATCAACTAAATTTTCTATTTATTTATATTTTTCGCATATTTGAAAAATATAAAGAAAAAAACAATAAAACAATCGAATTTTTAAATTTCAAACGTTTGTGTTGGATAAAAGGCGAGGTCTCGGTAAATTATGCTTCATAGTACCTAACCTTATCGTGCAAGTGTGCGCGCTGTGTCGTTGGTTGTACGTTCGCCCAGAGGTTGTACGTTCAAACGATCGCCATCATGAAAACATTCGACCCGTCGTGTCGTTATCGTTGTTTCTCCTCCGTCCTTGCAGGTTCCTCAGATTGAAGTAATATCGAGCGCTCGAGCGCGAAGTTGCATACAAAGAGCGAGAAAGAGAGAGAACGAGAAGGAAAGAAAGGAAGAGAGAAAGAGTTATTTGGTAACATTTCGTTTTAGTTGTGGAGAGAGAGAAGGGTCTTAAGAGACAAAGCGAACGCGCGCATCGAGAGTGGCTAAAGCGAGAATTGCGCCGCCGAGAATTACAAAGCACAAGTCAGAAGGGAAGAGAGCTCCCCCGACCGACGGTCGACTATCGGTCGTAACTGCACGTCATCTAACGTGTCTTAACACGATAAGGATAGACGGAGAACCTACTTAAATGCCTCGAACGAATTCTTACTCCATGTTGTGCGTTGGTTGCGACACGACTGCGTGTTGGAAAGTGAGTAATATCACGTTTCCCCTGATCACGCCTCTTCCATTTGGATTTTATTGCGAATACGAAAATCAGACAATAATGACAACGCGTTAAAAATTCCAACCTTCTAATCCTTTTTCTTTTCCTTTATTTTTTTCTATTATCTATCATCGTCAATTGTTTGCTTTTCGTTGTCCAATTTCTCGATTTTATTTGCCCTTGGAGGAATTACGTATACTCTCTCTTTCTCTCCTTCTCTCCTTCTCAAGAACAAAACTGTTCTGCACGAAAGAACGGCCCTTGTCTCAAGATATCGTTGCTGCTTTGCTGCTGACGATTTCTCTATTCTATGTATAGACTCCGTTATGTGTATATATATATATATATATATATATATATACGCGTGTGTGTGCAAATGAAAATTCGTCATGAAAATCTGTGCATCTGATTTCTTTGAGGCAGTACAGATGTGGTTGACGATGTTTCTCATCTAATGTAATGTGTCTATTATGGTGCAGTGATAATTATATTTTTCTTATTTTTTTAAAACTGTCAATGAGATTTAATGCATTGGAAACGGTTTTCATTAATTAATTAATAATTGCATACCTATGTCAAAGTTTTTAAGAATATATATTATAACATTTGTGCTTTGTCTTTTTTTTTGGATAAAAAAATTATTTTATGTATCATTGTTTTCTTTTTCTTTAGTGGAAAGATTTAGTTTATTTATTAAGTTTTGCTGAATGATATTAAATTTAATATTATATTATTATATTCTATTTATATTATATTATATATTAATATTAAATAATATCATAAAAAGAAATACTAAATAAGTATTTTTAATAGGTGAATGTATGGTGACACGCGGTCGTGAAGGATCAACTGGAGAGCGAGCTGTGGCAAGACAAGATTAACTATCTCCTATTTAGTTGATTGCAACTTGCTCGATATTCTTTCGAGTAATTGCAAATAGGATAAAAATAAGAACTTGTTCAATCATTAAAGTTCTATTGGAATAAACAAAGAAAATGGAGCGAGAATCTAATCCTATGCAAGCTCTATGTCGCAGCGGTTGTGGATTTTATGGCTCTCCAGCCACAGATGGCCTTTGTTCTCTTTGTTATAAAGAAAATCTAAAAAAGAAGCAGCAACCTCCTGTATCAGCTGCCACTGTACCAACATCACAGACCGTCTCTGGTAACGCTGGTACGTTGCAGGGCGGTTTTGGTAGTCCTGCAGCTACAGGAAATACAGCCCAACCTACCATTCCTACCATACCTCAATCAACAACAGATCTACCCAATCCCAAAGAAGTAAGTTTTGCATAAATTAAATTTATATAAAAATTACAAAAATAAATTATCAAAATACTAGTAGTATCATTTTAAATTTGGATATAATTAAAAAAAGAAAATTAAAAATTATTAATAAAGTTTTAATATGATTTAATTTTATAAAAATAATGTATTATTTAGTAATTGTAAATTTATATATTCTTAATTTCTGTTCCTCATCAGATAAATAGGGAGGATCAAGAAAATGAAGTAGGTGTAAGCAGTGGAGCGGTAGCAGAAGGATCTGTGAGTAGTGGGGATGCAGATGATTGCTTTGATGGCAAAGAGACTGACAAAGAATCTAAGAAGAAGAAAAATCGTTGCGCCGTGTGTCGCAAAAAAGTTGGTCTGACGGGTATGTAATATCATAATCTGAGGAAAATATTTTAAATTAATTTGACTAATTTACAATTTGATCTTTTAACAGGATTTGAATGTCGTTGTGGAGGACTGTTCTGCTCTGTGCATCGATACAGTGACAAGCATGATTGCAAATTCGATTATAGAGAAATGGGCGCTCAAGAGATTCGGCGCAACAATCCAGTTGTTGTTGGTGAAAAAGTGCAAAAAATTTGAACTATTTAGTGCGTAGATCGTTGGGAAAATGGTTATATAACTATATAAACAAAACAGAATATAAAACAAAAAAAACGGAGAAAATCGAGATAAATTATCTGGCAGCTGATTGCACGTCGAGGGGCGAGACGGATGAATGTAAGGATTGTGAACGAAAGGGAATAGGAAATTAGTATGAAAGAGTATGAGAGTAAGAGAGAGAACGAAACTGTAGTAAATGTGTTAGAACAGTTAAGAATGAAAGTATGAATTTGCGAGAGAGATAGAAAAGAAAAACATGAGAGAATGAAAATTTGAAAGAAAAAAATTGGTTTGTACATGATATGCAAATATATAGGATTGCCGAAAGTATAGACGAAATTTTCCGAAGGAAGAATGAAACATAAATAGAAAAGAAAGATTAAAACGAAAAGCAAAAAAAGAAAAACAAACAAAGAAATAGAAATTAGAGTGCGTGCCGCGTGTACGAATGCTTTGAGAAAATTTTTGGATGTTAGTGCCATGTCAGATTGTCATCTAAGCGAGAGTTTTAATCGAGAATATATTTGGTTCTAACTGCTGCCAGCTTACTTATTACCTTATTATTATCTATTACGATTTATTATTATTTTATCTTATGTTTATTAATTTACTTAAAAAAAAAAATGCAAAATTCGTGTATGGAAGTGTTTGTTTTTTCTTTTTTTTTTCTTTTTTCTTTCTTCTTTTTTTTTTAGATTTAGCTTTAGGAATAAAAAATATGAGAATTCTTGGTGCAGTCTTGGTCATGTTCTGAGACGTCTCATCGGGAGTTCTGGGTTTTTGAATCAAGAGAGAGAGAGCGAAAGAAAGAAAGAAACAAAGAAAATTTTTTATATGTATATAATCTATATTTCTCTCTCTCTCTGTTTCGTTCGTAATGTCTAAAAAGAAAAAAGGGGGAATGTTGCTTAGGTAATGGCTGACGTTGATGGGTGATCACAATCCTAGGTTAATAATTAGTCTAATAATTATTAAGTATATTAGTCTATTGATTCATAAATAATGCAATGAAGTATAAGTAGTACTGTGTGTTTATGTCCAATTTCACGTGAATATAACCAATTATTCCTTATTAAATATGTTTCAAACTATATCGCAAATCAATTATTTATGCCATGTGTTTATGAATCATCATAAAAAAAGAAAAAAACAAAATAGAGATGTAATATTCATCTAATTATCAGAATAATATTTTCAAAATAAAATTAGGTTGTGTCACGTGATTCATTCAGTCGGTTTTCTTGTTTTTTTTTTTTTTTTCTATTCTTCTAAATAAAATTATTATATTGGTGCTAAAATACACTTTGTACGATGAAACGTCTAAAGATCAGCCAGATACAAAAACAAAAGAAAAATAATAACAAACGAGAGGCCCCTCGACGAAGGGACGACTATCGCCCTATTATATCGATTAATAAAAGAAGTATTTCTCCGTTTGTCTTAACCATTTCCTTCCGTGTTGCAATACTTTTTAACAAAACAAAAAGAAAAAAAAAATCATAAAAAAGGAAAACACATGAAAGAAACGTAAGTTTCAATCTTTTGTTCAGCGTGTCTCTGACTCTTAAACTAGATCGTAGTTGAGAAAAAGAGAAAGAAGTTGCTGTAGGTATTGAGTTTTATGTCGCTTCTATTAAAAAAACTCAAAAATTGTTGCACGAAGCAATTTGTTGTAAAAGAAAAAAGAAAAAAACAAGGAAAATAATAATTATCCTTGTTGCTTCGTGAATTTTCAGAATTGCTTTTTCCGTATATCGTTGTCTTTTTTGTGAAAAATCGATAGTCGTCACATTGGGTCTTTTGTGATTTTAAAGACAAGCGAGAGAGAGAGAGAGAGAGAGAGAGAGAGAGAGAGAGAGAGAGAGAGAGAAAGAATGGGCGAGAACATGAAAAGAAAGAGAGACAGACGAAAACACCATACTGTGTATCGTACCACCATGTTTTTGCTGTCTTTAAAAATAATTGTTTCATTGTTTTTCTTTGTTTTCTTTCTAATCGATTATCGATCCTTCGTCCTTTGAAGTTTTGCGTGATAGCCGATATAGCGATAAAGAAAAACTATCGAAACGAAAAATCGTCTTATGAAATACAAAGAAAGAAGAAATCCTTGTATTAATTACGTTAATAGAATAAAGTGAATCGTTCTTAATTTCAGTGCCACGTTATGGATGGTCCTTATTTTATAATAGTAGATAATTGTATACTTTTGAAAAATAAGAAGGATCTTGTTCGTAATAGAACTTTGCATATATTCCACAATTGCCGTGATTCCATACACAGATACACATACATATAAACAATACATAACATCTATGGACAATATATTATTATGTGTACAGAGTGAGATTTTTTTAGTTATTACAATTTTTCAATTTTTGTAATCATCGTATGAAAAAAATGTTAATAAATAAAAATCGTATTGTTTCGATATAACTATTATAATTAAAAAAAATTATACTTTGTTGAGATTATATATTTTTTTTTTTTTTTACAAATAATGCTAGAATTTATGCTAGGATAAATTTATTTTTGTTTTTTTAATCAATTTGCCAATTGATAATATTAATAAATCATTATTATAATTAAATCATATCACTTAAAAAAAGCTTTAACGTATGTCCAATGAAAGAAACTAAAAATGTTATTTATATAAGTATATTGAAATCATACGATTATTATTTAACATTTTTCGCGGTAGAAAAATTCTAATAATTGTTGAAAAGAAAAAAATAAGCTTGCAATTGCTTTTTTGAGATTGGTTACACAATGATATATTCGTTTGGGCGCACATCTTAGAGGGAAAAAGAAACAAAAGTGTCAGCTAAATTGAAATCATATATAAAGAGGAGGTACGCACACCGATTATCAATAATATCGACGGAATGGTTGCCTTCAGGCCTTCATCCTATTTTAGGCATAGCATATTTTTCTAAGATTGTATCATGATATTATTGGAAGTAGAATTTTGCCTATGAGGAGAGTGAATGATAACGATGAAATATTCATAGATACACAGAAAAAGAAAAAAATGAAGAACAAACGAGAGTATGAACGATCGAATGAATGAAAGTAAGGAAAATAATTTCAAAATCAATAAGAAAATAGAACGAATTGGAAAAATAATTAGAAAAAATAAAACAATGTTCGTACTTTGCTGATTACATTAAGGACGTAATAATGCTTGTAATTATTACACGATTGATATTAGTATATTTACAATTTAAGCGATTAAAAAGAAAGAAGTAACGTCGACTTTATTCATATATGTATCGTTACGATTTTATCATCTTTTTGACAAGAATATATTAGATGTAGTATATCTTAGGTTCTTTCGTAGATGAGAAAGAAAAATTATCTCAATATGTTATTTGTTTCTACGCCTATGATCCATATAACTTCTAATTTTGTTTCCACGTACCTCTTTATTATAAATCTCTCTTTAATCTTTTAATAATTATATATTGATCTCTCTCATGATCATTCTTGACTATTTATAATTATAGTTAATTATATTTATGTATATTTAACAAAAATATATATATATATATATATATATATATATATATATATATATATATAAAATATATATATATATATATATAAATTTATCACCTTGAAACAGATTCGGCAGATTATTTGGCGCTTAATCAAGCTTTGCAAAATTGTACATAGTGTGCACTTTCAAATATGTCTGCCATTTTTATTGATTCAATCAATCGATATAATTTATTGATTGAAGAAATTAATAATAATTTTTCTAAAACGTTAATTCTTAGCAACTAAATGAAAGTTGCAATGCAATCTTAGGACAATAAGATATATAGAAGGCACGAACTAAGTTTTCGCTTATTCAAATTATATGTAAAAATATTGGCGTGAAATAAGATTATGATCACTAGTTTAATGATTATTTCATATTGTGTTATCATAAATTTGATAGCACTCAAAAATTAATGACCAATAAATATATGATTAAAAATAGAAAATAGAACTGTTCTATTTTCTTATTTTAGTCTTTTTTTTGTCTAAAAAAAAAAAATAACACATTAATTTAAATATTTTAAAAAATTAATTAATTTTAATTTCTATTTTTAATAAGTAATACGTAATTAATAAAAATTAAAGTAATAATTGTACTTCGTTCGCGCCTCGTTTATAAATTAACTCAATGCGCATGCGCTTGAGTTGTTTTTATTGTGAGTATCGAACTATAAGCATAGTATAAACGCTAGAGAAGAGGTTATCGTGTGCGTCTATAATTTGTATGTGTTTTTCAATATTTCTAACCAAAAGGGTTTTTAATTTTGAATTAATTAAAAAAAAATTTCAGTTTGTTGTTCGAATTAATATAAGAAAAAGCTAAAATGTCGATTGGAGTACCGATAAAAGTACTCCATGAAGCGGAAGGTCATACCATAACCTGTGAAACAAATACTGGCGAAGTATATCGCGGCAAATTGATAGAAGCCGAAGACAATATGAATTGTCAAATGCAAAATATCACTGTAACTTATAGGGATGGTCATGAGGTGCAATTAGAAAATGTTTATATTAGAGGTTCGAAGATTAGATTTCTCATATTACCAGATATGTTGAAGAACGCGCCAATGTTTAAACGACCGGGAGGAAAAGGTTCAGGAACCGCAGGCAGAGGAAAATCTGCTATCTTACGTGCCCAAGGTTTTTTATAAGATTATATTTTTGTTCCAAAATATGCAAATATTTAAATCAATAAAATACTTTCTATTTCATTGATTTATAACGTTTTATGAAGTGTTCAATCAATTTGTTTGGTTATTTATTTATTAATTTTTAGCTCGTGGAAGAGGTAGAGGTCAAAATCAAAGAGGTAGAGGAACAGGTTCTGCACCTTGGCTTAATCAACAAAATCAACCTGGAGGATCTCAAGCAGGAAGAGGACGAGGTTAAATTGTATGATAATAGGAGAACTTATAATAAGAAAAAAATTATTGAATTGAATCTGTAACTAATTTTTTTATATCGTTTATAAAAGATGTTTCAATAAATTCCATTTGATTGCAAAAATATTAAAATATTTTTTCATAAATCTTCGAAAAAATATTCTTATATTTTTATAAAATTTTCCTAAAATAAATGTGAAAATTAAAAAAACTTTATACACTTCTGACTTATTTAATATTATATTCGTATTAATTAAAAATATTTGAATACAAGATTTTGTGAAATCAAATACAATATTTTTTATCGTTTGATATATATTTGAACACGTTTTTGCGTATATTCTCATTTGCTTAACAAGCCTAGATTGCGCTGCAATCGATATATTGGTATTTAATGTTGTACAATGTCAACCTTGTGATCTACCTCGGTTGACTATGCGAAATGATTAAAGTTGACACGAAAGTTATTGGGAATGGTGAGAATAATTAATTATTAATTTATTAAAAAGAATTTTAATAATTATTCTTCATACTTGAAATTCGTTTTTTTTTCCTCTTTAATTGATCGATAAAATAAACTTTTTGTAAAAATATTTTTACAAATAAGGAAAAATTGTGAAAAAATAAAAAATTAATCGGTATGGAAAGAAATGAACAAAAATATGAGGACGAGACAACTGAACAACCAGTGGATTATAGCAAAAAGTATAATGAAAGAAAAACGGTAATTGAAAATCATTCAATTGAGCACTGTTCTCGAACTGATCGACCTTGTAAAAAAGAATTTGGAGAACGTGATTCCAAAGTAGATTTATTTGGAGATTATGCTGAAACTGATCTTGATCAGCCAACAGATTATAGTTTACGATATGCCGAAGATGATACTGACGATGACGAAAAACAGAGTGCTGAATACTTTCCAGGAAGTGTACAAGAAGATACTGTAAAAACATATTGTACTGAAGGAACTCCATATGAAACACCTTTTAATTTTTCAACTGCAACTTCTATGTCTGACTTGCGCCTTGAAGATACAAAAGAATCTGTTGATTCACAGAAAAAGCTTAATAAAAAAGTTCTTGAACTTAGTCTCAAAGAAGATTCAAATTATGAACATACATTAACAGTCAATTGTAATGAAGATCGTTCACTTCTTGTTGAGAAGGAATTAGAAGTTTCTAAAACCATTTCTGAACCATGTAAATCTAATTGTCTTTCTTCTGAAAAATTGCTTAATTATTACCAAACAGGAACATCTAATGGCTTATCTCGTGCTAATTCTCTAAGTTCACTTGGTAGTGCAATGACACAAAGAAATAATGTTACTGAGATATCTAAAGTATCTTCTATAGATCCTTCTGACAAAGGTGATAATGTATCAGAAATTTCAGAAAGAGCAGATCATACTACAAGTAGTACTAATATTAATATATTACGTATTCCTGATGAAAATGATAGCTCTGTAGAAGGAAAAAATAATTCTAGAGTTGTAGATAAAGAAGGTTTATTATGCTTATATTTTGTAAATTTTTAAAATATAAAAAATTTTAATTGTATTTATTGTATTCATTATTTCAGGAAAAATGGTTACATTCAGTAGACAAGATTATTATGCAGAGCAAACTCCTTTAATGTTTTCACGTTGTAGTTCTTTGGGTTCATTAAGTGGATTTGAACAACATTCTATACATGATGATCGTAGTTCCATTCATAGTGATTTCAGGTAATTTAGTAAATATTATAGAACAAATTATCTGAAAAAATTTATAATAATAATTATACTAGAATTCATATTTAATAGCCGAAGGACCAGTGGTGTTGTATCTCCAAGTGAATTACCAGATTCACCCACACAAACTATCCCTCCAAGTCCTCATAATCATAAAAATCAATGTGCAGATTTTATAACCAAAATACCAGAAGAAGCAGTAAGACCGTCGGTTCGACATTTATGTATGCAATGCTATTGATCGTTAGTGAAAGATTAATTATAAGAATTTTAGTTTAAAGAGTATTTCAATGAATATGCTCTTAAATTCTTTACTTAGTTTTTTAATAGATATTATTTTCAGCATTTTCGAAATGTCACGCTCCAAGAACCAGTGTTTTCGAGGATGATATTGCCACATTTAAAGAGGAATCAACTCCTATTGAATTTTCTACAGCTACTAGTCTCAGTTCTTTAACTATCGATGATGAAATGAAAATAACGAATATTTCCAAATCTCAAAATGAACTAAAAGAATCATTGACTGAGTTAGATAAAAATAGCAAACTAGATTCTTTGGAAGAAAAAATTAGTAATGGAGAAGTTGAAAAAGATCAGGAACAAGTAAGCGATGGTGACGAAGATGACGAAGATTTGTTGGCTGCATGTATCAGTATGGGAATACAAAATAATAGGTACTTTGCATTATACTAATATTAGTTATTACATATTTTTTATTTTATTTTGAATTTATATATTTTTCTGTAATATTAATATTTTTAAATATTACAGATATAGACAATCATTCAAAACGTCCACAGGTCAAAAATCATTACAATCGGAATCATCGAATATTTTGGTACGCTGTCAAAGAACGTCAATTTCAAATAGATTGGAATCTTCAGTTCCCATCACTGTTACTTCTGTGGATGTTCCAGTGACAGTTTCGAAAGTTAATAAATCTGCAATAGAGGTTGTTGCTGCTTCAGATACAGTACATGTTTATTGTACGGAAGATACACCTGCCGATATTTCTCCAGTGGGATCGCAATCAAATCTTTCAGCATTGTCTATGCCAAGTTATGATCATCATTCACATTTTCCTCCGTATTCTTCATTTCCTTTAAATGATATTTACTTTTGGGCATCTCAAAGCTAATGTAAAATTTTAATAGAGTTCATTTTTTAATAATCTATGAAAACTTTTTTGTTAAAAGAATTTATCGAATTCTTTTTAAAAAATACTATATTTGAATTTGTGATGTTTCAAAAAAGTTTATCACTATCATTAACTATCCATTTAAATTTGAAGTATTGAGAATATTTTTGTTTATATTATTATGTTTGTGTTGATAAAAATTTGTATATGATATTGATAAAAAATTTGTTTTTTAACATTATATATCAAAAAATTATGATAACTTTTAAAAAAAAAATTTTTTCTTTACTTTTTACATGAATGAGATATTTAAAAAAAAAATATTTCTTATTTCTTCTTAGTTTCGTTTATTTATATACATCGAATGTTGTCAAAAAATACATATTTAAATGGTTATCTACGATTTTTCAGAAGTAGATTATTGTATTTCTAAAAATAAGAGATTTTCTCTCTATTTGGCGAAGAATTATTTCGTTTTTTAGCTTATATAATTTAGTACGATATATTTTTATAATTTACTTCTCATAATGAATTTAATGCTACTTTTACCGCAGTATGTGATATCTTCTTTTCACGAAATAAAAAAGAAACATATGTACTTTACATAAAAGTAAATAACAGTTGTAGTTTTGAATGATATTTGTGGCTGATTAAAATAAAACTTAATTGGTTTTTATAGGACAGATACAAAATATGAAATCATAGCTTCGACAATTCATGCATTCACAAAATACAAATTGTTATATATATATATATATTCGGCGCTATTAAATTATTGTATTAATTGCGTTCGACATTCAAATAACAATTAATAAGAATAACAATAATAATTAATAAGAATTAAATGGATTCATTACATCTCAATGACTTTGAAAAAAATAAAAATAAAAATTAGTGATTACTTCAATTTAAAATGTCAGTATGGGAATACAAAATAATAGGTACTTTGAACATTAAACGTAATGATTTATTAAATTTTAAGAAGTTTTAGTAAACAGCATTAAAATTTTCAGGATAGTGTTTTTTGTTTTAGAAATTGATTGAATTTAGTTCAAAAAGAATGAGAAAATATATAACTAACAGGATAGAGATAATACTTTGAAAAATAGCAAGAAAGACTTAATATTTCGAAGAGATGCCGCAACAGAAAAAAATAATCCAAAAAAAAAATTTTTTTTATAATTTTCATCTTATCATTATGAAAATAGTAATAATAGATTGTTGAAATTTTTTTTAAACGAATTCTCTGATTAAAATGAATTCAAATATAATATAGATTAATTTTATTAATAATCAAATTGTTATAAATAGTTATCATATAATATTAATGTTTATTTGCAAGTTCATTTTTTCTAATTATTTATTGTTATCAGTCATTGAGATTCGAAATGGATAAAAGAAGAAAAAAAAATCGTTTAAAATTTAATCGAATATTACTTTATTTTTCGATCATCATAAGATGTTATAACTATAATTATATATAATTATATAATTGACATATATCTAATTGATAGTTATACAATATTTATAACAAATGTATGAATAGCCGAACTTGAAATTTCATATTTCGAATTTATCTATTTTCTTGGCAATCAAAGTATTAGATACTCGATAAAGTACTAATGTTTTTCGAAATATTTCGAATAAGTTTTATTGTATGGCCTAGTTTAGGTGCTTTCTTTAATTGCTAGTATGAAATTAAAAGATGTATTTATAGGTTAACTGATTTGGTAAGATAAATATGTATATTTCATATTTGCGATTAAAAGTATTAATTGTTATATTGTCATAGCATCAACGTTTAATAAAGTTTGTAACTTTGTTGTAAAAATGCATTTTTTATACAATTTTTTTAAACGAATATATTGATATTATTTTTATCATCAATCCTTCACTTATTTCACAAAAGATTTACTGTAAATTTTCAAATTTATAATATAAAGGATGTTCAATGCTATAATTTCTTAGGGAATAAATGTACAGTTAGTAATCTTATCGAAACCGTTAATTTTTAGACTGGAAAAATAATGTGCGTTAAAGATGTACCGTTTGAGAACAAAAAAAATTGTAGTTATTAATATAGAACTTTTAATAATTGATAGATATTTTGTAATTATATAAACAAATTTTCTACAAAAATATTTAGAAAAAATTCAAATTAAAAATTTGTAATTATATAAACAAAATTTTTGTAATTATATAAACAAATTTTCTACAAAAATATTTAGAAAAAATTCAAATATTTTTACATTTTTATTACTATTTCTATTTCTATTTCAATAAAATAAAAAATTTATAAATTATTTAAAATTATTAATTATTTTTCATATATATATTTGAATTTTAATTTTATAATAATTTCATTATTATTTTAAAATTGAAAATTTTTTTTAAATACAATCGTACAATCATTCAAATTCAATGTTATTGATCATTATTAAGAGATCAGTTCACTAATTATGCAATTTTGAAGAGTTCATTGATAATTACGAAGGGTTGTTGGAGCATAAAAAGTACCGCCTTTTGACCGTTGTTTTGTTGCCCTTCGATGAATCGTAATAATCAGTTAGCCGGCATTCTATTCTAGTCTATTTCCTGCTCATATAAATGTCCATGTAGCTATGAACGAACGTTTATAGTGAATTGCGATTTATTTGGAGAACATATCTCCGGTGGTGCACTCGTATTTCGAGGTAATGTTATCAGTGAACAAACGATTTTGGATTGTAATTATTGTAAAGCTATGAAAAGTTAATCCTGAATATTAAAGAAAAAAGTTAAAGGATATTTATTTTTAATATTTTGAATAATAGACTTCCCGTGTTCTATATTATAATCTAATAAGAATATATTATAATATTATATAAAATAGTATTAAATATTTTTGTCGCAAGTCTCATATATTAATATAATAATTCATTTAAATCAGCAGTTCAGATTTTTCATGAATGCGTATCCTCGAAACGCATTTATTCTCGATTCAAAAGTTTACAATATTATTAAGCAATTTTGTATATTAAAAATAAAATGAGAAAAAAGATATTTTTTAGATAGTGGTTTTTAAAAAAGAAAAATTAGAGGAAAAATAACTCTAAATTAATTATTTAAAAATTATTTTTATTGCGTTTATAATTTATACTAATAATATTGAAACAAAATGAAATCTATTCTTGTAATTTAGACAGGTGTTAAATTTTATCGCTTTACGAGTTATTATAACCGGTTATTGAAGTTTGTGATCGTTTTCCTGAATATAGATGCACCTACGTGCATTTTACGTGTTCATATTCGTCATCTTTATGGCTGGCGACGCTACAAGTGATGGCAATACGAATTGGTATACCGGTCTACGCTCTGTGCTTAAGAATTGTCCATTGGAATCTTGGAACAATTCTAGACAAGATGAATTTTTAGAGACATTTAGGAAATGTGTGCAGGAACATGTATTAATCGCTTTAGATTCCCTTTTGGCTGATGATATTATACCAGTATTTGAGGGATTAGTTTTAGTAAGGTATCAAAAAGATAGAATGAATTCTACAAATGAGAAAGAAAGGTAATATCTTTAACAGATTTTTGAAGAATGTTTATGTATTTTTTATAAACAAATTTTAAATCATGCAATTTTTTTGACAAGCAATATATGTTAAAACTTTTTTCGTAATTTTTCATGAATAATTGAATATCCCATTATTTGATTTATGTAGAAATATAGAATATATATTTAACATATCTCTGAACATAATATATATATTTAATTTTTATAAAAAATAATATAATTAAAAAAAATTTTATAAAAAATTCTATAAAATGCAAAAAAGTAGAATATATATTCATGATTATTTCTTTTTTTACTTATATATTTCAGTAATTTAGATGATAATACTAATTGGACAACCGTTATTATGAAAAGACTTTTACGGGTTTTACACACCCACGTATTCAAAATCGATGTGGACCGCTTTACTAATAATATTCTTTCCTTTATTAATAATTCAAAAACCAATATAGATAATTATAAGTTCGAAGGTTTGTATAACATTATATATATTATATATTTTTTATTTTATATTGTAGAATTTTCAAAATTGTAAATGAAAATTGTAAAAAAATATCATATTATATCATATTGTGTTATTTTATTCTTATTCAAATTTTTCCAAGATTCATCGCATAATATTGAACTTGATTATTTTTCTCTTAATCTTCTTAAATATTTTTCGTATTTAAAATTTCATTTGTGATCCGTATTTTCTCTATATGTATATGTTTCCTAAAAAAAAATTATTACTAATTTAAAAAAATGATAATTATCAGGCCGTAGACGTCGTCACCGTCGCAGACATAACCACATGGTGCCACTTATGATGATGGGTTTTCTCTTGATGGGTTCGATCTTAATACCTATGGGTTTTCAATTCCTTGCGGTCCTTGGTGGTAAGGCATTGCTTCTAGCCAAGATGGCTTTGATATTATCCAGTATTCAGGGTCTGAAAAAAATAGCTACGAATGGTGTGAATTATGGACTGTATCACACTCCTGTGGCAGAAGGATGGCACGATAGAAGTCATATAGAGCCCTCGCATTTAGATTTACCTTTCCCACCTCACATTCGTCCTTAAGGTCGGATTTATTAGGTATTATAATTGTTATTATTCAATTTCATATATTTTATCAAATTTTTTATTAATTCTTTTGCTTGATCGACAAAATTGTATCAATTGTTGGACACATTAAATTCTTTTTATGTATGGGAAAAATTGATCGATATTTTTTACCAGAATTTTCAAAATCAGAAATAGAAAAACTATTTCTGTTTGACGTTTCTCCTGAAATTCAGATTAAATAGTTTTTTCTCATCAAATATCTACATAAAGTCAAAAAAATATTCAACTATCAATTCAGTTTATGTGTAAAGTAAATTGTAATTGTAAAAGATCTTTTTCAATATTTTATATATGTATTTGCAAGACAAATAAGTAAATAGATCAATATAAATAAGCTTAAAGAAAAAAAGAGAATAAGAAGGAATTTCTTGATATTATTAAACAATATTATTATATTAAAAATACTATATTAAACAACATCATATCATTTCTGCAGTAAGGTTGATATATATATGTATATTATATAAAACAAATGTTTTTTTCTTTATTTAAAAATTGTGTAAAATATATTAATTTTTGTTCAATTTTATGATAATAAATAAAATTTATTAAAATTAGTTTAAATCTAGGCTTACAATTAGGGTAGGCTTAGTGTATATTCAGAACGTATTAACATATTGTAATAATATATTCTATTTCAGTAAAATTTCTCTATATAAGTTAAAAATTGCTTAAAAATTATAATTTATATAATCTGTAATGTTTTAAAGAATTTTTAAAGAATATTAATTTTAATAATTACACTTCGACTATAATAGAAGAAAAGAAATTGAATTTTATGAATTTCAATTTGAATTTGAATTTTAACATTTTTCATCTTATATATATGTTAGAAAAATATCTATACTAGATTGTTTTTAATCATAAAAAATTGTCAAATTGTCAAAAAAAGTAAATATATCTGATTATTATCAGATTATTATTAATTAAATTATTATTAAATCGAATAGATCAAAATTTAAAAATATCTTCTTTTTTAAAAACAATTTTTGTAAAAAAAATTTTTAAATAAGAAATTTAAAATTTAATTATTAAAAAATAATTAAAAAATTACTATAACAAAAAAAATAATTATAAAATAATTAAATTTAGAATTTAATAATTTATTATAGTTAATTATTAAAATTATATGTAAAATTTAATTATTTATATATATATAAATATTTATATACACAGAATCTCTTAATGTATATATGAAAAAAAGATTTTATATAAACAATGATTAATTCTTCTATTTAAAATTAATCATTAATCATTTCCTAAAAAAATTAATGATTAATATAATTATATAAATGCATATATAACTCTTGCACAAGTAGTTTTACACAAAATTTTATCATAGCTCAACTACTATAATGAATTTCCGATTCTCTAAAGATTAAGAAGATTGTAATCTTCATGTTTCTTCATGATCAGAAAAAAATAATATGAAAAATTCAAATTTGCCAAGTTTTGAACAAAATATGTAAACTAAAGAAAGTTGTCTTTTGAAAAAAAACTTTTATGAGTAAAATCTTATTTTATCTTTTACTTTATATAATCAATTATTCAGAAATTTTTCCCCTTTTTTATTGATAAGATTTTCTTTTCCTTATTGAGTTTATCAATTTTTTTTTTATTAAAATATTTAAATTATTATATTATATTATATAAATTAAAAATTATTAAAATTATATGTGATACTGAAGAATAAATGGAATTCTTCAATTGAATTTAATTAAGTTATTAAAATTTACCAGTTAAAATTAACGACTTTATCTTCAAAGAAGATGTGAATACAGTTGAAGCAAGTGTGTAGTAGATAACAAGGCAAAAGTAAGCATGTTGCGGGTGCAGTTTGAAACAGAAGGGCATTCATGTTACTGATTATGTCATATTTGCATGAACATGGAATTCAGAGACAACAATAGAAAATAAACTTTTCATTTTTTCTTTTCTTGTGTAATATTCATTAATATTATTATTTTCAATTTTAATTAATTAAAAATTAAGTAACTACAAAATTTTTTTAATTAAACAAAAAATTATATTTTCTTGGATTATACAATTTTTATAAAATTAAATAAAAAATTTATTAATTTAAAAAAATATATATATATATAATGTTATAAAAAAGATTATAAAAAGATTATAAAAAAAAAATTTTTATTATTATTATGTAATTTTATATATATTATGAAACAACATTATATATATTGCTCGATCATATTTTTAATCATTAGAATTTTGTTCTCAAAATTCAAACAGAGAGAGAGAGAGATCGTACAAAAAAAATATTTCTCTTATCATTTTTTGCTCAATGAATTATTTAGAAAACATTCTATAGAGCAAAATGTAATGGAAGAATTAATTCAATGTTGTTTTACTTCTCCAAAGAAGAAGAAAAATTGTTTAATGCGTGATAAATAAATTGCAATAAATATTGGCCTCCTGCAGGAAAAAGAACAACGATCTCTCAGTATCGTCAATTGCGAGAAAAGTGAAGATATGCCGAATGTACAATATGGCCGCTCACGTTTCATCCCCCATGGGACCAAGATCAATTAAGACCACTAGCCGTGATGTTTATCTGAACTAGTAATTGCCATAAAGTGTACGATTGGAAGCTTGGCTGTATTTTTGGAAAAAACACTAACCTCTTTAGCTAATTACTTTTATCTATTGATTTCGTACAATCTGTTGTAATTCCTCCATTTTATTAGTTTTAGGTTTTCAAATGCTTCTCTCTTTTTTAAAATATTTATATTATTTTTCTCTTTAATTTCGTTCAAGATTGTAGATATTTATCTTATTTATTTCTAAAGATTTATTTTATCTCGCAATAGTTTGCGGAATATTTAATTTTTTGTTTAATATATAGATACCATTTTTAAAACTTTTTTTGAAGATACTTATGTTGTTCCTCTTTCTGGATATTTATCGTTTTTTTTTTGAAAAAAATTGGAATTTTTTGAATGTTTATTTTATTTTAATATTTATATTATATTATTTTTCAATATTAAAATATAATCTCTTTTTTAATATCATGCATAATTTTTTAGAACTTTATATATATATATATATATTATTCCTTATTTTTGATGTCTTTGAAATTTTTATATTTTTAAATTTTTTTCTAGATTTTTCTTTACAAATATTAAATCATATTTTTAAAACGAGAATTATTTTCTAAACTCGTCAGAAGATGTTCCGAATCCGAAGAAGCAGGATTAATAAAAAAGCATTTTGTCGTATAGAATTTTGAATAAGATAATAAATATTTTAATCGAACATGAATAAAAATACAAATCGAGTATTTACCAAAGTATCGATTATACGAAGTGTTCTACGATTCATTCTACAAGAATAAATTCGATGCCTTCAATGGAGACTTGAATTATTCAAGTCTGGGACGTTTCTGAATTTTATTAAATCACGTTCTCGAGATTTACGATCACAGTTCCCTTAGGGAACTATTGTTTGATCACGTAAAACGTTCTTTACTTTGTTTTCGATGCTTGTCATTAATGTTGCTTACACCGACAACAACATCATAAGTAATTTTTTTTAATAAACCAAATAAATAATATTAATTATTAAAATTTTTCTCAAAAATTCTTTTAAGATTTAAATTAAAAATACAAATATTATTTTCTTCTAATTAATTTATCTGTAAAATTCCAAATTATTGTATAAAATTTATAATAAATTCATAATAAACTTTTTTCTTTTTTTATAATTCTTATATATATAATAAAAAAAAAAAATTGTTTGCCAAAAGTTACAATGTATCATTCCAGTTTATTTTCCTTTATCGGTTTCTGCTATACAACATCCTTTTCAATAGATATCAAGATATCAAAAGACGCTTTAAAATCTCGACCAGCTTTAAAAGATTTTTAGCCTTGCCATGGAAAGGTATATGAGAGAACGTAAACCATTTTATCAACGTTATCGTCGCCAGTTACGTTGCAAGCGTTCGGGGATGCGCAACGTGAACGAATCGCGGGCTGGTCTAGCGACTATAAGAGGGACGCCGTGCGTCGCGACGCCACACAATCTCCAGTTTGTTCTGACGCCAACTCCACGCGCTCTTCCCCCCTACGTTTTAAGAGGATCACAAAGCGACGAAGAGAAGAGGAAAACAGGAAGAGAAATATTCCTCGCAACGGGTACTTTATATATCTTTCAACGCACACGCTCATTTCCGGATATTTGAAGTTTCGTCGGAAAAATGTTCTTAAATGGGTCTCTGTATTGTTTCGCGAGGCTGTTTTTCATCGTTGGATTTTTTAACGCTATTTCTGCTGCAATAAAAGGGAATGATTATCAGCGTTATCACCAACAGGTAAGGGATAAATATATATGAAAATATTATTAAATGATAAGAAATTTAATACACACACACACACACACATATATATATTTAGACATAATTCATTAATATGTAAATGTTAATATAATAAATACAATAACTTATAAATATTTTTCACAAAGACTATATATAATAAGTTATTTAGCACGAGTTGAAAAGAGAGTTTGAATGGATTTATATACATTTCCTGAATCATTTGTTACTCTTTTGTGATAAATTTTTTTTTTATAATTGATATAATTGATTGTCGAATAGAAAATTAATTATTTATTAAATATTAATTTAATCACTAATTATTTTATTTATCGTTAAATTTATTGCAAGTTACATTAAAGTAGGAGGAATAATTTATTGCCACTATGAATATAAAATATTTGAATGTAATTATTCTATTTTTTATTCTATATCATAAATCTATAAATTTATTAATATTATTATTATTTATATTTATCTATATATAAATTAACTCTTGAAATTGGAATGAAATAGAAAAAATGCACTATTGATCTTTAATAATTAATTAAACAAAATTTATTTTTAATCATATATTCTAAAACTAAGGCAATTATTATCTTAATATTATAAAATATTTTAATTTGATTTCATTTCAATCTCCATATATTAGTAAAAAGAATATCAATAACGAAGTTTTGATCGATCATTATCCGGTCGTCGATGGTTACATTTCCCTCCCTTTGTCATGGCAATTAGTTGCATGAGTACGACAAAGTAAGCATGAGTAAAGTCAGGCTTTCGCAACCCTTTCTCCCCTTTGAGCGCTTACTTACTGTTTTCTTCAATTTTAATTAAAACTAAAGATAAATGTTTCAATTCCAAGAAATATATATATTCAATAATCATTTTTTTTATATACAAATTTTCTACATTCATATTCGTTTAAAAAAGAAATTAGGAAAAAGTTGAAAATTAATTTTTTTATATATTTAAATTATATTTTATTACTTAAATCAAATAATTATTCTTATTTTTATTTAGATAATTAAAGGAAAAAAAAATAGATACAGATTAGACATTACAATTTACAGATTAAAATGGTAACATTATTTCTAGAGTTATATTATCGAAAGAGTTATATTCGAAAAAGTTAAAAAACGAAATAAATCAAAAATAAATTTTTAAATATATAGAAAATTAAAATTTAAACTTATATTTTTAACATATATTATTATCTGATATTTCAAATTGTATAATTATATTATTTATGCAATTATGCTACTATTTAAATTATTGTCAATGTCGTTAAAGCATTGTTCATATTATACATTGTTGTTTATATCATACAACATTCTCTCTACGATATCTTTAAAAACCATACTGGTATTATATATCTTGGAAGACAATCCTATTTTAGTTCGTAGTGAAGAGTAGTAATCCAATTAACGAAGAGATACTTTCACGTACCATGTTATTTTATGAGATTTAATGAAATTTTCCAATGAATTCATTTATATCAAATTTTGTTTCGGAATTGAATCTATTGTACATCTTTTATTTTCGAAATTGTGAAATGTAAAAATAATAAAAATATTTGATTTGATTGATATTAATCGTTGATATTCTTTTGCTAGAAAATATCTAGATAGTACATTGTCAAATCATTCGCATAACACAGATATATCTTTTATATTTACAAATGTTTAACGATCTCTGTTATTGTTTCGAAAGACATCTTCTTAACCCCTTATCTTATGATCTCTTCTATGGGTATAATTATGGATAAGTCACGATTTTAGGTAATTATAATTAAAAAAAATTGATGTATAAAATTCATTAGTTTATGATTACCCATAAATTATGATAATTCAACCATAACTATGAAAAATTTCAATAGAGATATTTCATCAACCTTCTATGCATTTCATAAATTTATCAGTAATAAATCCCTGAAAATTACAATTATTTATTGTCAATATAAATGCAATTTAATATGAATAATTTAGAAAAGTCGGATGGTAATTTATCTATAATAGGCATTAAAAAAGGTTATAAAATATAACAATTATTCTTCTTATAATAGACAGAAAATGAAAGAAAATCCATTTTAATCTCCTTTTGTTACCACATGTATAACGGTCCGAGAATGAATAGTAGAGATATATAAATGAGCATAATACGCAGGATAATAGAAAAAGAAAGTTTTGTTAATCCGGATAAATTGAGAGATTGTTATTTAGACGATTTTAAATTTATTGCAAAATGAATATTAATATAAATATATAAAAAAAAATTTTTTCGGAATTGAATTTTCAGATTGAAAACAGTCTTTCATTTGACTATTATATTAACTTCCGGTATATTTTTTATGATTTTAACTTAACGTTTGGTAGAAGTTCGTTCTTTGTGAATGCAAACCGTCACAATGCAAATCCCTATCATTGCAAATATTTACCTTGACTGTATTACATTGTTTGTATCATGATTACGTGCTTTTCGATCATAAATCACTAGTAATGCAACTGATTAATGCATAACAACGTTAATTGGATCGTGTTTCGAAATTTGAGAACAGTAGTGACAAATCGAAACATAATGAATCATATCGTGGTTAAGTTTCGTATTAATCAAGTTATCTGAAATCAAGTTATAATAGATTTATAATTAGAATTATATTAGATTTATGTATATAGAATCTCAACGTTATATAAAATATTTAATGTAAAATATCCAGGTAATTCAGATTATTTAATTTAAATTTACAAATATTTATATTCAAATAATTTAATTGATTTGAACGAAACTTTATTACTTTCTCATTCTTACTTATTACTTTTTTACTTATTCTTCTTTCATGGAAAATTATATAAATAAATAAAAAAGTTTACAAGTTTCGAAAATTTCGAATATCGAAACATTATCACGTTTATAGATTATCGAGTATATAATATCATTTATATATAAGCAATAGTATAGAAGCGGCTTAATGTTATGTCATCGGGCAATTCAGGTTACATATGAGTATCGAAAATCGAAATTAAATAACCTAGTTGAATGTACGATGTATCGACATTTTCAGAAGCTATTAGATTGAAAAAAAAGTCATTCAACTTTGAGGTTAAAAATTTTCGATATTAATTATCAGTTATAAGATACAATTTTTTAAATTTAAATTTTTCAAATATTTCATATTACATTTATCTTTAATAATTGAATCTTATTTTTCTTCTTTTTTAATTGTTCAATTAGAAATTCAATATACATGTACATTTGTATAGGAATTTTTTCAATTTATCATGAAAAAAAAAAATCTTATTTCACGATATTATGATATTAAAAAAATAAAATTTAATAATGTTAATTATCAAATTTTAAAATTAATAAAAGTTTTATCTTAATTAAAAGTTATGTCCATATTCAAATTCATAAAAATTCTATTATTATACGTTTACATGTTATTAAAAAATAATTATCTTACTGCGAAACAACAACTTAACAACTAAAACTACATTAAAACTAAATTAAATTATATAATTTTCTTTATATCAAGTTCTCTCTTCATATCAAGTATATGTATATAAGTATAATTGTTAAGTAAAATGTTTTTCATAAATTTTTCTAAGTATCACCATCAATTAGGATTAGAAATCTTACTTACTAGGTTATTTTAAACCGTCTATTATCTCTATGGTCATTGAGATAGCTAATATCTCTTATACCCAATCAATTGTTCCTAACTGTATATTATTATAACAGTTCTTAATTATTATGGACGTTTCTAAAGATTTTAAAATAAACAAAAATATTTTTATTTTGAAAAGTAAATTATTTTAAAGGTTCTACTTTAATACTTTTTGGAATAATCTTTATTGTGATGAAATTCGGATTTAGATAAGATTTTATGTCTAAAAAGTTTTTTGAATATGAAAAATATAATCATAAAAACATAAAAATATTTAAAAATATTTGAATAACAATAGAAAATATCAATTTAAAGAATTAATATTAAATAGCGAATTTCTATTGTATATTCATTTAATAAAAATCGAAAATCTTCGAAGTTTTCAAACGTTTGAAACAAAACGGAAATTGACGTGCCGACTTTTTTAGATATTATAATCCAATACTATTCGAAGGTTTTATCATGATTCTAAAAATATTATAGATATTGCAGAGTTCATTTATTCTTGTGATTCTCAATCCTTAAATATTTGATCACATTAGGCATAACTTTTTTTCCTATTTTCAAATAAAATGTAATGTAAATAAATAAATTAAATACAATATTTAATTTATTTTTTTTTGTCACTAAATGAAATAAAAAAAAAAGAAAATTTGGAAACTGAGAAAGAAATATTTAAATGATACGAAATATAAAATATAAAAATATAAAGTATAAAATATAGAATATTGGAAACTGAAGAATAAATATTCAATATTAAATATTGATTAATAAAAAAATCGTAACAAAATCAAACAATTTAAATAAAATTTTAATATTGGAATTATCGATCCATCAAAGCAAATAATATTAACATCAATAGCAAAATTAATATTAATTTTTATTTTACAGGAACATATATTTATTTTAATCTAATTATATCATGTATTTCATACATAAATACATATTTTATACCAGAAAAAAATGATAAGCTGATGAGAATTTTTATTTATTTTTATATTAAAATTTATATTACAATTTATATTTATATTTTTTAATTACGTTTCATTATAATATTTAATATTTTAAATTTTTTTTCTTCTTTATACTACATTGAATAGTATAGAGTTATGTGTTATTAAAAAAAAATTAACATGAAAAGTTTGTTCAAAACTTGTGAATTCTTTGTTATTAATCACTAGATATTTATTTGTTGAATTTTCTTCATATATTCGTATATATTCATACGCATATTATATCACAATGATATATGCTAATAGATGTAGAAAATATTCGTCCATTGATCAATTTTAAACAAAATTCCAAAAATATTATTCATTAATTAATTTTTTATAAACAATAAATAGATAGATATTCTTGAAAATCTTTAGAATAAATGCAATGCAAAAAAAATTATAATATACATATTAAATATTTGTACTTATAAATTCCATCAAGAAATTGTAATTATGTAAAATTGTAAATTAAAATTATAATTGTAAATTGATGCCAGAAATTAATCCATTATGAAACTTCATTCCTTGCAATTCATCAGAGATCGACAAATTAATATCGATGGAAAGCAATTTTCTTTCTGTGGTTTCAATGAGTTTACATTTTATTGCCTTATAAAATTTTTCTCAATAAAACTTTGAAATTAATTAAAAATAACTGTATTTGTTTTAGAATTTAGAATTAGATTACATAAAATTTTCATGAAAAAGTTTTGTAAATATTGTAAAAATATTAAATATTACTCAATATTTTAAAATATTTTTCAAATTCTAAAAGAATATCGATGGTTGATAGTATAGATAATAATAATTGTGATTATCTATGACAATCATGCCGTAATATCTGTCTATCGATAAAGATATTTTCATAGAATATCACATAATAGGATTAGTTTTCCTTTAGGCTATTTCTAATATCGATTATTCATCGATTGTTCGTCAGCGTAGGAACATAATTTATAAAATTCTACTAAAATGCTTCTAAATAATATTTTAATTATTAAAGAATAAAGATTTATTTTTTAAACGAATAAAAACTTCTTTATATAATATTCTCTTTGTGTCTATAAAGTATTATTAAAAAACAAGAAAATTTATTATAATATAATTGAAAACATTTCTACATTTTCTATTTAATATTAATATTATTATTTGTCACTTTTTATTCTTCAGAAATTTTATTTGTGTGATAAAGAAAAATTTATTTTTAAAATTATTAACAACATATTGTTTATTATGTATCAAAATTTTTAATGATATTTTATTTTCATTACTTATGTAGTTCAATTACTTTTTAACAATATAATTTTATTTACAAATTAATCAATAGATTATTTCTTTTATTTAAAATAAAATTTAGAAAAATGAAAGGATGCATTTTTTCTGAAAAAAATTTTTATTATATTTTTTTTTTCACAGATTTCTGGAGATCGTTTTTCAAAGGATTTCTATCGTCAAGACACGAAAAATAATTTATTAAATGCTTATATGCGTTTTAAACCCGTTACAGGTATATAAATACCATCATGAATATTTAATAGTATAATAGTATAATATATAATTATTATATTTATCAACAGAAGAGAAATCAAAATATTTCGTGTATATATACGAACGATCGAATGATCGTTGCTTTTTTCGTCTTTGAAATATAGAATAATTTCAAAATTGACTTTATACTTCTAGATGATATTGACTTTCGTTATATTGACCTAATCATATATATTTTATATTATATCTATATCCTACATAAGACACTAATATAAAAGATATTAAAATATATGATAATAAAAATAGATATATTATTTACAATATTTATATTCTTTTATTTTATTGATCATCTGTTTGTAAGTTCGAGATTTATGAATAATTATGAATTTATGAATGGTAATTAATAAAATTTAGTGACTTTTTGAAAATTTAATAGATTTTTGTTATTTCATATCAAATTAGATTCGAATAAATAAATTAAATTATAAATAATATCGTGATTATTAAATACCAACAATATTTAAAATAATTTATTAATAATAAATAAATGTTTAATAGTTTAATTTTATTTAAATATTTATTAAGTGTAATATTCATTAAAATACTCAATATAATTATAAATCATAATAGATTAAATTAAAAACATCTTCGTTTTCATTTCTTTTTCACTTCTTTTTTTAAGTAAAATATTCTTTTACAGATTGCATGTTCGTCACATCAGAGCCAGGATATTTCTTATATACTTCAAAAAATGACAACGAGGAAGTTTGTGGAATTTATTTTTTAGCTGGACCGGATCAGAAAATAGAAATCAACTTCATCACTTTTGATATACCCTGTGAACATCGTGGATTAGTTTCGGTAAGGCAAATATTAATCAATTTTGAAAAAAGATTAAAATAAATGTTAAAAGAAAAAAATTTAAAGAAAAATTAAAACGAATAATATAATTTAATAGATTTTACACATGTACAATTATATACAATTATATATAATGAAAGTTATTATATTGATGATTTCTTTGCAATAATCTATTTTTCTAAAAACCAATTTGTATCCAAGCCAAGATGTATTTATAGTACACATACATATGCACTTTATTTATTGGAAAAGAAAAATTTTCCAATGCATCATAATAAAAAGAAGAACAAAGGATTGCGACACAACAATGTCCATTCAGAATATATTTTTATATTGTGCAGATCATTGATGGTTGGGAATTAAACGGCGAAGTATTTCCCAGTGAAATGGACCATCAGTTACCACTTAAACAAAGAAATAGCGAATTCTGTGGTAAAAATATCGGTGTGAAAAGGATTTTCACGAGTTCTCAGAACATTGCAGTTATTCAATACAGAATTCCAAAATCAGGAAAGGGATTCTCGTTACTCGCAAGATTCTTGAAAAATCCTAGACGTAAGTAAAACGCGTAAAAAAAAAAAAAAAATGTATTTATATTTTAAAAATTTGAAAACTTATTTGTCATTGTAAAATTCATTATAATTTTGAATAATAATTTTTCATAAAAAATTGATCAAAAAAAGAAAATCTATCATTTTATAGCCTGTAATGTCTTAGCGGCAAGCTTAACCGAGCCATATACGTTACGAAATTATGGACAACGCATAAATTGCACTTATGTCGCTCTCTATCCGGGTTCTGTGCAAGTAATCGCATTGGGCGTTGGAGTTTCAAATTTTCTCGATTCCACTCGCACCATTGAGACCGGAACTATACGCAAAGTTTGTATCCCTTTTGTTCTTTCATACATACATGTAGGTTTGATTAATCTTATATAATAAATAAAATTTAAATTTTTAAGTGAAAAATATTCTAAAATAAAAATTAATAATAAATAATATTATTATTTCTAGTGTGATGAATCTAGTCCACGTGATCAAGTAATAATTGGAGGTAGCTATGGATTAGATACTTCTAAAGTTCAGATAATTGATTCCATTTGTGGAATAGATTCTAAACCAGGTACAATACAATTAGTAACTTGTTGATATTGTATTGATTTCAATTAGATAATTAGCTTTCCATGAATTAATACAAAAAATCAATTTTAATATCTTAAACGTAACTTATTTCTTATTCTAATTGAAAATATGATTAATAATAAATCGATTTTAATTAACAATCATAAAATAGTATATAATATATATTTCTTAAAATTTCAGATTATCGTAAATTGACGGAATATAGCGTTACCTCTGTTCGTTTAATATCAAGTGGTTTTTTCGATAATTTTGTAACAGTACAAATTCAACCTCTCAAGAACGAATTGTTCAATACAAATATTGGTATTTAATTATTAGTATTAAAAAAAAAAAAAAAAAAAAAAAACATCTACGATACTTTGAAGTGATTCGAATTCCATTGTAATTACATTTATTATCGAATCAAACTGATCAAGATCTCCCAAAAATTCTAGATGTCTTTCATAAATTTATCGAAAAATCGTCACAAATCTCTTGATTATACATTCTATTTATGTAAATTTTATAAAAATACTTATGTGTGAATGTTTTTTTTACTAGATTAAATTTAGCTAGATTAAATATTTTTGTGAAGGGATGTATATGTTTTAATTGTGTGATATCAATTTTTTTCTTAAATCGAAAAGAAAAATGTTTTATTTTTTAGATACTTGTTCAATCACGAATCAATAATTCGTGATTTGATCATGATTTTATTATTTGTGATAAATGGATTTAAATATTTATTAAATGTATAGATCATTCCTAGATTTAAACATATTAAAGAAAGGCCTCAAGTTTTTATTCTTTTAGAATTGTAGATTGATTGAAACATGCCAATTGTTTTTAACGAATTAATAGAATAAACGTTAATTTCTATTTATTTATTATCAAATTTTATTACAGTTAGATTAGTACAGATAGTACAATTTTTTTTACTGATTTTTAGAGATAGTATAATTTTTTATTGTTATAATGATGCGCTTGTTTGTTTAAATAAAATATTTAATTTGAAACATCATTTAAGAAATTCATTGTATCGAATTAGAAAACCATTGAATTACTTAATAAATTGAGTACTTGATTGAGAAAAAATTAAGTATTCAATAATTTTGGATATTCAAGTCAATTTTGAAAATATTCCTCTGACAATAAACACTTTTCGTTAATTTTTTTGATTTTCATCATTTATAAACTATGTGTATTCAAATTGTTGCTAAGCAACTCAAGTGTACACAAATCATCTCATACAGTTCTATAGTGAAATAGAAGCTTACGTTGCTCGAAGTGCAGCAATATGATTGCAAATCTAAACAATTTTGAATTTATTTAATAATAAGTTGATGTTAAGTGATCACTAAATATCGTAATGTTACTTAAATATTTGGGCAATGTTATGCCCCAACAGGTGAGTACAACTCTTAAACTTAATTTGAAAAAAAAAATAATTGATCAATGTAATATACAAATTGTTGTAATTATTATAAAAATATATTTTAAAAATATAAAATACAGCACTTTAAACGAAATAATACAATATTATTAATGAACTAAATCGATATAAAATAATAATAAGAATAAAAAGTTTATTTTATAAAATAAAATAGGATAGCGAAAATCGAGTAGTGAGTATAGTTTGGTCACCAAATAATTTAAAACTTGCTATCGCCTCCTCTGATCGTTCTATATATCTCTTTGACGAGAATTGTGTAAAACGAGATAGATTTTCCACAAAACCTATTGATTCAAAGGTACGTATGCTAAAAGAAAAATTATTTTTTGAAATAAATTCTTTGTTATGAATAAACTATTAATTTTTTCCCAGTTTGGTAAAAAGAGTTACGTAATCAAAAGTATTGCGTTTTCCCCAGATTCGACAAAAATAGCAGTAGGTCAAACTGATTGTATAATTTATGTATACAAAATTGGAGAACAATGGTACGTAATAAAAAAAAAAAAAATTAAATTTTTTAATCCCTGTATAAATATATTCTGTAAATATTTTAAATTTAAATTTAATGTTATTTTACAGGGGAGAAAAGAAAGTAATTTGCAACAAATTTCGTCAAAGTTCTCCAGTAACTTGTTTAATTTGGTTAATTGAAGGACCAATTATTGTTGGTTTGGTAGATGGTAAGGTTCGCGTAGCATTGGTGAAGTCTCAAAAGGCTCAAACGCTTTATACAGCTGATTCGACAACAATTGCGTTGGTTTCAAAGTAATTTATCTTTTTTGTGTTTATATTTGTAAAAAATGATATGATATAGAACAAAAATTCTTTTTTATGATATTTTTCTTTTTTAAAATCACCTCAAATTGTGCTATAAACATTCTATTTATTCTATTACATTCTATTAAAAACAAAAGAGATATTTAATTTGATATCTTTTAATTGAGATACTTTATAAAAATTCTTTTAAAAATCTAATTTAAATATAATCTAATATATATTTAACATATCTTTCATAAATCTGATGAAATCGTTATATTTTATAAATATTTTCTTTCTATTTTATAGTATACGAGGAACTGCTTTCCTATCAAGTCACGCTGACGGTAGCATTATAAAATATAATTTAACCGATGATGGAAATCATGAACCTTCTGGACGTATTTGTACTCATACCGTACCAGCATATGCATTATCCTGGACACAGTCTCATATTCTGGCTGCAGGATGTGATAGACGCGTAATATTTTATGATACTCGTGGTAAAATAGTAAAAACTTTCGATTATAGTCGCGAAAACGAGAAAGAAATCGCAGTGGCTTGCTGCAGTCCTAGTGGACAGAGTATTGCTATTGGTTCTTGGGATAAAATACGAATCTTGGATTGGAGTCCTCGACGTTCGATCTGGGAGGAGGCTAATACGAGATCATTGCCTAATTTTTATACTGTCACAGCAATATCTTGGCGTCGTGATGGTTCCAGGTTTGCTTGCAATTAACTTATAATCTTATTTTTAAAATATCAGAGATTTTTTTAAAAATTTTCGTAAATTATCTATATTTTATCTAAAATCTATTAAAAATTTTTGTTATTATTCTTTTAGATTACTCATAGGCAGTCTTTGTGGAGCCGTAGAACAATTCGAAACAGTGTTGAAAAGAACAGTAATCAGAGGAAGTCACGAAGTAGCTTATGTTGGACCTAGTCAAGTAATTATTCGTCCACTACACGAAGGCAATCGACCTGTGATCATTAGATCACAAACAGGATATGAAATAGAAGATGTTAAAGTTCTAGGAAGAAGTGATAATAATGTGGTAGCTCGCACAGCTAGAACTCTACTTCTTGCTGATATTGAATTTAACCTCATCAGTGAAATTCCTTGGGAAGAAAAAACTAATACCGAAAAATTCTTTTTTGAATATCCAAGAGTATGTTTAATTTTCTGCTCAGGAGAATTAACTATTGTTGAATATGGAAATAACGAAGCTTTAGGTTCAGTAAGAACAGAGGCAATTAATCCTCATGTAGTCAGTGTAAGAATCAATGAAAGACAAATTGCTGGAACACCAGACATCAAAAGACTTGCTTATTTGCTGGATTCTAGAACTGTTCGTATAATGGATTTGATAACTGGGCTCACTGTTGCAATGATTTCTCATGATGTGCGTGTAGATTGGTTGGAACTGAGTGAAACGGGTCATAGATTGTTATCTAGAGATAAAAGAGCCAGGTAAGTAAAGTTTTTTTCTTAAAATATTTTTATTTTTTAACTTAAAAGTAAAAATATTACCTATGTTATTATAGATTTAAGATATATAAAAATTAGATCGAATAGATTTTGTTAAGATATTTAATCAGAAAAGACAAAGAAGACAATAAAATTAATCAAATATAGAAATCTTTTTTTAAGATAATAAAATATATATATAATATATAAAGAAATGACACATATAAATATAGATAAAGATTAAATAATGGCAGAAAAACAAAAATAAAATAAAAAACGCATCTTTTACGATACGGAATCCACAAAGTTGAGGAATCATCCGCCATCTTTGAAGTATCATAAATAAAATACGTATAGAGAAGAAATAATAGTAACAAGAATAGAAATGAAAAAAATTCGAAAATTCCATCTTTCTAGAGTGCTAAATATATTTTCGAAAAATTTTTAATAGATTGCAATGATTCATAATTCCTAATAGTTTATCCACAATTTAAATATAAAAATGATTTATATCTAGTCTGTGTTCTATAAAGTTCTAAAAATTTATTTTATTTTTCTATTTAAAAAACTCATATACACATTTACTACTAATAATAATTAAAAGATTTATAAATTCATCTAATACATATATTTATATTATAAAAGATTGAAGAAAATTTTTTAAAATCTTTATTAATTTTTAACTTTATTAATTTTTGTGATTGAATTGAGTTAATTCTTCTATTCATCTGAAGTTTTTATATCTTTTGACAAAATTACAGATCTAATTTGGTTTTTTATCTTATTTTTAAAAAGATCTTTGTCATTTAAGAGATGATATTAGCAATCAATTCTTACTTTATCCTTTTCTTTCTTTTTGTTTATATTTATATTTTATTTGAGAGATGATGCTTATAATCTTTTTTTCATAGGTTATGGCTCAGTAACGAATTAGGTGGAAAAACTTTATTGTTAACTGGAGTTAGTTTCGCTTCCTGGGTACTAGGTAGTGATGTAGTAGTGGCCCAAACTGGACAAACTTTGGCAGTTTGGTATAATGTTGATGCTCCTGAAGTAGCCACTTTAATTTCTGTTCGTGGTGATGCTGTAGATATTGTTAGAGAAGATGGAAGAACTTCTATCACAGTAGAAGAACTTGGAGGCAAAGTAGCCTATTTGCTAGATGAATCATTGATAGAATTTGGAACAGCATTACATGATAATGATTTTGGTAAAGCATTATTATTTCTAGAGGATTTAGCTGATAGACCCCAAGCAGAAGCCATGTGGGAAAATGTAGCTAGAAATGCAATGGCTGCCAGACAGCTATTAATAGCTGCCAGATGTTATGCTGCTCTTGGAGATGTAGCCTGTTCTAGGTAAATATATTTTATATTTTACTTCTTAATTATGTTTTTATTGCTTTATATTTGCTATATATTTTAACAAATTATAATACTAAATTATTGCTTTTTCAGATTTCTAAAAAATGTAATAGAAATTGGTGAAAAATATAGTGTAGAGACTGGACATGATCCACTTTCAAATCCAGATTGTTGGGCAAAACTTGCAATTCTAAATGGTGAATTAAAAACTGCAGAAGCAATTTATTTAGAGCAAAATGAATTAAACCAAGCTTTGGATATGTATCAAAAGTATTGGCATTGGGAAGATGCATTAATTTTGGCACAAAACAGAGGATGGTCAGGTCTCCAGGAACTTAGAGATAGACATTTGACTTGGTTACTTGAAAGTGGTCAGACAGCCAGAGCTGCTGCTATTTTAGAATCCACTAATCCTCGACGAGCAGTCAAATTATATTTGGATGCTCGTCGACCTGGTCGAGCAGCTCGACTTGCTTTAGCCAATGATGAGTTACTAGAAGATAGATCGATTGTTAATGAAATTTTGAAAGTTTTGAAAGTAACAGATTTAATGGAATTAGCTGGAGAACTGTTAGAGAAAATTTCGGAACCTTTGGAAGCTATTAAGTGCTACTCTCAAGCTGGTGTATTTGCAAGAGCATTAGAACTGTCCAGAAAAGTGGATCCCACATCTGTGGTTGAACTTGAAAGAGATTGGGGTAAACATTTGGTTTCTGCTGGTCATTATGATGCAGCTATTAATCATTTCATAGAAGCAGGAGAAACTGCTTTAGCTTTAGATGCTGCTATCAATGCACGACAATGGAGAAAAGGTCTACAAATTCTGCAGGTAAGTATTCCTTTAACTTTCTTCATTTTTATAAAATTAGAAAGAAATATTTTTATTAAGAATTTTTTTGCAGGTAATTGAGGATGATGATCCTGCAATAAAGAAACAGTGTGAAAAATTGGCCGATTATTTCGCTTCCATAGGCGAGAAAAACTTAGCAGAAAGACTCTTCATTCGTTCCGGAGATATCAAACGTGCAATAGATGTCCATGTACAAAATGGCAATTGGAGTCGTGCCCATGAAGTGGCATTGGAGTACATGACATCTGAGGAAGCGAATGAAATCTTGATTAAGTATGCTATAGCTCTTTGCGAAGCAGGAGATTTTAAGCATGCTGAAGATCTGTATCTTGCTATTGGTAAATATGATTCAGCTATAGCAATGTACAGGAAAGCTGGTCGTCGTGCAGATATGATCAGACTGGTAGGAAAATATAGACCAGATCTTCTAGAGGCAACTCATATACATTTAGCTAAAGAATTAAATGATTCTGGCAAACCTCGAGAAGCAGAGGAGCATTATCTTGCAGCTGGTGATTGGAAAGGTGCAGTGACTGCATTTAGATCAGCTAATATGTGGGAAGATGCTCTTCGTGTGGCAAAACAAAATGCTGGAAACAATGCAGCCCAACAGGTCTTAATTATTAAACATAATTTTTCTTTATTTCATTCAAAATTTATATTATCATTAAAATTTCATATTTTTTATAGATTGCCTTAATATGGGCACGTACACTTACACCCGAATTAGCTGCAAGATTATTAATGCAACTGAATTATTTAGATGAATGTTTACAGTTAGCTTGCGAAACTGATCTGTTTGATTGGGCTTTGGAGATTGTTAAATATGGAAATACTGATCAAAAAAAGGAAGTTCATTATAGATATGCTATGGCATTAGAAGATGCAGGTCGCTTCTCTGAGGCGGAAAAAGAATTCATTAAAGCTGAAAGAACTATGGAAGCTGTTCAAATGTATATTCATACTCGAGATTGGGAAGCTGCTGAGGATGTAGCACAATCAATCAATCAAGAAGCTGTTGTTCAAGTTCTTATTGCTAGAGCTAATGAGGCAGCTGAAGCACAAGACTATTCTTTAGCTGAGACTTTGCTTCTAAGAGCACATAAACCTGAAATGATTATCGAACATTATAAGGTAAATATTTAAAAATATATTATATATTGATTTATTTTTAAAATTTTTTAATATTTTTTAAATGTTACAGAAAGCAGGAATGTGGTCTGAAGCGTTACGAGTTTGCAGAGAATATTTACCTAGTCAAGAAGCAAACCTTCGGCGTGAATTAGGTCAAAAAAGTGCTTCTCTTGCAGGTACGAACGCGTTTGAAGAAGCCAGAAAATGGTTAGAAGTCGGTGAAGTGCGAGCTGCTCTAGATATCTTAATTTTGGATCCTCAAGCACCTAGATCATCTCTTATCAAAGCTGCTGATATTTTACTTCATCAAGCTGATCCAGAAACTGCTGCCCAAGTCGGTGGAGATCTTGGTTCACGATTATTTTCTATTGGAGAATATGCTATTGCTGCCCAGGTTATTATCTTATCAATAAATATATGTTGTAATAAAAAAGTGATATAATTTTATTTTTATTTTCTGATGTATCTGATATGATATCACTTTTTTAGGTATTCTTACAAGCAGATAGATTAAAAGATGCTATTGATGCATTAACTTCAATTGGGGAATGGGAAAAAGCTAAACGAATTGTGAATGAATTGGCACCAGATATAGAACCTTACCTCGAAGAAAAGTATAAGGAAGCAATACTCAGAGATGGACAAATAGATAAACTCGTGGAAATAGATGTAGATGCTGGACTTGAGATATTGGCTAACAAAGGTCAATGGAATCAAGTATTTGAAACTGCAAACATTCAAGGAACTCAAATTTTACATAAATATGTGGCACAAAGAGCAGTGCAACTTCTAAAAGGAAATACTCCATTAGAAGCTTTACAATTGTATGTTAAATACGGAACTCCTCCCATTCAACAAAATTTTAATTTGTATCTGCAATTATCAGAAAGTATCTTAAATTCAGAAGTAAGTATAGTAGATTAATATTAATATATTGATTAATAAATTTAAAAAATAATAAGAAAATTGCTTACTTAAATAATTTCATTTTTTACAATTGTGAAATCAATGTTATTTCTTCCTCTTATTCAATTATATTTTATTAAATTTAATTAAAAAATGATACTCATAAAATAAAATACAATATTATTATATTACTATATATTATATTTCAGGCATATTATGAATATAGATACTTAGCTCTCTTAAGAACTGTTCTTTTAAATCTTTGGAACAATCTAAAATCATCAGAATCTGGTTTAAAATTTAAATTTAAGAAATTACTTGAAGCTACACATTATTCAGCAGTAAAATGTGGTTGCAATGATTATTCTGTACTTTCTGAACTGGTTTTAAAAACCTCCATTACTTTATTGAGATATACTGATGTTCTTCTGGCTGACAGAGCTTATTATGAAGCTGGAATTAAAGCACGAGCAGTTGGAAAAAATAGTGAGGCTTTTGTTTTCCTGAATCACTTCCTGGATTTGGAGGAATGCATTGAAGAAGGTGATAGTACTGTATTAGACGTTGATGATTTGGCTATAACAGATTTTCCAATGGAGGTTCCTCTGCCAGAAACATTAAGTTTAACAACAGAACAAAGAGAAGAAGTTCGTGAATGGGTTCTTGCTGTGTCTATGGATCAAAAAATAGAACAGATTCTCCCTACAGATCATAGAGGAGTGTATGTAGGATCATTAAGTGCTCATTCTATTGGTTCTACAAATCTTCAAGGTTGTATACTGACTGGTTATCCTATTCGAGGTCCAATAATTAGGTTTTCAGAGGTACTTTTTAAATTCTCTTTTTTAAATCATTTTTTAATTTTGTATAATAATTATTTTTTATTAAGGGCGAGCATGTGGCAGATCGTGATGATTGGACAAAGTTGATTAATACTGCACGTCAAGCTCCCCAAGATTCAAATCTTAATGATATTTTAGCTTTTATTCAAGAATGGTTTGGAACAATTTTAAATTATTCGTTTTGAAGACATTATTATTTATTCAATTTCTTATATTATTAAATTAGAAATCAAATTGCAGAAACATAAATTTTAATGTAAATATGAATACATTAAGAATATTTTAGTTCCATGTACATACATAAAATATATTTAACAATCTATAGTGATTTTTTTAAAACAAAGTAACACAGGAACAAATAGATTTCCTCGTTTACCTAGAATTTATTTAAATAAAGCTGTATTATGTAAATAATTAATCTAATTTAAACATAAATAGTTTGTATGCAATGTGAATATACATGCACTGTGCATCCACGGAATTTTTCATGTATTATCATTAGATTGAATTTATATATATCTTTGCAAGTTATCAGAATAATTATCACTCGTTGTTTGAATATCTATTCACAATGGATATTTATATTTATATGACTATTCAGTGATGACTATGTGCATATTGCATTTTATACACAATATTTTATATTCTACATTTCGAAAATAGTAGTACAAGCTAGAAATGAGAAACTTCACAATATTAAATATATATATAAATTTTGAAAGATATTTTTTAAATTCTTCTTTATATGTTTTTTTCAACTTTCTTGAAATCTTTGATTTTTTTTATATTTTATTTTTATTATTTATATTACTTATTTTGATATAACAAAGTATGATATTTGTGATAGAATATACATACAAAAATAGTAATATAAAATAAAATCTTGAAAAAAAATTAATGAAAAACTAAATAAATTTTAAACATATAAAAATTGAAACTTTAATTGCTTTAAAATTTTATAATAAAGTATCTTTTTTCTAATATATTAATATACAATAGCTATTCTTTACATTTATTGTGATAATAAAAGAACATCTTTTAACAAAACATGTACACTTTTATCTTTAATTAAGTATGCCATTTCTTGCTTATACCATCATTTCCTAAGTATTTTATATAAATATACGGAAAGTGTCTATAGAAATGTACTATAAAGATTTCTAAGTCAAAAACAAGATAATTTATTAAAAATTTTACTTAATATCATAGAGTTTTCAACATACTTAGGAATTATAAAGTTACTAATCAATGCTATTATAAAAATATTGAAAATCATCTTATTTTTCACTCAGTAATCTATTTCTTATAGTTATAATATAATATACTTCAAGAGACACTTTGTATATATTAATAATAATTAAATATACAAAATATTTGATAAATATTGCATTTTCTGGAAATACTACTTTTTTTTCTTATTCATTTCATATTAAATTTCTTATTCAAAACATATATTATGTTTTCATAATTTTAAATAAATTTTATTTTTTTATTTACATCCGAGAATTATTATTATTATATATCCTGTTTAAATAATTTATATTTAAAAATGTCTCTTATTAATTTTCATTTGTAATTAAGTAATTCCATAAAAAATCACTAAAACAATATTTAAGATCTTCCAATTTGAATTTAAATATAAAAAGAAAATATACTTGAATATAAGTCTATTATTATTATCTTCTTTAGAAATTGTATATTTTATCAAATCCAGAAAACATCCTATTTATTAAATATATGTATTAATTTGACTATAGAACTCTTCACTTTAAATCCTCTCTTTTTTTTATAAAAATGAAGAATATGTTAAATATAAAGAAGTTCTGAACATATACAATACATACATATTATGCTTTTTTCTAAAATTTTACTAAAATTCATTTTGTTCGACATGTTATTTCGTATGTTTATTTTTAAATATCGAACAAGATCCATATTTAATAATTTTTCTTTTATTTCTCAAGATAAAATATTTTAAATGAACCATTTCTTTTTTGTTCTAATTCACATTACAATACATAGGAGAAACTCTTGCAAGAAGAATAAAGCATAGTTATTTTCAAATTAAAAATCAAAAAAAATACAATATATATAAATTATTAAAAAATTTTACAATAGTTAGAATAATTAATTTTGACTTTCCACTTTGAAAAAAATGAAAAAAAGATTAAATAAATGCTATTAACTTTTGCATACAGTATTTTTTTATTATCAAGTATATTTATTTTAAATTTTTTCTTCAAAACAAAAATCTAAAATCAATCTGATAAAAAATTTTATATTCTATTCATCATTTCCTTTATATAAACAAATAAATAATTTATATTTAATTATGGAATTTTTCATGTTCATCCAAAAAAAATCAGTTTCAAGTTGCAAAACTCTCTCCTATCATTTTTAAGGTCATCTCAAAGATTATATAATCGTATATTTCACAACGATTTTATTGTAATAATTACTGCTGTGTGATCCTGAATACTGGACCAATTCTTAAGAAAAATCTTCGGAGCACAGACCTTAATTCTGGTTTGAGATCAAAGCACATAACTTCACAAAGTAAGGGATAACAGCTGGATGCATGAACAGCAAACCGATTGTCACTCATCTTTAAGATCCTTGTAAGAAGTAACAAAAGTATTGGAGTCCAGGCATCTCTATGAGCTTCAGTAGAAAGTGTCAAGAAATATTGTAATGCTTCACAGGCTACCTCGACGAGTCTTGTTTCCACTTTGCTCCAATCAACTCTATGAGTTTCGTCACTATACATTTTGAAGAGAATTCTTAATGCACATGCTAAAGATTGTGTTTCTTGTTTAAGCAAATTCGGTTTGATATTGTCCCGGAAACCAGCCTTCCATAACACATTCCATTGCTCGTGATTAGAATTAAAACTCTTTGCAAATCTATGTGACTTTAATAAACATTCAACTAATTGTAATAAGTGCATTGTAGTCAGAGCACAATACATGCCTTGTTCCTCTTTTTGTTGATCTGCACCAGCCCTTGCACCCAACTCAGAAGATTTTCCATTAAACATATCTGCTTGTGCTAATGCTAAGTTTTCTTGATCCTCTTTTCGCGATGTGGCTGGGTAAAATACAATGTTGTCTATAGTCTGAATCAATTCTAATTGCACGACACACTTTATTAGTAATGCGGAAAAAATTTTGTTCTTCACAGTCTCGCCATTTGTTAAACTTTGAGAACTGTTACTTCTTTTAAGGATTCCTACATGACTATCTGCTTCTCCTGTGATTATATCTAAATCAGATTCTTTATTAGGCGATTGAGGTTTCCAAGTGAGTAAAGCAGATGGCAGAGTGCTTTGAAAAATATCCAGAACACAACTGCAAGTTTTTTCCCAAGTTTGTTCATCAAACTTTATACCATTGCTGATCACTAGGTTTTCTAAGCAGTTAGTTCCAGAACGTGCCAGTTGTTCATTGTCTTGTTGTACGCACCAGAGTAGCTGAGAATATAACTGTTCTAAGAGAAGAGGTCCCAAAATATCGTAAAATTGTGAAAATACATCGACGATTGCATATAGAGCGTGATTGCACGTTGTTGTCATCCATTCTGCTTTCTGAAATATTAGCATAAATTTATATCATCTATAAAAATTAATAATAAAATGTATTATTAATTTGAATTATATAGAATATTTGATGTTCATAATTAATCTTGATTGCATTAAAATATTTTTGTCCAATTTCTAAAGATACTTACAAGAAAGTATACCCAGATGTGAATGATTATGAATAAAAGAAAAAGTCAAATACTTTTTCGAAAAATGTAATATTTATAAAAATTAATCAATCAATATTGATATTAAATAAGCATTATAGCAATTTAAGAAAAATAAATTTTATCTACCTCTGTATGCTGCTCAGGAAGTTTCATGTTATCAAAGATTCTAAATAAAACTTGAAATAGATCTTTCCACCAATGAGGTTTGAAAGAAGCTCCATGTGTTTTCACAACATCAAAAAGAACAGTTAATGCACGTGTTCGAACATCTAATTTACATCTGCTTACTATACATGATAATTCAAATAACAATGGAAACCATCCTCTAACCTAAAAAAAGATTTCTCAATTTGTAAATTTTTCATTAAAGTTGATATGGGTAAAGGATTTTTACCCAAGCTCTGTCTTCTTCAGATACCATTCCACTATCATCCATCATGCCCTCTGCAAAAAGATTCGGATTGGCATCAATATATGATGCACAAGAACGTATCAATCTTATAGCTTCCATGCTTGTCTCTGGAAAAGAGGCATTGCAAGCAAATTCACTGAGGCACTTTACAGCGTCTTGAAAAGAATCAACCATAATACTAAAATCTTCAGCGTATAACTCATCTGAAAATATATTATATATATATATTTTTTTATAGAATAAAATTAAAATTACTATCTTGAATATCAGAAACACTTACTTATAATTTTTCCAGTCATAGAAAACGCAAGCTCCACTACAGCTTCATCTCTATCACTAGCTGCATGATGGAATACACTGAATATATTTTTCCATCCTGATCGAATGTTAGGAGCCTGTGAGTGCACAATTTGCGCAACACAACGGACTACCATATCCCGTATCATCGGAGAACGGTTTTTTTTCATAATATGCTCAAATGGCCTAAGAAAATCTTTTTGAAATCGGAAATTAGCGAATTCTCCTTTTTCAATAAATTTGGTTGCAAGTTGTCTCAAAGAATCGACTGCAAAGAAGGCAATATCCTGACGAGGACTACAGCCAACCCTATCAAAATGATCTCCTATCACTTGCCAAATTCTAGACCATTGGAGTCTGATACGTCCCATATTGTAATAAGAAATTTCTACAATCTTGGTTAGAGAAAACATTCTTGGTTGTGTTGGATGAGATAATTCTTCTAAAGAAACTTGACAAAGAGCTTTTACAAATTCTACAATAGCATCACCATCTAATCTAGTAGAACCAGTAAATATTCGATCAACAGCAACTACCACACTTTGAGAGCTTGTTTCACCTATAGATTCTTTTACACTGGCTACAAAAAATAAGATAATATATTGTGTAACATATTCTTGTTCAATAACATAATAAAATATTTTATGAAAAAAAATTCTAATTAAAAATTAAAAATTTTTATTAAATAAAAATAAAATTCGAAAAAATATAATAAATAATCAAAGATATACTTACGATCTAACGAACTGAGATTCAAATTATTATTCTGGTGAGAGTTATTGTGAGTTAAATTGAAATTCACTAATGGTGCTGGGAAATGTGGTTTTGAAGGTGGACCAAGAAGTTGTGGTCTAACTCCAGTACCAATCAATTGAGCAAGTTCAAGTTGAGAGATACACTTTACAACATCCAACCAAGAGCTACCAAGATAGTTGCCATCAGTGTGAGCGACAGTAATTAGAGTTTTAATTGTGTCAATATTCTTTGCTTTCATTTCAGTGATTGGTGAATTTGCAGTTAATAAAGTGAACCGTGCTAAAGCTTGCACATATGCATCCCGTTCTAACTATAATTGAAAAATAGAAATATATTTAAAACAAATGTTTAACTTATTTGAAATCAAATATAATATATATGAACATATTATGATACAATTTTATAATAAAATGAAAAATTAATTAATCGATTAAAACTGAACTAGTTTAAAATTTTGCTGAAATTGTACAAATATTTACCGTCATATGAAATATGCAAGCGATGCGTATTGCACATCTAATGCCATCTAGACAAAGGGAAGCAATTTCTGGATCATCACAGTCTTGAAGGCCAACACTGAATGCGGCTAAAAATGGTGTCCATGCAATTTTGAACATCGGTCGAACATGTTCTAAGTGTTTAGCTGTAGTGAATGGTGCTTGAACATGACTAACAGATTCCATTAAATTTTTAGCTGCTGTTGAAATTACTTCCATTTCCATATTCCATAAAAGCCGTCGCTTTTTTTCGCTAGATATTACTATAATATTAAACATTAATTTTAATATTATATGATATACTATATGATATAATTTTTTCAATTTAAAAATAATACTATATGATATAATAATTTTTTCAATTTAAAAAATTTTTATGTACCTTGTTTGCCAGGTCGATTAGGATTGGATTTCATTTTAATTTCATTACCCGCAATCTCATCATAAATTTTCGATAAATATTCTTCAGGTAAATCCTCATTGTCACTAATACGTCGATTTAGCTTTATGTATTGTTCTTTTGTCATTTTATTTTTTACTTGAGGTGAATGAAGATCGGTAGTTAGCATAATAATTGAGAAACCCAATACATATGCAGTATCTGCACTTGTAAATAATCCATTACTAGAAATATTGAAAAAAAAGATGATTAAGCATTGTAAATAATACGGAAATTTAATTGGATACTTACTTTGGATTACATTCACAATATCTGCTAGCAAACTTTTCCATTAAGCGATCAATCTTTTGGGCTTCACCAGGTAATCGGAAACCCTCAAGAAAATATCTGAGGGCTGTAACTAAATCGCGATCGGCAAAATTCATTTGATCAATATAACTGTACATTACCTGATTATGATTATGATCGCCAAGAAAATCGCCGATCGCGGTCTTATCAAGACGTTCGTCCATATGAAGCCAACGAGCAACATCTTCAGACGAATTACCTAAGAGACCTTGCTCTTGAAGATATTGTACTCCTTTACTTGGTTTTCGATTAAAACTAAAATAAAAATATTAATTTAATTAATAGAGTATATGTATTAATAGAAAATTAATTGTACATACATGTCAATTCCAGTTTCCCAGACTTCTTTTTGTTGTTTTTGCACTTCATATTGCTCAGGAGAATCTGGGATCTCTTTATTACCTACTAAACTAGAATTTGCCGAAGAGAGACTGCCAGCACTTCCATAACGAGGAAGTAGAGGTTCCACTGGAGGATCAGGAGGTTCAGATGGAAATTGTTGATCAGCTGGAACACTAGGATTCACATATAAATCTCTGCTCCATTCGACCATACATTTTAAAATTGATACCAAACATTCAAGACCCCTAATCCGCATTGATTTCTCCTGATTGGGTGAAGCACCTAATTCTAGAGCTTGTCTACCCTGTGCAATCTTTGATAAATCATTCACAAGTCTATAATGAAAAAAATAAATAAATAAAAATAAAAATAATAATAATAATAAATTCAATTTATTCAACGAATTTATGTATATTTTTTTTACAAACCTTTCAAATAGATTTGCAGCTGACAGATCACAATCGTAGTTTACATATATATCTACAACACTTTGTGCATCCGCACAAATGCGAGTCAAAGCATGAATTACCATCCATTTGTGTTCAAAGGAACTACTGGAAGTCTCGAGAATGTTCATGAAAATTTCTTTAAAAAAAACTTCTATTTGCATCTTTAAGTGCACTTTGAAACGAGCCAATAGTGCGAGGAACAATGCCAGAGACAATTCAAATACTTCAGGAACAGAAGAGACACCGTTTTTCGACAATGCCACACAGAGATATTGTTTTATGGCTATAACAAACATTTCGTTAGAACGCAATACTGGTCCAGCATTTTGTAGTATACCAAGAAGCAATTGCAAAGAAAGAATCTTCGATCTTAATTGATGAGACCTAGAAAGAATATATTATAAAAAATGTATTTTAAAAAGAAATTATAAGTTTTTCGAAAATATTTTTCTATACTAATACTAAAATATCCTATTAATTAAAAAATTTTTCATACTTGGGATCTGGAGTGCCATCAGGAAGTGGTTTCATTGAAAGTTTGCAAAGTGCTCTAAAGACCAAGAAAGCATCCTTTTGCAATACATGCGTGAATTTTGCCCGAACCATATTGTCATTTTCTGCAACTGCTTCATCAGAATTTTCGTCTATAGGCACTTGATCTAAGCTGGCTTCTTCTGATGTTATTATAGTTGTATTTGTTGAATCTTCAGGAATAATGGAATTTACGACATCTTCCAAAATTCCTCGAACTATTAACTGTGGTTCTTGATTATTCTCCATTGATGATTCTTCATGATTCACTGTCTCAGTTTCAATATCACCACCAGAATTACAATTAGTAGAATTCATGTTGCTTGTTTCAGATTCTATTTCGGTTCGAACTGTTTCTTCCTCCTAGAATATAAAAATCAAAATTATTTTTATAAATGTTTAAATAGTTTTATATTAGATAATTGATAAACTTACTGCCTGTGTCTCCATACGTGCAAAAATAACATTAATCATCTGAGTGAGTGTAGCTCGAGCAGTAGTTTGATTTACTAGATTCCTCGAAGCCAAGTAAACACTGTACACTGTACGTATAGTAAGCAAAACAGTACCTTCATGAACTTCTACATGTTGACTGGTCATTACTGTAAGAAGAGCTTTTATAATCTGCAATTGAACTCCTTCATCTGTTTGTGGTCCCATGAAACATCCACATATTGTCTCAACAATGCGAACAATTAATAATTTATTTGGTTCTGTAGAATCAGGTATGTTTCCTGTAAGATGTCCATATGCAATTAATTTTTGCAAACAATCCAGAGCAGTAACCACAATCCTTGGTGATTTGCTTTGACAAGCCAATTCAAATGGCAGAAAATACTTTTCTGCAGAAATAACATATGAATCGCTGCGTGGTTGTGGCAAAGCAGTTGAGACCTGAGTATTAGAGCCTTCTTTGATTTCATTTCGTAAGTTATCTGAAAAATAAAATAATTTAAGTAAATCTTTTAAATATCTTTTAAATATATTTTCAAAATTTAATATGTTACTTAAGTAACTTTGTATATTAACTTTTTTATTTCTATAATAATAAATAAATAAAAATAGACTGAAATATGACAAAGAGATATATATTAGCTGTTTTATATATATATATATATATATATATATATATATATATAAATGCATTAAATATTAAAGTATTAAAGTTTAAGACCATTGAATATGATTATGTATTATTCAAAATTATATATATATATATATATATAGTTATATATAGTTATAATATATATAGTTTTATCTTAAATGTCAAACTAATAAAAAGCTGATGTAATATGTATTAATATGTATTGAATTAATCCAATTTATATCTTTCCATGAAGACTAAAAAATGCAATTCTACTTAATTTTTAATATCTAAATATTAATTTAATGATTTCAATCTATTGTTTATTAAAATATATGAAGTTATAATATTAAAATATATGATGAATAAAAATATAAAATTATTTATTAATATAAATTATAAAATATATATAAAATATATAATGTAATTATTTATATACAATAATATATTATAATTTTGAATTTAATATAATATACTTATATGCAAGTAAAATTTTATAATGTATTTTATAATTTTCATTTTATTTGCATAAATCTCAAAAAATTCTTTCAATTATACATATAGTATTATTATATAGTATTATAGAGAACTTTTACAATTAATTATTTACCAAGTGCAGTTTCACAGGATTTTCTAAGTTGAGAAAGGTGCGACCGTTTGACATCCCGGTCAGCCAGGATCTTTTCCAAAGCTCTGATAATGAACATTTCTTTGGAGTTATCTCGCATCGTCGCCGAGCCGTGCTGATTCCGCTGCTAGGCTGCCACGGGAGCACACGTGACTCGACGAGAGTCTCGCATCTTTACCACTGTAATTTATGTACCGGTTCCTCATGCATTGTCTTGCACTATCTTTTGAAGGCAGAAGTTGTCTGCAGAGACTGGCAACTTCTGCGACACTGTCGATGAAATGCGGATCGATCAGGAGCTTTGAGAACGACAAACGAGAAAGACAATAATACTTCAAACTAATCTCGTCATAAAATATTGTCTCAAATCATTTTTCTATGAAATGTTATAAAATGATGATGAAATTTCAAAAAATGACAGCAAACTTTCGAAACAACAGAGAAATCACAGAGGACACAGACTAAACGACGAAGGAGAATCATGTGGCGCCCTCAATTTGCTAGTTATTTATGATGAAATCCCTAGTATTTAGGAATCCCTAGATCAGTATCGTATATACGTTTCAAACTTTTATGAAATTTCTTAATATTTTCTTTTTTTTTTAAATTTCGAATTATTATTTATGCGTTTTTTTATTAAAAATATATTTTTAGTAGTGATTATTCATTTAAAATAATTAAAAAAAATAAAAATTTATAACAGATAAAATATTATGAACATTATCTTTTATAAATGGTACTAAATAATAGCGGGAAAAATCAAATCTTTATATTTTAAAATATTTCATAATTTCAACTTTGTTATTGATTTGTTAAAAAGAAAAATTTATAATAAAAAAGAATTATTCTTTAAACTTAATTGATTTTATTTTTTTTTAGCATAATTTTTTAGCGATTATAATAGATATTGTAACTGTATTCATAAAATGCACAATTCCATAAATTTATCTATAGAAGATACAAAATAATTATATTAAATATGTAATATATATATTATATGTATATATATATATATATAATATAGTATTATAAATAACTAAATAATTAATAAATTATATCAATATTTATAAGCATAAAAAGATTTTTATTTAATTGTCCATTTTATCTTTTTTTTTTTTTAGTATTCAACAAATTGTAATTAATATAAATTAACTAAATAATCAAATATTCAAATAAATAAATAAATTTTCAAATAAATGATTAATAATTTCTAGATATATAAATTTCGAATTTAAAGACAAATAATTAAACATTAAATACAGAAATATTTAAAAGATTAAATCAATGATTACTGATAAAAACAACATTTTTATTAAATCAATAATAAAAATGAAAATTCAAAAATATTTAATTAATATAATTATACTTAATCTTCATATAAAAACTAAAAGAAAAATTTATTTTAACTTAAATATGAAAAATTTTCATATTTCATAATTTTTAATAAATTATTTATATTAAATATAATTCTCATAATTTGAAAAAAAATTTGTAAATAAATTACTAATGAAATATTTATACATATTTATTTAATTATAACAGATGACACGTTTATTATGCGGCTTGAAACGCGTATTAAATTAAAACGATTATATATATTATATATATGTATATAATGACGTCACAACTGATCAACCAATAAAACTTCGTTTTCTAATTGAAGAATAAAAGAGAAATCTTAATCTTACAGTATTTCATAGATTCTTCCAAACGGAAATATCGATGCATTATTTATTTTGGAATCGCATTATAAGGTTTGGAGACCATTACGAACACTAATTGTCAAAAAATTATTGAATCAATGTTAATTATTTAATTAAATTGATTGCATGAATTGCTAATAAAAGCAATTAATTTAATTATTAAATAATGGAAAAACAACCGTTGAATCCAAAAGATGATAAACCTCCGTCTTATACGGCGGCAACTGCACCAGAAAGTAAGTGATAAAATTCTAATATTACTGTTCAATACTTTTTTGCATTTAAAAATTACTTTTATTAATATTTAATTTAATTATATTTAAGTTACAAAGTTTAAATTAAGAATAATTTCGTAATAATTTTTAATTCCTATATTTATTATTCATTATTATGAAAAATGTTTATGAAATTTTTAAGACATGATTAAAATTATTTTATTAGCATTATTAAAATTTTGAAAAGTAATTAAAAAATATTAATATAATATAAATCTATACTATTAACATTATATATTATAAAATATTTTAATTAATGTTTTAAATATTTTAAAACTATAAAAAATTAGTTGCATTTAGTTTCTATTATTAATTTTATTTTAAATAAGTAATTTTTCGTTTATCATATTATGATTTATTTTTTGTATTTCAAATAAATTATCTAAATTGATTAGATAATGATATCTACAAAAAAATAAATTAATTTTCAATATATTTTCAATATATTATTGTATTTTATTTAATTAATAATAAATAATAATCTTTTTTTTATTTTAAATTATTATTTTTTAAAACTATTTTTAAAAACATTAAAAATTAATATGAAATATATTTTGCATAGTAAATTGTTCATGGCAACCACCACCAGGATACAATTCCACACAATGTCAAGAATCTACTTCATGGCCTCCACCTCCAGGATATTATCCTAGTGCCAGTGGAACTAGTAATAGTCATAACTATGTACCTTCTTATGGTTCTACACAATCAACTACGATAATTATGCCAGAAATTATTTTAGTTGGAGGATGTCCTGCATGTAGAGTGAGATTTCTTAATTAACCATTCTTTAAAATAATATAATTTCTGAATTTATATTTATATTTTTTATTTTTATTAATTTATTTAAAATTTTAATTATAATATATTTCTATTTTCATAAACTTAAAAATCTCAATTTAAAAAAATTTGTAAAAAACTTAAAAAAAGAATGATTAAACTCAGATTTTAACTAAAACATAGGTGGGCATTATGGAAGATGATTTTACATGTCTTGGACTACTATGTGCTATTCTATTCTTCCCAGTGGGCATAATTTGTTGCTTGTTGTTAAAGACACGACGTTGTTCTAATTGTGGTGCATATTTTGGTTAATGTGTTACTATATTATAGTAACCATTTCTAAAACTAAATACATTATTAATCTAATTTTAATATAATTATATAGATAATATAATTATGTAGATATTGAAAGATGAGAACAAACATAAGTAATTAATTTTTTACTAATATTATATAATTATATTTATCTATGTATTTGCATTATTTGAGGAAAAATAATGCTTCAGTGATCAAAGATATCTACAATAATTGGTTAAATGTTGAGTTCATGAAGTTCATGAAATATTGACATATGTACAATTAAAAGATTCTCTATGCATTTAAGACTTTATTGATTTACATGACACTTGTGCTGTTTTGTAAATTATACATAAAAATTTCCAACTAATAATGTTATATATTATTATAGTATATTTTATAATAATGAATAATGAAATAGTTTATTAATATATAATATATAAATATATCATAGTTTGTAAGATTTCTTATTAAATGAGAAAAGGAGCAATATAAATTAGACTGAACTTTATATTTATAGTATATTTGTAATGATACAAATATGTTTAAAACAGATTTCATTGAAATTTTCCTATACTTACATAAAATCATTACATTTAAATCATTTTGGATTATTTTTAATATAAAATAATTTATCGAAACTTATATATAACATATTTTATAAAAAATAAATTCAATGAAATTTGTACTTTTTATTTTTATTATTTATGTTATTGTCTTATAAAAACATTTCTTGATATGCTATTAAATTGAGTTTTTAAAATACATTTAACATTTGTTAAATGCTAAAATATTTGAATCTCAAAGAAAATGTCAATAAATTTTTTCCTAAATATAATTAATTTTATAATGTATATGATTGTTATAAAACTTGTTAATCATTTGCATTATAAATTTTATTTTTATAAAATGGAACTATACTTAAAAATATATTGAAATCATTCTAATATTTAAAAGAAATATTTTTATTTATTATTGAAGAAACTTTTGAGAAAAAAAAAAAATATTTAGAAAGTTTTCTTAATATATACTTTTTTGTGTGAAATAACATCAGAAATCATAAAACACTACTTGAAAATACTAGATATTTTTCAAATTTTGCAAGCTATTAATAATTTTGCAAACAAAAATCTACAAATATATTTTTATAAAGAATGAATTTGTTATAATAAAATTGTTATCAATTTCTAGAAAATTTTTAGAATCATCGAAAATTTTTCCAATGAAAAATTAACAATGATAAAAATAATAATAAAGATAAAAAATGATAAAAGTATAAAAATAAAGAAAGAAAATCACAAGAAATCAAAAAAATTTTTTAAATTTTAAATTGATGTAAATATTATGTAACTTAAATGGAACATATTTATATAAAAAAATATTAATATATTAATATTTGTTAAATAGTATTATTATTTAATAAATTTCCTTTTATGAAATTTTTTTTTTATTGAATATAATTCAAATTTCATATAATATTGTTCATAAGGTATTAGTGATTTATAAGGAATTAATGTATGATTGAAATTTATTATTGATTAGCACTTGTAATTCAAGAAAATCATTAATGATACTTGATACCATGCACGCAATATGTGAATGATACATTTATATTTCCGCAATCTTCGATATTCATTTATGCATATATGGATGGAGTATTTTTTTCTGCAAGTCTATATCATTATCAATCATATCATGATAGATATTTATAATATTTAAGAAAAATTAAATAATATTACAGTAATATTACATATTATGAAATTTTCTTTATAATATTAGATAATCTAATATGATATTTTTAAATATATTTTATATATTTTAAATATATTTTGTAAAACCGATTTCTTTTACTATCGAATTAATTACTAATATTATATGGTATAATATCATAAATATTAATATATATATTTTTTAATTAATTAAAGCAAACTTTTCAAACAGAAATAATTGAATAGAAAATGTAAGAAAAAATATACTTGGCAAGGAATAAAAATAAAAATTAATATCTAAAAAACTTGAACATTCAACATATTTCTTTCATAAATCTAAATTAAAATTTTAATTTAAATAAAGTATATTTAATTTAAACATAGTATATCCAATTAAATTAAACTTTTCAACATAATATCAAATCATTGATTTTTTTACAATTAATAAATCAATATAATTTTATCATATCAGAAAAGACAGAAATATAAAACGGAAGATAGTTTCCCAATTCATCAAGAACCTGTCGCAATATTGATTAGAAAAAGAGAGAAGAAAAAAAAACCAGTCTTGCGAATCTCAGTGAAACAAATGTAGCCGAAGGTATTTAACACGCAACAATCTTGTCCTTGGTTCGTACATTAAGTATAAAGGAAACGGGCACCACGGGAGCAGATTGAAGAAAACTTCGATGCGCAATCATGCCCGCGAACGAAGAAACTTTGAGCATGACTTCGAATCAAATAAAAGATAATTTACTCGCAAAAGCTTACGACGATAATGTGCAGAACAATTTTGATTGTGAATCTTCTGGTGATAACGAAGAGGACTATCAAAATGATTGCTCACGCTCTATTGTCAAAGAAAATTTCAAAGAAGTTTGTAATTACAAAAGTCTTCCGGTACGAGAAATTCATGAAAAATTCATAAAAAATTTCATTAATTTAATTCTGGAAGAAGCAATTTTTGAGGTGAGTTCATCGTTAAAATTAATTATTACAGAAATATGATGAAAATGATTTGTTATTAAAGTATTTTCTGATTTGTTACTTTTAGTTCTGAATTAGTGATAATATTGAGTAATATAATAAAAAAATATTTAAGATAAAAAAAATTATTTAAATTATTCTCATTTTTTGCTATAAATTCTAAATAAATATTTGTTATAAATATTTTTTATTCATAAATATCAAATCAATTATGATGTTATATAAAATAAAGTTTAATATCACATTGATATTCAATTGGAATAATATTGATTATTATTGATCAAAAAAAAAATTCTATTTTTCATATAAATATAATTTTTCTTTATTTCCAATTAATAATTTGCGATTATTCATTTTCAATTTTTATAATAATACAATAGAATATTAATGAATTCTGATAATATTTTTATTTTTGTTATTAAGTAAAAGTTCTTGTTCGTCGGAATAAAAAAACATGGTCAATATGATTTATGTTATATATGAGTGTTTTCCAATCACTTTTTTTATTTTTTATTAAAGCCATTCATTTTAAAATATCTAATTATATTACATATAAATTTCAAATACATTATTATCATAAAAATTTATTTTCTTCATTTTGTCTATTTTCATAAATTACATTTATATTTCATAAATGTAACATAATTTTCTTTCATTATTTCCTAAAATTAACCAGAGATATATAATACATATATTCATTATTGAAACAAACTTAAAAAATTTATATATTCATTATTCTTATTTTAGAGAGAATTTGAATAACAGTTAAATATTGCAGAAAACAAAAAAATTTCTTTCAGATTTATTTAATTGATATTGATATGATTATCTAATTTAATTTAAAAAAAAACACTTTAAATAAGTATTATACATCCATAAACAAATATTATAAAATTTAATTTCTTTATTCTAGTTATTCAATATGACTCAATTGTTCGTTATGCGAGTTTTTTTGCGCTCATTCACAATTCGTTGTATCAATTCATGGACAAATAATTATGTTGCAAATAGCATTTAAGTTACTGCTATAATAGCATTTATGCATTATTGTAAGACGAAATACGTATTTCTATGGAAAATATTAAAATATTTAATAGTTTGTAATTTGTAATTTACATAATATTAGCTTAAATAATCATTTAATATTTCTTACAAATCTAAAAAATTTCGTATAAATTCTAAAAAATATTTGAATATTAAAATATTTTTTTCTTTTTTTCTTTTTCATAAATAATTAATTTTAATTACCTTTCAATGAATGTTAAAAAGTGATAACAATAAATAAAAATTGAGATTATATAGATGGATAATAGATTTTTAAAATTTCTATTTTTTTAATTTCAATTTAATTTTTTTCCCATATTATTAATTCTAATTCATCTAAAATAAATTTAAAATTATATATAAGATATATTATATATAAGATACACAATATTGTATATTGTATATTATTTAAATTCGAAAGGGAAAAGATGATGATATTATTAAGTATATTATATTATTATTTAAAAATATTAAATAATATTAAATAATATTTCTCGCATCATACAATAGAATTATTTTTCAGGGTACCTTAAGAAGAAATAAAGTAGTGGAGTGGATAGAACCAACAACACTCCATTCAATAATTGATTTAAAATTATCCGACCAGGGATGCTCTTACGAAACACTTTTGACTCTTGCCCACAATGTGATTAAGTATAGTGTAAAAACAGGTCATCCTCGATTTATAAATCAATTATACTCCAGTGTAGATCCTTATGGTCTTCTTGGGCAATGGCTAACTGATGCCTTGAATCCGTCAGTCTACACTTATGAAGTTTCTCCAGTTTTCTCTTTAATGGAAGAGGAAATATTGCGAGAGATGAGAAAAATAGTTGGTTGGAAGGATGGTAGAAGTGAAGGAATATTTTGTCCTGGTGGTTCTATCGCCAACGGATATGCAATTAATCTGGCACGCTATTACAAGTACTTCATAATTTTTGAAAATTTATTCTATCAATTAATTCAATTATTAATTATTAATTATTAATTAATTAATAAAATTTTAAGTTTTTATATAATATATGTTTATAGATTTCCTCGATTGAAAGAACTAGGCTTATTCAATACTGGTAAATTAATAATTTTCACATCCAGAGATGCTCATTATTCTATGAAGAAACTCAGTGCATTTTTAGGAATAGGTACTGAAAATGTCTATGAAGTGAAAACTGATGATAAAGGAAAGATGTGCATAACAGATTTGAAAATACAAATAAAAAAAGCCATTGAAGAAGACGCAATACCTTTGATGGTCTCTGCTACAGCAGGAACCACAGTCTTAGGTGCTTTTGATCCTTTAAAAAATATAGCTGCCATCTGCAAGAATTACAATCTTTGGTTCCATGTAGATGCAGCTTGGGGAGGAGGAGCTTTGATATCTAAAAAATATAAATACCTCTTGGATGGTATTGAACTAGCAGATTCTGTTACTTGGAATCCACATAAGTTATTGGCCGCTCCGCAACAATGTTCAACACTATTGCTGCGTCATGAGGGTCTTTTACAAGATGCACATGGTTTAAAAGCCAGTTATCTCTTTCAATCAGATAAATTCTATGACACTTCTTTTGACAATGGAGACAAACATATTCAATGTGGTCGTAGAGCAGATGTATTAAAATTCTGGTTTATGTGGAAGGCGAAGGGTACTCGAGGCTTAGAAAAACATGTGGATCGAGTCTTTAAATTAGCACAATACTTCACAAATTATATAAGACACCGAGAAGGCTTTAAATTGATACTCGAACCTGAGTGCACTAATGTCTGTTTCTGGTACGTGCCACCTTCAAAGCGTCAGTTACATGATGAAGAATTGTTGAAGGCTCTTCAGAAGATCGGGCCAGCTGTAAAAGAGCGTATGATGAAAAAAGGATCGATGTTAATCACGTATCAGCCTTTACGAGAGCTACCTAATTTTTTCAGACTTGTTTTACAGAATTCTGGACTAACAGAGACTGATATGAGATTTTTTGCGGAAGAAATCGAGAGGCTTGCCATTGATTTGTAGAATTGATTTTTTTTATAAAATTTTAAATTCTAATAATACAAAATTTAATTCAAAGAATTTTTAATGACAATAATAAAATATTTTTTTAATTTAATAATAATCAATTGATTATTTTATATATAATATATTGATAGCTTTATTTTTTCCGATTTATTATTTTTTTTTTTAAACATTGTTTCGTGAATTTCATGTTTATTTCCTTTAAGTTACATTAATCTTTTATTTCGAAATATGGATTACTTAAACAACTGATACGCTTTTAAAAGATTTCTTTTTAAAAAGAAAATTAAAATTAATTACATTATATTAACTTTCATGTAGAATTATACATGAATCAACATCCACTTAATCTCATTTAAATTTTTTTTATATGTTAATTAGCTTATTTACGAATTTCAAGAAAATATAATTTTCAAAATTATCAATCACATCTTTACTTATTATTTAAAAATTAATAGTTAATTTAAAAATTAACTATAGTATTTCATTTGCAAAATATTTATGTGAAACAATAAATTATTAGTTATATTGATATATATATAATATATAATAATTAATATATTGTTAATATATACTATTGAATGCACATTATAATATATATATATTATAATATACATTATAATATATATTTATATTTTTAATAATAAATTTCATTTAAAAATAATAATAAATATAGATGTTGCACATTTTTTAATTTTTATGTATAATTTTTTATTAGCATTGCGAATCTTGAATAAATATGAACACAAATTTTTTTTAGATGAATTTCATTGAATGTATGTAATATATATATATACATATGATAAAAACTTTAAAATCTGTTTCAAGTTCATTTGTACATCTTGTTTATATTGATAACAGTTTATTTCTCCATGAAAATTGCATATAATGTAAATTATTTGCAAATTTATAATTATACTTATAATCTGTTTGAATGTAAATTACATGTACTTTCTATGTACAGTATTCTATACTTTCAATATTCAAATATACTTTCTATGTACAGTAGAAATCCGTTTATATAAACCTATCAGAGGGCAAGTCGGTTCATGTAATCAGATCAATAGAAGTTTTATTCCCATCATTTATAATTGTTTGTTCACTATCTATATATTGTTATCTATAAGAATTATATGAATAATTTTAGAATTCTAATAAGAATTCTATTAAACATTTATCCTTAAATACATAATAATGTTTACATATATTTTAGACATTTATATAAGTGGAACGACACTCGATAATAATTCATATAATAAAGTTTAGATAATAAAAGTATAAAAATTTCAATCACATAAACGGAATTCTATTGTAATCTGATAACATCAATGAGTATTATAAAAAAACATATCATCTATTAGTTATCAATGAATTATTGTGATACATACAAATACGTGTATAATAAATCTACTTTATAACAATCTCAAAAGTTCTTTTTTATATTTTTTTACTATAAAGTGCAAAATAATCTTCCGAATAAATTCAAAATAATTTCATGAAAATTTAATACTGATTCATATATTATGACCCTGATTTCGAGATTAAAATAATATAAAAATTTTCAAATATTATTATTTGTACTCCTCAAGGAACTTAAGATGGAACTGTCTCAGGCATTCAAGCATTGTTTTTATTTTTTCCTTTTGCGGTAAAATTGTCGTCCTAAAATGATAGGTTCCAGGTTGTTGTCCGAAACCAGAACCTGGTATTACGCATATTCCGGTAGATTCTAATAATTTGAAAGCATAAAAGACATCAGGCTGTTGGCCTTCTCTTTCCGCTACCTCTATAGCTTTTTTTGGTAAATCAATTCGTGGAAATACATACATCGCACCCATAGCTGGATTAACCTATAAAAATTAAATCTCGAAATTTTTCATAAAAATTTTAAAATTTTCTAAATAAAAAAATTAAAAGTTTTATGATTTGTAAAATAAAATAATTATAGTTAATTTTTTTAAAATACCTTAAAACCTGGAATGGTATTTAATGTATCGACTACTAATTTCGATCGCTCCGCTAAAGAATATAAAGTCTGTTCTTTTTCTTTTTGAAATAATTCATAAGATGGTTCATTTGATTTTGGTGGATTTACTACAACGTCCATCACTACTTGACCAAGAACAGTTGGACACAACATCGCTGAAATCGACTTCAATAATATTGCCATTACTTTAGGATCCATATTAATAATTTCTCCATAACCGCCGCGGATTCCACATTCTCCCATATAACCTGACCCATAATAAACATATTCACTTTTGCAAAGTTGATTTCTTTGCAATAATTATTTTACATAAATTTAAGTATTAGTAATTAAAAAACACATTGATGAATATTTTATTCGGAAAGTATAAATAATTTAAAAAATATTAAAATTTAATTAAAAAATATTTATTAAAATAGAAAATAAACATAATTTTACCTTTAGAAATAGACATAAAGGAAGCCAGTTCCATTTTACAATAAGGTTCTCCCATCTCCGTCATTACTTTCTTAAATGAATGGAAGGCACTATCTTTATCATAAACATTATCTTGATAAACCTCGTCAGCCAATAAGAACAAATGATTTTTATATGCAAATCGAATAATGTCCTCGATATTGGTACGTGTAAGAACTTGTCCAGTTGGATTACCAGGATTTATTACGACCAGTACACGAGGGTTACACATTCTTCTTGATTCATTTAATGCTCTATCCAATTCAGAAATATCTAATGCCCATTTATTTTCTTCATTTAAATAGTAACCAATTTGACCCAAACCAAATTCAGCTAGAGTGGCAGAATATAAAGGATACTGTGGAATTGGAATCATCACACCGGATGGTTTACCGTCTATTTTTTCGTTAAACAGCTTCAAAAAGGACTGTAACAGAAATACGATGTAAATGATTTTTTAATAATTTAGTTATAAGTTGTAATAATGTTAATAATTTTATGATTATATGATTATAAAATTATAGATTATAGATAGTCCTTCATTAATAGGAAATAGGAAATAATTTTAATTAATACGAAATAATTAATTATACTCAATAAAAATATCTCTGATTTTTAATAACAAATAATAGTATAAAAAGTGTTTTAAAATTATGAGTTCAATAAATAAAATTTTCATATAAAAGATTAAAACTAAAATGTTTAATAAACTATTCATCCAACCATTCATAAATTTAAGTATGTTTATTAAAAACATTATTACTGAAAAAACATAAATGTACATATATATTTAAAAAAAATATCTCAAATGATTATACTCTATTATTTAAAAATATCTATTCAATAAACTCATAATTTTGAAACACATTATAATATAATAATATAATAAAATAACGTGCACACTTTAATTCCATCCGAGGCGCCGTTCGAGAGGATGATATTATGATAATCAGATGGAATTCCATCGCGATCTTGAATGTATTGAGCAATATGTTTCCGGATGATCTCAATTCCTGCCGATTCCGAATACGAGCCAATGCTGCCTCCTTTACAATGGTATAAGATAGTCTTAGCTCGATCCTTCACGTCTTCAGGATAGTTAGGATCACTGAGAAGATTCGGCGATACCGTCAGGGTCAGTACTTGCCTCAAGAAAGTGATAGGCTGTTGGCCCATAGCATGTGCATCTCCCACATTTGCCTTTATCACCTCCTTGAATGGTTTCTTGACTCCCTAAAACAAAAAGATATATTTTCAATGAACTATTTTCTCAAATTTGATTAATTATATTTATTACAATTTAATTATCTAATATAAGTTATATTCCAACATTTTGACCAACGTTGCAACTAGATTTTAAAAGAATGAAATAATCTATTGAATTAAATTTATTTGTTAGTATTTATATATATGTATTTATATTTCAAATCACACGATTTAGTGAATTTTTCTTTTGAACATTTTATCTATATATTTAATTTTTTTTTAAATAATTTAATTTGATTGAATTGAGAACATATGCGAAACGTTTCGATTGTAAATGGTTAGCATATTTGCAAATGTTACGCAACATAGCATGATTCATAATATATACACATATAACACAGAATACCTAAATGAAGTAAATATGAAAAAATTACATTGAATCTAAGAAAGATAAAATAGATTTTATAATAGATAAAATAGATAAAAAAAATAAAATAGATATGATTTAAATGCTGATTCAAACACTTGAATCAGCATTTAAATCAAATCACTGACAACCAATTTATTATTGCAAGGAATTATTTTTTTGATTCTGAATTTTAAAATTATTTTTTTAAAAAATATAATAATTAAATAAAATTTTTTAAAAATATAATATAATATAATAATTAAATAAAATTTTTTAAAAAATATAATTAAATATAATAATTAAATAAAATTTTTTAAAAATATAACATAATATAATATAAAAAAATTTTATAACATTATATATTTCAATTTATTTTTTAAATAAATAAATATATGTAATAAATATATAAATATATAAATAAATATTATGTAATAAATTTTTTAAATAAATAAATATATGATAAATATTATGTAATAAATATAATAATGTAATAATTTTAAGCGATATCATCATAATTTTTTCGTTATATGTTTATAATTGAAACTTTAACACGTAATTTCATATTTGAAGAACTAATGGAAAATATTAAAATATGTTCATGAAATAAGTCATAGTAATTTTTTTCAAAATTGATTTTTCTAGAAAATCCAGATTTCCGTAGAAATGACACATTTATATATATTTATCATTTATACTTGAAAATTTAAAAGTGAAATTATGCATTTACTATATATTATTTTAAAAAATTATTTTTGAAGACATAAAATTTTTTATAGAAATTTTTATATAATACAATAAAAATATTAAAAAATATTGCAATTTTTATTCTTAATTTTTATATTCGATAATAAGAATTTTGAATTTTGACAATATATATTTAATAAATGATATGTAATATGATCATATAATCATATAATCATATAATAATCAAATGAAGGTCTTTACACATATAGCGTGTTTATTTTCCTTCATAGCTTATTAAATTGCACAAATAAATAGATCAATTTAACTATATTTATTATTGTATTTATTACTATATTTCTAATTCGTTTTTTATAATATGTTTATAATATGTTTTATAATTATCTTTATGATTCTCATTTGTTCTATTCGATGGATTAACGAAATTATTTGTAGAGATAATTTATCATCAAATAATGGAAAAATTGTAATTTTTAAGTAATTTAAAATTTGATTCAATTATATATATATATTTATAATATATTATACTATATTATTATATAAATCATATATCATAAATATACAAATGTATTCTGCATTATAAGTTATGTATATAATATAATTATATATTATTTCTATAATGATAATTATTATTTTATGATATAAATTAAGTTATATTTTTAATAAAATGGTATCAAATATAATATGTTTTATGTAATCATAATGTTGAAAATGATTTTGATAATGAAATTTTATAAAATTTAATTTTAAAATTAATATATATATAGATATCAAAACTTTTTTGTAGAAATTACGTTATTTCAAAATGCAATATTCGTTTGCATTAATCGACGCCAATTGAATTACTATTTTTAGATATTTGCTACTATAACGACAAGTGGTTTTAATATTAACATCAATTGAAACTAATCAAATTTGTATTTAATATATTTTTACTTAGTTTATTAATTTATAATATATAAAATTTTTTTTATATATTTTTTATCTAATTTTTTTATTATAAAATATTTTATTATATTATAAAATAATACAAAACAATTTTTTTGTATTTTAAAATATTGGTCAAATGGATTGGCATAATTTAAAAAAACATTTTTTTTCACATATTAGTTGATAATATTTTTTTTATTATTATTAGTCAAAATTAGAAAATAGTATGAAAAAAATGATTTAAAATGATTAATATACATATATAATTATATATAGTATATATAGTAATTGCGGATTTTTATCAATAAATCTTAGTAAATGAGACATAACCTCTACATATAATTATTATTTGCAATATCAATATCCGTATAATATAATATATTAATAACATTATATTAACATATATTAACAATATTACACGATATTAATATATTCGCAGGATTTTTGAAGAATCAATCATAAATAAAACAAACATAAAAATTGATATACAAAATTATTGATTGAAATTTTTACTAAGTTATGAATAATTTAAATACATAATTCTTAAATGAAATAAAGCGGGAACAGAGCGTTATAGCGGAAACAGAATGTTCTTATTCTTTTTTGTTTAATGCAAGTTTCAATTATTTATTATTTAAGAAATATATAAATAAATAAGTCTTAATCATAATTTTCGTATATCCAATTTTATGTTTTTGTCTCTAAAATTAAGCTTTCAAAGATATTTCGAAAATATATTATATTAATACTGTGTATATTATTTCAATAGAATTTAATTCTCAATATTCATTCATATATATACTTTATTCATTATTATTCACTTTATTCATATATGTACATTATGTATACAAATAAAGAAAAACAATATCACATCACAAATACAATTTTTATTCACATTTATATTACCGCCAATTTATTAATCAATAAAAAACATCTGAAATTGAATTTAAATTATATCAATACAATTTCATATAGAATTGCAATACATTTATTTAATCGATTGATTTCAATGGAAACATTCGATACCTATGACACAGTATACAATATGAATTAAGCTATAAAGCTAGTGCATTGATTTTTTTCATTATCATTTCGTTCATGAATATATTTTTATTCTTACCTTTTGAAGTTCCTTTTCGATCTCGAGAGCACGTAAAAGGAGTGGTCCGCGCACTGCGTACTCCATTTTCCGAAGATTCGTGAAGACATTGTCCTCAGTGAGGATTTTGGTTCCAGGTTGACCGCTCGCCATGCCGCGATGTAATGTTCTGATGGTAGCCGGCCGGTGGATTACAGCTTCAGTCGTCGGACATATGGGTGTTTTTCCTGCCGATGTCCCTGAACCCGCGGAGGCGGAGACAGTCAGTTGTTCCCACGTCCTAGGCCGACTGCTCGCGATAACAGCATTCCACCAACGTGCCTGCGGCATCGTTTTATCGGTTGGTCTCTCTCTTTACCTCCAGTTCAATCAGATGGCAGACAACTCCGGTAATTCGCTCGGTAGTATGGTGGGGGATGTTCGCACATGCGCTGCGTGCTGCAAACGGGCGGAGTAGTATGTAAGTAGATATACAGTCGCAAAAAAAATATTCATATTACTTCGATTTATTAAAAATAATTTATATGATTTCTAAGAGAATTAATTTTAATAATGAATGTTGGATTTATATCTTTGAATGATATAAATTTTACTAAACAATTTTTGGATTGGTTACGATAAAATAAATATTTTAATGAATTGCATTGTATCATTATACAATAATACACATATATATATATAGAAAGATAACAGAAAGATGATATATTTATGTTAGATTTTTGTATATTACACATTACGTAAGTTGTATTTTTTGGGATAAAATTGAAATTATCTAATATTATAGATCAAATTTTATATGAAAAATATATAACTTACAATTATTTTTTAATTAGATGTACACTTATGTTAATCAAACTTTATTCGATTAATGATCGAAACAAATCAAATTTCGATGAAATCGCTGCACACGTACGCCAAATGAAAAAGAATTGTTAGAATCAAAGACGTAAGAACCCGAACTCAGAAATTATATATATACATATTTTTTTATATATATCACAATAATTATATATACATATATATCGTATAGTTTATTATTGAAATTTCAATAATAATTGAATTACTTTTTTATAAATAATAGTATAGAATTATTGAATAAATTTTCATGCTTTTTTTATTAATAATTATATCAAGTTTGATAAAGAATGTAATCGAGTGACATCTGACGTCTTATTTATAAAAAAATGCATGAAATGAGTATAGGAAATTTCTCAGTAGGTAATTAAATTATTAAATAATTATTTATTTACAATTATATGTATATATATAATTAAGAAATCAAACTATAATGATAAAAAGGTTAAGTTAATATAAAATATAATGAATATATACATTACCTTTTTATTTATATATATGAAGAAAAATATTTATATATTTATATCATCTTTTTATTTATATATGTTGTAAAGAAAAATAATTAAATTTATGCATAGATTTAATATTTTGCAATTCAATAATATTATTTTCAGAAAAAAATTTATTGCAATTCTTCAAAGTAAAAAAGTATTGCAAAGATATAATTTTGATTACAACGTATTTTTTGATTTTGCTATCGCTATCGAGAATGAACAAGCAACATATTTAATGAACAAATATTTTTATCAGTTTTTTTTCTATACATTGTTGTAAAAATACTTATATCTTATCTTTTATTTACATTACTAAACGCAATAGATTTAACGATAGAAATACTATTTTCTCAATCAAATTAATCAGTATGTCTCCAAATTTATAATTATTTATATTTTTCGTTTTTTTTATTTAATTCCTATAATTATTCTGATTAATCATATAATTAAATCATTTATTTTACATTATAATATTGATTAATAAATATTATTAATAAAAATTTCAAAATATATAAATTATTTTGGATTCAGTATAGTATTGATTTAAAGCAATGAAAGATTTGTAATTACTTATAAAACTTATGCTCAATTTATTTGATTTTGAATAATATTTTTTAATTTACATTTCATATTTAGAGAAACGCAATCTAATTTCGAAAATTTAAATTCGAATGATTAATAAAGTTGATATTATTAACTATTTAGATTATTATGTAATATTAGATATATTATATATATAACTATTTAGATATAAATGTAATAAAAAAAATATAATTTCATATCAATTTATTAATAATAACAAACTAAAATTGTATTACGTCATTTTTAAAATACTTCCTAAATATAAGGATAAATAAGAAGCAGAATTATCATTCAATAAAAACAAGAAATAATATGACGAAAATATTTATAAATGCTTTCTATATATTTATATTTTATTATTTGAATTTTATATTGTATAAAAAAATCTAATTTAATCTGTTCGTTTAATGAATATATTTTCACTTAGTGAATTATTCTTGATTTATTTATTATCAATTATTAATAATTGATCAAAATATAAAAAATAAAATTATTATATTTTTTATTTTATAATTATGAAATTATTTTATTTAAATTGGTTAAGTTTATATAATAAAATCATTTATGTAATATGCATAAGTAATATAAACAAAAAAATGTCGAATTTTTTTTCTATTTCATTTACATACTTCTTACTTTCATTTCTGATACATTCAAGAAATGAACGAATCAAAGAGACATAATATCTATTTATCTCCTTCAGTAATAGATACAAATCGATAATAGAAATAAAATCCAAGTATTTATATATATATAAATACTTATATGAATAATATAATAATTTAAATAATAAAATAAAAAAAGAAATATATTAAATAAACGATAAAACGAATAGTAAATTACGAATAAATTTTCTTCATTTAATTATTTTACAATCGTATAGCATACTTTCACACGAAAAAATAATCACATTAATTATAAATGTCATTTTACATTTTCGATAACTATGGTGTAAATGTTTAAACTTTCTTTGAAATAATTACAATTTCTCTCCGTTCTAGTTATAAATATAAATCATAAAAAATATCAAGAATTTATTTTATTTCTATGAAACAATGAAAAAAGAATTAAAAAAATTGAATAAATGCTATCAATCTCTCTAAAAAAGAATACAAAAAAAAAAAAATAATGCACATAAGCTGAACAAAAAAAAAATATGAAGAAATTTGTTTAGCAAACTTTATACAGAATCCTTCATTCCAAAAAACAACTCTTACCTTCCCTAATTGGAATAGCCAAGACTATAGGATAATCATCAGTCCAAACACTTGAGAATAAGTGACTAGCCTTCTAAGCCTTCTAACACAAGTATGTGGATTCCAAGTCTCGTCGAAATCAGTCAACTCACGTTGGACCACCGCCTTAAGACGCATATCACAGGTTTAGCTTTTGAATTTCATACTCTGTTGCGGATAATGGATTAAACAGGAAGATCAGACCCTCTAGAAAGCTTTTCTTACGCATTCCTCGCCCGACACGCATTGCACCGTTCTCTCACCTTAAAACCTCATTCGGTCAGCCGGAATGAATGCGTTTATCAACTTCACGGAGGGCCCAGACACGACCGCCGTTAGCTTCTACGAATTCGCCAATGTTCTCCGATGGATGTACCTCACGTTTCTCTCTATATGCTTTCGCTGCGGAACGGAGCGTGCGCAAGATGCGTCGCTTGAGACTGCACACTCTTTTTTTCAATGTTAATCGGATCATAGGTTATGTTTATTGCGGCCAGGTCACAATCTTTGGACTATGAACTTTCGTCACTCTATTTCAATTTCCTTCCACCTTTCCACCTTCTAGACAAGCAACCAAAGTTCAATGGAGGTGAAAGTTATTAGGAAGAGAACGACATTATAATGATAACTTTTTTCAATATTTCTTTTATTTAAATATGAATTAAAATATTAAAAAGGAAACGATGAATAATCTGTAAAAATTATGTAATCATTACATTATTGTAATATTGATTTATTAAAATATAAATAATATATATAATATATACTTACATATTGTTTTCATCAACATAAATCTAATAATTTAAAATCAATTCCTTAAAATTTTTAAAAATTAGATAATTTAGGAGAAAAAAGAAATTATATAATATATAATATATAATAATAACAAAAAAAATATTAAACATATTTTTAATTCCTTTTCATAATTATATTAAAAAAACAGAATTCAATAATATAAATTAGTTTTAAAAACTTATATAATTATATAATTAACTTATATAATTCAAAATAAATTCAATAATTTAATATATTATGATCTTTAGATAAAATAAAATAAAATAATATAAATTATTTATTTATTACATTAATCTTTCAAAGTTATAAAGTTTTCTTTAAATCTTGCATTAAAAATAATTTATATAAGATTTATTATATATTATATAAATTATATATAAATTCACAAAAATAAAATAAACAACAACATTATTAAATAAACAAATCATATACTTAAAATATTGATATATGAAAATAAGTTAATATACAAATAGAAACTATCTAATACTATATGTATGTAAATTTTAGGGTTATGTTTCTTATATCTTGTAATAATTTATCCACAACAAATATAAACTTTTAAGAATATTAATCAAAATAAAATAAATAAATAATTACAAACATGATGCATAAGTATAATAAATAAATTGCACTTATAAAATCAGGAAATTATTTTTTTTCTGACAATACATTAAAATCAAATAGAATGACACTTTTCTTTAGTTTTAAATATCAATAAAGTGTATAAATCGATATCAAATTAAATCGATTTTATAATAACTTGATCTTATCGATAATTTAAGCTTAAAATCATTATGGAATTCATTTATTTTGTGAATAATATTTAATCTTTTCTAACATCCAGTATTATAAAATTATTTACATTAAAAAATGAAAATTTAATATATAGTAAAAAAATTTAAAAGAAAAAACTTTTCGTCGTTAAATTTCCGCGCCATGATTTCGCACTTAACATGCGTTCTGTAAGTCGTTGACCAGAGGTTAGGTCCATCTACGTACTACGTAATTGCAAGTTGTAATATAAACAAATTTTAATGATGTATTATTAATCGCTATAAGTGGACAGGGGGGAACGGGGTAAAAATGTTGTCATTTTTACGAAAAATTTCAATTGGGGGGAAGATAAGAGATGGTGTACCAGCAAATGATGAAATGGAGGCTATTGAAGATTGTCTGGAGGTGAAAAATAACAAAAGTTTAGTTTTGCGATCTGATACTGAACTCAAGGAATCTATTTATGGCAAGTTTAAATTTCTGATTGAACAAATATCAAATCAATTATAGTTTTTGATTAAATAAAAAATACTTTATCAATTTTTATTAATAACAATTTTAATATAAATTTTTCATTTAAAAAATAGCTATTAAAGAAATTAAAACTAGTATATTAATTTAATAATTAATAATTAATCAAATTTTTATTATAAATTATTATATATTTATATATGTTTTTATATAAATATAAATATATATGTATTTATACATTTTTTTATATAATTATATATATTTTTATTATAAACTATATTATATGTGACAATCAATTGTATAAATTTAATTTATAAAATCAATTAATTATTTTTTAAAATTAATTACTAAGTTGATAATTATTTTAATATAAAAGAATTATTATTATATTATTAATGAATCATTTTTATTAAAGCTTATGAAATTTAAAATAATTATAGATTTATTGAGAACGATTAAGGATCCAGAAAAACCACAAACTTTAGAACAATTAGATGTTGTCTATGAAGATTGCGTTGAGATTTTAAAACAAACTCCTCAAGGAGTATCTGTGATTCGCATTGAGTTTAATCCAACAGTACCTCATTGCTCTCTAGCAACATTAATTGGTCTTTGCATTAGAGTAAAATTAGAACGTAATTTAATAGCTCTTTTTAAATTAGATATATATATTAAAAAAGGTGCACATTCTACAGAACAAGAAAGTAAGTAATAATTATTATATATTATGATGATGATTGTTTTAATTTATATTTCATAATATTTTGTTTTTTTTAGTAAATAAGCAAATAAATGATAAGGAAAGAATTGCAGCTGCTATGGAGAATCCTAATTTGAGAGAATTAGTAGAGAAATGTATTCAAGAAGAAGAGTGAAAGCTAAATTTTTTGTGATAAATAGATTCATTAAATTGAACTTATAATCAGTTATTTTTTTACAATAATAATTTATATAATAAAGAAGTCATCACAAGTACAAGTCTCAAGAATCTTAAATTTCAACTATAATTTAAAAATATTACAAAAAGATATATTTATTGCAATATGTGAATGTAAAAATTACAATTCCAAACTTTATTATTCTTAATTGTACATAATTGGTAGTGCTAATAAATAGCATGTTTATTATTATTTTAAACATAGCATTTTATATATGAATATAAAATATAAAATGTAACGAACATTTTTATAAATTTAATTGTAAATATACTTCATATAGAAATTTTTCCATTTGAAAATTAATTTTATTATCCTAATATATTTAATAATTATCGAAATCAGAATCAACAAACATAATCAGACAAAGAAAAAACAATTCCTTTAAAAGAATTAATTACGAACAATGAATTATAATGCGAGAAAAACAAATTCTAACTTTGAAAGATTTCAAGGAAGTTTATGCGAGTAACGGATAGAAGGGAAACGACCGGTGAGAGGTGCCAGAACAAGATGGAATTATCCAGGCCCCTTTCAGGCCCCCGAAGATGCTCCCCAGACATACTCAAGTGGGAAGAATCTGGGTTACTTAAGCCAGAAGGGAATGTGGGCCGGCTATATACCGGTTGCCTGCTCGCACACCGCAGTTCATTCTTCTTTCTTGTCGCGATCGACAACTGGACGAGCTTCCTATTGAAGTTAATCGAAAAATATACGAAATTACAATTTATACGGGATTCACGAAAGAAATTTCACTATCTTCTTTCACTATCTTCTATCTTAAAACAATTTATTGTTTTGGCTACAGGATCATTGAAGACCAAGTGAACATCATTAAAGAAATCAAAGGAAACTATCTATTTAGGTAAGTGCGACCAGAGAAATCGAAAGCGACTTTGTAAATTGTATAGTCGCCATATATGACCTGCACAGTGACTTCATAGGGCTTTCTCTTCGATGATCCTCTTCAATATAATTTTTGCGCGTATTATCATGCATACATACATAAGTACATTTACTTATATGATGATTCATTATGTTTTTCAAATTCAATCGAATTTGTTGCTTTCATTATATAGCAAAAATTTTGATAAAAAAAATATATATATTCAGACGTAATGTATCGAGTATGAAAATTGCTAATTTAAATCAAAAATTTTAAAGATTAATATTAGCAGAATTTATTTATAATTTAAAATATATTTATATATATTTATTAGTATTATTACAATTATTATATATTATATGTAATTATTATGATAATCAAAAATAATGTTTTATATATTTAATTATAAAATTTATAGAATTACTTGAACATTTTGATAAATTAAATCTGATTAATTTTTAACCGAAATTTGTTTATATTGCACGAACATTTTGAATAACTATATTGTATTAATATATAATAATTTTTTGTAATAAATATCAAAAATGATTAAATATTTAGATAAAAAATTTGAAATAAATTGAAGGTACTATTATTTCAATTCTATAATATTTATTATGTTAACTAAAATCATTGTTTATTAAATTTGAAATGAATATTTTTTTATTATATTATGTAATTAAATAGTAAAGTTTAATTTACAATACAGATATTTGTTTCGATAATAAACTTCGATAAAAAATTTTCTTTTTAGCAAACAAAAGTTAATTACAGTTTTTTAATTAACAATGCAATCTCTATTACTTTTGCTTAATAATTTACGCTCAATTAGTTATTCCATTATTTTATAAATATATGTATATATGTCTCATAAAATTATTCTCAAATGAATTTTTTAATCAAATTTGCACTATAAATTTTCAATTATATCTCACGCTTTCCATACTTAGCGCAAGAAATTTAGATAGTAAGAAGTAATTAAAATTTTTTTTTTGTTTATCAAAATAAAAAAAAAGAAAAAATAATTTCCTTCAGAAATAATTTTTTTTATTCTTCAAGAAAAAAAATTTCATTCCTTTAATATTCGCCATATTGGTTTATCTCAGGTTTTAAGTAAACATGCTTGTTTTGAAGATCATTCACTTTCTCTCTGATTTGTGAGAGGTGATGAAGTTTATCTTTGAGAAGGTACATATACTTTCCTTGCGCAAGATTCTAACAAGTCTACGCAACAATGTAACATTGTAGAACACATGAAGTATAATACACTTCAATCAAGAATTTATTATGTTTTACGATATCCTTCCTAAAAAATTTCAGAAAAAGGAAACCTGTTTTTTTTTCCGATATCCATCACAATTGGTAAATTGAAATGAAAAGAAATTCTATTCTTTATTGAATGTATGGCATTTAATAATATCTTATAAGTAAAAGTTTTGAATTAAAAAATTTTTTTAAAACTATAATAATTCTTGATTCAAGCATTCCTATTATAATATATATAATATATATAATAATAAATATTATTATAAATATTTTTTATCTTTGAATAAAAAAAAGATGTTTTTTTAATATTTATTTTTTGACACATTAATATAATATTCAAAAATTGAAGAAAAAAAAAAGAAAAAAATCTAATTGAAACAACAAATATTAATAATCCATATATCATTAAATATATGCATTTGTATAAATAATACAAATTTTAATATAAATTAATACAAATAAAAATACCTTTGCATTCGTTGATAGTAAAAATATATTTCCAAGCATCCATTTGATTTGATGTGTTTGTAATTTCATTTCATATATTATACATCTCACCAAAAATTTATACACGAAAATATATCTAATCCGATTAGGAAAAACAAAACACAGATAAAATAATAATTTAATCGAAATGAATCAAGCGAAAGTCGAAATTGAACCGACACTAATTTTCTTCTTATTTTTTTTTTCTTTTCTCATTGATCGCATTGGCACGTTTCTGTGTCGTTTTTGTATCATTGTACTCGTCCCGAATATGCGTATACAACAGTCTTATACAGACGAGGAGCCGTTAAGAAAGACGTAGAACACACAGCCAACCACGTAAACCGGATGATATAAAGCCGGCCAGATAACGGTTCCACGAGCACATATGCGGATACGAAATAAAGCCACGATCTCTCCCTCTTTCTCTTGTTCTTTTGCGAATACTCTTTTAACCCTTCAAATAGAAACTAATTAAATACATATCCAATCTAAAAAAAATTTATAGAAATAATATTATAAAAATAAAATATAAACTTCTGATTAATATTTAATTATTAAAAATAGAAATTTAATTAAATTTTTAAAATATTACAAATTTAATCATAATGATTAATATAAGGGTTAGATCAAAGATGGCGTTGGAAACAATAATTAGTAATTCATGAGAGTAACTTGTTTTTTAAATTTTCTAATCTTTTCGTAACAGAATAGTAATTCTTAATAAATAAAACAACATTCTATCGAAATTTTTAGCATTTTCTTTCAGAAAATTTTTAATGAACCATGAAGATATTTAATCTTAAGTTACAATCAATAAAATAATTTATATAACAATTCATATAACTCATTTTTTTCATTTTAGAATTTTAACAATTTACTTTCATGGGGAATTATTTTAAATGTTGTTTATTAAAATATAAGAATTATATAATTAAATTTTTATTCACTTAATTAAATTTGTATAGAGTTATAGCGGAATAAATAATGTATAATGTTGCAAGGCATCAATAAATTTACTAAATATTACTTTACAAAATATATTTGATGCAAATTGAGATGCAATTTGAAATATATTAAACTTTCTTTATAATCATTAAAAATCATTTTATATATGAAATTTCTGTTTTATTTTGGTTTATAATTAAATTATTTCTCTAAAAATGAATTAGCATTTCTTTAATCTAGGTGAATGACCGCTGACACTAATTTTTAGCGAAAGCCGCAACATTATGAACGGAGTTTCATTAAATCCGCAATGGCATAGAATGCAAAATAAAAATCATTATTATTCAGAGAAGATAATCAAACATGAGCGAATTTAATGCAATATTGATTATGCATTAGATATTTTAATTATCTGAATTATTAAATAAAAATATTAGTGATTGTAAAAGTAAATATAATTATAATTTAGTACGATTTTCTTTTCATTTAATTATAAATTCTTTTTTTAAAGAGTATTTTTTATAGACGTAGATTGTCTAAGCATAGACAATTACTTTTAACTTTTTTTGTTTTCAATAATAAATATATACAATTTTTAGAAATAATAAAGATTGTTATATTTCTTCAATTTTTAAATTTCTGAATTACTTAAAATTTTTTTTTATATTATTATTTCTTTTTATACTTTATATTTTACATATATAAAGTGCAAATAATTTTCATTAAAACCAATTTAAAAATTAATATTTTGAACATGATTCAAAATTTCTATATTAAATTCTTGTTCTAATTACTTTTCAAAATGTTAGTGAATAGCAATTTTACATTTTACTTAAAATTATATTTCTTCATGAATATTTTCGTATTCTCACAATATCTTTATCATGTTTTAGAATGTTACTTAAATAATTGCCTCATATGCTCACTGCAGCTATTAATTGCAAATCATCTGACGTTTTGTTTTGTCACCAAGACAATTTAGAAAGTTGCAATAAGCCTGTGAAGGCTCTGAGAAAAGTTAGCGGTACATTATAAAAAATAAAAACCTGTTGCAAAATCTTCCAGCATTTTTCTATCGTCGCCGTGAGAGATCTTCCTTCGATCCTCTCTTTCTCGGGTCATAATTCACCGTTGAAGAGTCTCCTTTCACCCTCGACAAAGATTCGTTCTCAAGAAACTTTTACTTGCTATAGATATGCAACACAAGATGTTTTCCTGGAACATTCACTGTCTAATATTTTTTCCTTTAATAAAGTCATTTCGTATAATGAGTTGTTAAATATCATTTATTCTTAAATATTTCTAAAGTAAAAAATAAATTAATTTATAATATATAATAAAGAAATTAAATTATTAATAAATTATAAGCTTTTATGTTTCCTGTTTCGTTCTCTAAAAAATTTTTTGTTATCTATTTCTGATAACTTTGAATGACTTTCATCAATTTTTTACTATATTTGCAAATTCTTTTATTCATAATTTAGACAATGGAATTTCAACATTTTAAAACTATTCTCATATTCTAAATCTAGATTTTCGTTTGTTTAGGAATTATGAATATGAGAATGATATGGCTAATGTTAATTCTCACCATTATTGTGGTGAATGCTCAACGCCGACTTGCTCTTCCTGATCCACGTAGTTGTGCCAATCGTAAGTGTTTTTCAATTTGATTTATTTTAATCTTTTTAATAAAAAAATAAATCCTGTTTTAGGGGTGCGACACGCCACTTATAGGGATGCTAGAGGTGTTGCACATTCGTATTTTTTCAGTTGGGAACATCAACCGACTAGAAATCTCGAAGTAGATTGGCTGGATGCTCGTAATATTTGTCGCAGACATTGTATGGATGCAGTTTCTCTTGAAACACCGCAAGAAAATGAATTTATCAAACAACGAATAGCACGAGGTTAATTATTAAACAAAATCTTATTTCAGTTTTATTTTTATTTTAAAATTAATTTTTATTTCTTATCTTTATATAGGAAATGTAAGATATATCTGGACATCTGGACGCAAATGTAATTTCAATGGTTGTGATAGACCAGATCTTCAACCTCAGAACATCAATGGATGGTTTTGGTCCGGTTCAGGAGCCAAAATTGGTCCAACCACACAGCGTAATACTGGAGATTGGAGTCACACTGGTGGATATGGACAAGCACAACCTGATAATCGTGAGGCTGCTCAGGTAATTTATTATTTTTTCATAAACACAACACATACACACATAAATAAATTCGAACGATGAATGACAATGAAAATTTGAAATGTTTATTAATTTTAAATAATATTGATAAAAAATTTATTTTAATTCAAATATCGTTTATAACTTGTTTATAAATATATATATATATTCCTATATATATATATTCATATATATTTTCTCATTTGTCTTATTCAAATTTCATTTTTAATAGTTTTTTAATACATGGATTTATATTGCAGGGTAACGATGAATCTTGTTTATCAATTCTAAATAATTTTTATAATGATGGAATTAAATGGCATGATGTAGCTTGCCATCATCGAAAACCATTTGTCTGTGAGGACAGTGATGAACTTCTGAACTTTGTGCTTTCTAGAAACCCTGGCATTCGTCTTTAAATTTTTACAGCTTCTATTATTTCTTGAATGTTAAATATCTAAAGCTGTTTTTCATTGAATGAGTATAATTTTAATAAATTTCATTTTTATTTCTTAAATTCTAATTTATATATGATAATCTATTGATTGTAATTAAAAATTAAACTTTTTTATTCATATTTAATTATATTTTAAAAAATTTATATCCTTAAAACAAATTTAAACAATGTTAAATATTAAACAGTCAAGGATTAGATGTAGATTAAATAGAAGCTGTTTATCTAAGTTTAATTTTTGTATTCTTTTCTATACAAAATATAAGGCATCTGTCAATAATTTTTAAATTTTTATTTCTTTTTCCTTAAATATTGAAAAATAATACTTTTTTGAATTTTTAAAAAACCTTTATTTTATCCCTTAATACCTTGCAATTTACACCTTTAAAGCATATTTCCTTGGAGGGAAAGCAGATCTTTTGCGTATTTCTTTTAGAGTCTTTCTGTTGGCTTGATAAGGTGTCAATGCCCTTCTAAGCGCTCTGGTTTTTTTTGGCCTTAAATCCAAAGGCTTATATTTGTGATTTTTATACAACAAACGCAAATTTTCTTTCTGTTTCTGATGCATAATAATGTATACCCTAGCTATTGCTTTTCTCACCACACGGCTGAAATATATAAAAAAAAATAAAAACATTAATATTTTTAAATATTTGAAAAAAGAAGAAAATGATTAATAAAACTATTATTAATTTAGAATATGAATAAATTCCTTATTTTTATTTTATTATACATAATAAATGAATTTTATATATTATTCTTATAAATTATTAGATCAATTTTATACTTGAGTTTTTAATATAAATAAAATAATATAAATGTAATAAAATTAAAATTAAAAATTAAAAAAATATATACATACATTTTCGAAAGTTTCGATGCAGCACCACCAGTAACTTTTGCCACTCGAAGATTTGTTAATTCAGTTTTGAGTTCTTCCAGTTGCTTGAGCAACTCATTTTTATCTTTTATCCTCAGATCAGTACACTTAACCTTACCCTGAAACGATAAGCACAACACTATTTACATTGCACTTTTATACACTTAGCCAATTTTAAAGATTTCAACAATAACAAACATATATATATATATATATTTTAAACATATAATAGATCGAAAAATTTTCGTTAAAAATAAAAAAAATATCTTATTAAAAAAGTAAGGTTATGTGCACGATTATTTTTAAAGATCCTTCTATTTACATAAATTATTAGATATTTTTATTTGTATTATGAACAAAAAAATTATGATAAAATTTCTAAACAACAATTGAATAGGATGCTTTAATTGAAAACAGATTTTCACGAATTCACTAACCATTTTGCTGTGATACCTCTTCTATGGAAAAAGGAAACAAGAAAGAAAGTCACGAACTAACGGAACATATAATTACATGTTTCTAGTAAATATATAAATTGCAACTACAGAGCCACCTATCAACGAGAATACTTATTATATTTATATGAATATGAATATTTATAATATAAAAATATATTTTTTTCTGGAAAAAAATATTAAAGTTGTAATAGTTTTAAATAAGCTTTTATATAATTAAATTATTAAAAAAATTAATAAATTGTTTAATACTTAATCTTTTTAGTATCATTTTTGTACAGTGACATCTTTAGACTAATATTCTAAAGATCCGTCAGATTTGAATACTATTTGTTAGGTTATATTTAAGAAATTAAGAAATTTGAAAGAATATTTACAATAAGAATTATGACAATATATATTTAAATTAAAATGTGATTATAAAATAATTTAGATAGTTAAACAAAATATTTTATATAATGCATTGATGTCAAACTTTTTAAAAGTTTTAAATATAAAACAAATATTTATTATACATAATAAATGAATAATTAATTTTTCTTTTCTTTAATAAAATCAATGATCTTTTCTGTTTTAATAATATATTATTGATTAATTTAATAAATTTTTAATTTAACAATGAATTTCGTGGACGATACGCGAAAAATTCAACGTGCGCTTCTGGACGAAGCTCTCACAAAGGTAGATTGTTAAATAAAAATTTAAAAAAAAAACTTTTATATATATAAAAAAAAATTAATTTTATTTTAAACTTTTATATTTTTAATTAAATTTATTTTGATTAAATGTTCTAACAATATTGTACATTTTAAATAAATAAATATTAAAAAGTATATAGTATTATTTTTTAAGGGAATTCAACGCAATGAAGAACAATGTAAAATATGGATAGCCTACAAAAAAAGTCATCAAAAAGTTGTAAAGACATTACAAATTTTTCAAAAAGATTTATTTATAAATTGTATGATCCCTATTGGAAAACGAGCTTTAATGAAAGGAAGATTAATTCATACTAATGAAATACTTGCTTCTTTGGGTGATGGATATTTTGCAAAATATAGTGCCTCAGGTGCTGTAGCTCTTTGTGAAAGAAGAATACAAAGTATGATTAATATTATCAATTAATATATATAATGATTAAATAATAATTTAATGAATAATAATTATAATTATGTTATATATTATGTTATATATCCTAGGAGCCGAAGAAATGTTAAATAATTTAAATGCAGAAAGAGATTTATATGAAACAAGAATGATGATGTCAGAAAGTAATCTTTTTGAAGATTTTGCTGGTGGAGAAATTATAGAACATTGGAATGAAAATCAAATTACAGAATGGAAAAGTAAAACCTATTTTTCTTTACAAATATTGCAATTTGTTATTTATCTATATATTTTAAATTCTATAAATATTTGAATAATTTTTAATTTTTATTATTAGAAAAGCATAGAGAAAGAGAAAGGGAGTATCATCAGAAATTAGTTAAATTGAAACAGGAAAAAAGAAAAAAGATAGAGACAGAAGAAGATCTATTTAACAGACTTGATCAACTTGAAATTGAAGAAGAATTAGCAGATGAATTAAATAGGTATATTTTTTAATATTCTTTAATTTCTCTAATTTTTAAATTTTGTATTTTTTAAAAATTATTTTGATTTATAGATTAGAAGATTATGAACATTTTGGAAAAGAATTACAAGATGGAGAATGTTATTATGAATCGGAAAGTTCTTCTGAGAGTGAAAAAGAAGAAAGCTTTAAAAAAGAAGAAAAACAAGTTCTGGATTCTGATACAAAAATATCCAAAGATTCTGTCGAAGTTTGTAAAATAAAAAAATTTGTTTCATTTGCAGAATCAGAAGATATTTCAAAAAAAGAAGAAAATTCGATAAAAGAAAAAGACAACGAAAGTATGGTAGATATGGAAGAAGATTTTTTTCGGATAGAGTTCAGTCATTCTGAAAATAATTTGGTTTTAAAATCGAAAGGAAATTTAATAGAAACTCCAGCAGATATTTATAGAATATTTTCAAAACCTAAATCTATTTTGAAAAGATCATTAAATGATATGAATCCAGAACAACTTGTTACACCTAAGTATAGTACAGAAGAAGAAGAAAAAGAAGAAGAAGAAGAAGAAGAAGAAGGAGAAGAAGAAGAAACTATTCAATCTTCAGCTTACGAAATTGTATAAAATATATAATTTTTACATTTTATTTAAACCATAATCATATTAAATAATGTAACTATTTTGTTAATTTTTAGGTGGTAAAAGATATTAAAGAAAGAAGTATAACAGAAGTAACAAATGAAATTTCGAGAAAGAAAGAAGAAGATAAAAATATCCGGCCAATTAGTAAATTTAAAAGAGATCGTCAATTAAAACAATAATAATATGTATAATATTAGATAATTATTTAGATAGTAATATTTTCTTTGAATAAAAGATATTTTACAATGAAAATTTATTTAGTTCAAAATTATTTTTTATTAAAAGAAAATTAAAAAAAAAAAAAGAAATATTAAAGAATAAAAGACATTTTTATTTTAGATATCTTCTTTTTTGATAATATCAGAGATTTGTTTATGGCAATTATGATAAGATATTAATTATTGTAATATATTTTAAAAGATAAATGAATATGCCAGCCTTCTATAATTTAGAAACAGTATAGATAGAATCTAATCCAAATTTGGTGTTATTACTTCTATTGTTTATATAAGTTCTGATGTAAACATGATTATCACATTATATCATTGAATAAGATCATTTTTATAATATCTTATAATTTTTATAGTATCTTATAATTTTTTTAAACATTAATCACTTTAAACAATTAAATTATGAAATAAAAGTTTGTATTAAAAGTATTATGTAAAAATGTAGAAATAAAAAATAAAATATATATAAATACAAAATTATAGAAATAAAAATTAAATAATCAATACAAAAATAAATAAATAGAAAAAAGTAAAAATGCAAAATTTAAAAATTTTAAAAATAAATTAATATGAAAGAGTATTAATTTAATATTGATATTATATGCAGCATTGTTTCGTTTCATATTATGCTTGTTACTTACTATTTCTTTCGTTCGTACTTTTGTAATTGCTATTATTGACATTTTTTAGAAAAAAAAATCGAAAGCAATTTTGAACATAAATTTTAACATTATGAAAGTTCTTTTCATAATATTAATTACTACATTTAAAATAAATATAAAACAATTATTTTCCTTTTCTCCTCATCATTTTTATTTATTTATTTTTATTTTATTTTATTAATTCTTTATATATATATATAAAGATCTAAAAGTAAAACACAAAATTAAAGAAAGTATATAATATATAACATAATAATAATAATCTTTTATTTAGCTAATTAATTAGAACTAGTTACTCATTAAAATATCTTTCATTATTCATATTATTCCATAAAAAACCAAATAGCATCAACTTGGCATGTAAATATGTATGTAAATAGAAGCGAAAAAGAAAAGATAGATTAAATTGTGTTATATTTTGTACAACATTAAAATGAAATTAGGACATCACTTGATTATATTATAAGTTTATTTATCATGATTAAAAAAAACTTGTCGAAGGAAGTTATTTTAAAAATCTTTTTAATTAACAATTGAATAAATAATAATAAGACAATCTAACGTTACTATTCAAATTTATTATTAAATTATTATATATTAAAAAAAAAAAAAATCAAAGAAACAGTAAAAAGTTTTTATTCGTATATATAAAATTTCTTATTAATAAATAAATAAACTTTGATTGAATAAAAAAATAATTATAATTTTTATGTTTAATTTGTATGTACTTGAATTGAACAACTTCGAAACATTGTTAATGAAGCAAATAATTCCTAGAGGGAGCACGTGTTTATCGCATGCAATTGTTTCCGTTCACGTAACGGCAAACAATCAGGAAAAGGTTACGAAAGGAATCGAAAGTGAGAATTCGCACACTAAATAAACAATAAAGCGGTCTTGATTAAGTTTCATTTGACTCATTGATCTAACGGATTAGATTGTTAGTTCATGATTATGCCTATTGTCTTAAACATGATCAACGATTATTAATCCCGTTATACCCGTTTACCTTTCTAAAAAAAAAAAAAAAATAATAATTTTAAGCAGATCCTAGACATGAAAAATATTTTTTCTTAATTGTAGATGATTAAAAAAATTAAAATAATATCCTAATGTTCTAATTTTGTAATTTACAAAAAAATTATCGATATTTATCTATTATTTCATATATGTTTGAAAGATATATTTCTTCTAAAGAAATATATTATTAATTTTGAAAATTTTATTAGATATTTAATTTTATGAAAAATAATCTTAAAAAATTTTGTTAATAATTCAATTATGTTGAATCTAGAGTTAAAATATTATTAAACATAATATTTTAGATTTTAAAAATAAGAATTATTATATTCTAATTAAGACTTCTTTTTGATAGTGCTTATTAATAGATTTAATTTAAATTCCTTATTACATCACTCTTGTGTTATACCATATGAAGTCGATTAAATACATCGGTTATGAATTTCATAAATTACTAAAATTAATTATTATAGTAATTACTATATTAATATATCATTTGAATTATTATAGCAATTATTATATTAATATATCACTTGAAATTATTTTTTTATAATTTTAACAAAATGAAACGAATTTCTAAATGTTTCTTATGAATGAATTAAATAAATAAAATATCTGTTCATTAATCGAAGAAGAATAATGAAATAATTACTCGTAATAATTTTATAACATAATTCAAATACAAATACAAATTATTTCTAAATCAGTTGTTGATTTCATACCAGTCAATATTCATTATTATATATTTATGTTTTATGGTTCATATTATTTTTAAAGATATCTTATTATATATATATATATATGATTTTACTAATTTTAAAATGTATTGCGACATGTTGACCATTAAGTAAATAAATCTTCTTTTGATATAATATAATTTTAATTGAAAAAAATTATACAATTTTGTCAAAATATTTTTAATATATTAGGAGCATGTTATTAATGTAAACTACTAATATTAATTAAGATTAATTATAGATTATTATATATTACTATAGATTAATATTTGTATATTATATTAATATTATTTTTAATATTCAACACTAAATTATTTATAGTTACGTAATATTTATAATAATATTATAATTAATATTAATATATTATTGTATAAAAGTATATAATATATGAATTAGTATTGTTAGGCATTATGTTCATATTGAATACTATATGTAGTATCATATATTACTAATTATCTTAATTAATCATTAATTATCTTTATAATTAACTAATCAATTTATCATATAATCTCACCTAATTCTTGTTTCATCAAATAGCAGTCTCTTTTAATATTTACATCTTAATGCATATTTATTTCATAAATCAGTTTGACAAGAAATTAGTATAGATCAGATCAAGTTTGCATCATCAACCTCGACCCTAATTTTTTTCTAATGCACATATTTTAAATTATATTTTCATTATCACAATTTTATTAAACGTGGAATTACTCACAAGTTACAATATTTCTTTATTCCTATAATGTAATATTAAATCAATAATTCTCTCTTAAAAGGCGGATATGAAGAAAAAATTAAAGTTACATTATAAGATTATCTTATTTAAGCGCCAACATTGCTACATTTGTTTTATTTTAAATATTTTTTTAATTAATTTGTAGAATTGAATTCTATGTTTTAATATTATGATTATGAAAGGTGATCTTACTTATTCTTTTTATCGCACTTTTTTTCTTTTACTTAAGTCAATTTTATTATTAACTTTGAAAAAGAAATTTGATCTGATCTTTTCTAAATTACTTATTATACCAATATATATCAAGTAATTTTTATACATTATTTCATTATTTGATTTTTGGTTTAAAAAAATGGACAATGGTCCTAAATCTTAATTAAGCCTCGATTGGTTAATTAGTCCTGCTACTTAAGTTAGATCCGTTGGTAGGCTATCCCACGCGATGAAGTAACCAGCTTTCTCCGCTCTGGAAAAAAGATGCGTTCCTCTCATATACCAGTGCCGTCCCAAAATCGCGCATGCTGCTAGTTAAACAATGGGAAATAAAGCGCGGATTTTCTACACGCTTGGCGTTCCTATGTGAACTGGAGTACAAGGAGAGATCCCCAGTTTTATACACGAGGAGATTCACGCGGATTCTCCTCTTGCTGAAGGAGGATCCATACTCGACAGGAAATGAATCTTTGTAGTCGTAGGTGAGCTCTCTATATAAGCCAGGTATAAGGCAAAACATCACTATAATTCAGCATTCCACACGGTGCTCTAGTTTTCTGAGTACTCTCAAACAGTATGGACAGAGTGGTGCGACAGGTAATCAGGAAATTCATTGACAAGTGGAATTTTTACAATCTTTGGTACTGGTGCTATGCTTGCGTCGGCAATTATGATATTGCGTGTTCCGTTGAATAGTGATTTAAGGAACTGGGTGATCTACTGGTGGAAGATACATATATATGGTAACAGGAGTTAATTCTAATTTGGATTGATAGATTCAGCAATTGGAAGTGAATAATTATTCAAAAAAAGTGATTTTTTTATTCTACTTTGGAATTAAAAAAAATTATTTTTTTTATAGAGTAAAAGATAGTTTTAAATTAAAATAAATTTAAATAATAAAAACATTTTTTAAATTTAATTATTTAAACTTCGAATTCTTTAATTATTTAAAACATTTTTTGATAAATTTTTTAATTTTTTAATATTCTAATATTTTTGATACATTAATGAGTATTTTCATTAATATTCTTGGATAATTATTTAATTCTGAAATTGGTAAATTGCATGTAATACTAATGTTAAATGCTTATGAAAAATTTTCTACGGCAATTATTAATTTTCTAAAGTTTTAATAATTTCTATTAGGATAATATAAATTATACTTCAAAAATTTCAAAAATTTAACGTGATCGTAAATTATTTTTTAATTAATCAGTATAATTTAAGTAATCGAAACAATTTAGTTTTTCATTAAAATTAACTAAAAATTATGCGATCTCATTATATTTCTAAACAAATTATAGTATTACTTTATATATTCATTATCTACAATTATTCATTTTCTTATTTATCTTTAATCAGTAATAAACTTTAATCATTAATCTTTTCAAAAAATTATTAATATTTTTACAAATTAATGCAATTAATTACATTATTAATACAATTAATTCAAATCGTTATAATTTTTTCATTTTCTTCATTAATCTTACAATCCACTTTCAGTAAATAAATGAAATGAAATAAATAAATAAAATGAACTCTTTCTAACTTTAAATTCTTAATATTATAAACTTATAAATTTATAAGCTTAATCTAAACTTTTAAAGTTTCTACTACTATTTTATCTAAGTAAGTAAATACCGAAGCTCTAATTTATTAACTTTAAATATTTTAACCATTGTCAATATTAATTCATTATGATTACTTATAAAAAAAATTATCCAAATCTAATTAAGTTACATTAATATTATTTTATTTTAATGTTTCCCGGTATAAGAGGTATATTAATCATCTTTCATCAATTGTTGCATGACTTATCTTATTGACAGTTAAACTATTATTTCATTATATAAGTGCATTTAGTTTCGTGTAATCATATCTGTGAGTGCAGCACAGACACGTACGATTTACACAGGAATATAAATAACAACATACGCATTTCATAATTCGTTTACGTGTAACTATTCTAACCTTGCCTTAAATAAATATATACATGCGCGCTTCGATAGCTTTGATTAATAATATTTTTGTTTTTTGCATTTTTTATTTCTTTTCAATTCAATTATAATTTCGTTTTAATTTAAATAATTATTTAAATAATTCGCTAATTATTAAAATTTATTTTCAACGATTTTGGATTCTTTGTTTTAATTTTCTAACAATATAAACATGATATATATATTTATAATAAGAAATTTTGTTTTTAATAATAAATTTTTTTATTTATTACCAAATATTTATTTCTTTTTTCTTTCACTGATGTAAAAAAATATTAAAGATAAGATTCTATTAACAAAGAAATTTTATTTATTGATCTTGAATATAAGATTTGTACATTATAAAGTTAATTTGTATGGATACATATAGATAGATTAATTTCTTTATAATTAATATCTAATATAATATACGAATTGAATACATGATAATACAACAAGATAGATTCTTTAATAAAATATTATCAATTTTCATTTTTTTTGTTTTTGAATTTGTATTTCATCAATTTATCGATTTTTATTTTTCAATTTTAATTACAATATTATATATTGTATCTTGACAATTGAAAAATATTTTTATTTATAATAAATAAATAAATTTAAAAAATCTTTTACAATTCTTTATTTTTTAAAGCGAAAATTCTGTTTCTTCAGAAAAACAATATTTTTTTTCACATTTTTCTTTATGAAAATATGATATAATAATTTTTGAATATTCTAAACGTAATGAATGTTATTATTTCTATATAATATATCAATATTATATAGTAATTAATTATTATATAAATATCTAGCTACTTAAAATATTTCATATAACATTTAGAAATTTTACATTTTATATATATCTAATTAAAAACAATACCTATATAATTGATATAATTGATATAATTATTTGACTTATTTATGAATGAAAGTTTTATTTTTTATTCATTCCGGAGGAAATTGTGTTTAATGTCTTAATTGTTGTTTGGTGCACAATAATAATCATGACTTATGCGATGATCAAGTTCTAAAAAATTGTTTTCATATATGAGAAACGATAATATAATATAAATTTTCTTAATGAGATATTGGCCGCAAGTTTAACAAAAGCATTTAATTTCTTCTTCCTTTTTTCTTTATTTTTTTCCTCTTCCTTTTCTGCAATCGTGTTTAATCTAGCGCTGATTTTGAACGGGGTGTAATGATGCAATATCTTAGAAACTTTCTCACGACAGAAGGAAAACGATGGTTCATGACTCTAATTTCTCGCCTACGCAATGCGAGCTGTCTTGATCATCTCGCGCTTTCAACGTATCTGTTGTACACTTGGGAATTCATTTGATATCTATAAGATTAATATTTTACTATTTTTTTTATTATGATATTATAATTATTATTAAAAAATAAAATAAATTAATACTTGGATTAGGTTTTATCAAGGTTTTGATATTAAGATTTTTCAGCTTTTATCATATCAAATATCAGTAATATTTAATATTTTTTTATTGCTGTGTTTATTATTCCATTATAATTTTTTTTCTTTTAAGATCGTTATATTTGTTATATTTATGAAATATTATCCTCTAAAATAATCTTTAGCGTATCAATAAATATTACTAGATACTACAAGTATACTAGATCTCTGAAAAAATCCTCAAACAATGGCTGTAGATAATCTTCAATATCTAATGTAATTAATAAGATCTTAATTTTTAGTTAACTCTCGCTCTAATGGTGAGCATAGGAATCGTGCAATGTGAGCCTACAGTGAACACTCAATATGGTGTCCCAAGGAATTATGCTGGTAATAATCATGGAGCATCAGGTGGAAATGGTTTTGGTAATCATCATTACGACAATGGAAACGATAATGATTATGTCGATCAGGTAAATCTAAATGATTTAAAATAAATCAATTTATAATTTGATTATAATAACGATACAGTTTAATAACTCAGATTATTCATTCGAATTGGTTAAAATTATAGAACGATCAGATATATTGTTAGATATAATTTATTTCTTATCATTTAAAATTTCTTTTTTTATATATTTAATATATTGATTGATTGCTCAAACATTTTCATCTTAATTGTTTGAGTTTTCTATTGCGATAAAAATTGAATTACAGTTATTTCAACGATTGATACTAAGTCTAAGGAAATTTATTTTGCTATTAGCAAATCAATATTAGAAGAAAACATTGAATAACAATTTATTAATGAATTTTATATTTGTTTTATTCTAATTTTTATAATTCTCAACATTTTCCTAATATAATAAAAAAATAATAATAAAATAATAAAAATATTTAAAAAATAATAGAAACAATATTAAAAATAATATATGGAGGATTAAATGATTTAAATCATGATTTAATTTTGATACTTAATTAACTTTAACTTGATTCATTTATTCTGCATTTCCGTTAATGTTTCATAATAAACTCAAAGGTTACAAAAGATGAATAGATCTGGGTTAACGCTCATTCTACAAGTAACATTGAACTTTATTAAGTACTGAATACATGATCTGGATATATAAATTTAGAATAGATTGATCGAGCATCGATTTTGCTCTTTATTCAGATAGTCATAGTCAGATAATATTTTTTTTCTTTATTTTCATTGTCATCTCTTTTCATATATGCTGGATATTTTGATTTTTTGAGGAGGATCAAGATTCCTCTAATATATGATTTACAATTTATATTTTATCATACATGACATATTTTTCTTTACTATAACGTTTACATATAAAATAGATTAAAATATAACTTTAAATTACACTGTAGAATTTTTAGAATATTTATCGTAATTTATTAGACAAATATAAAATTTATTTTTTGCTTGAAAAAATTTAATATTTTAAATTTTTATCGTAATTATTCATCTTAACTAAATCAAGAGAAGAATTATGGCTGTGAATCATTTGAATTATCTTAAACCACAAATTAACCACGAAACGACTGGTATGATTAAGAGAATTTATGTGCTCCAAGTACTTTAAGTATTACAACAGAGAACAATAACCACTCCTTAAAGCCGTTGCAATACTGTTAAAATTATATCAATACAATTACAATATAATAATACATGTAACTATAATTGTGAAGTTAATATTGAGAATTTGAAAATAATTTCATCTAAAAAAACTTTTTTTTTAAAACATAAATATTGATATTAACATACACACACACACACACACATATACATATATATATATGTAATTATATTTATGGAATCATATTTTTAAATTCATATAATTCTTCGTCTGATGTTTTCCAAGTGTATATCCAAGACTCGCTACGGTTGATCTACAATAAATATCTACAATATTATAACGCATCTTATAATATGAGATTGATTGTTCAAAAGAAAAGAGATGATGTGTGATTGCGATTAAATTATGTAGCTCGAATTCTTCGTATGAATGATTATTAAGAGCACGTAACCATTGAAATCATTACTCAATGCATATATAGATAAACGAGTTTATCATGTATGAAATCAGGAATGTTGACTGGTATAATTTCCCTGAGTTTTAATAGAAGATGAACGTTGACAAATGTGAAGAATATAGAATAAATGCGATAAGATTAATCTAAAAATGTAATCATATATATTTGAAATTGTACAAAAGAATGTTTTGCAAAGATTACGTTACGTATTTAATGAATTCGTTTAATTAAATGGAAGAAATTTACATAAAAAAGAAGTAAGAAAACTGTGTCCATGACATGATTTCACGTTCCGGAAATTGCGTGTTGATACCGGAATCCCGAGTTTCAACCATGAAATGTTATATATTTATTCTGTTACTTACGCGATGATGTAAACGCAATCTGATGTAACATTATTAATAGGATGAACCGCGACCGCAGGCATCATCTAAGGTAAATCGTTATTGCCGATTAGCTAATCGTCTTGAGAATCTAAACGGTCCAGTTATGTGCATTTGCACGATTTTAGCCTCGGGTCGAATGATCTAGCGTGAGCCAGATTAAATCAGAACCTTCTTTTTCAGTCTCTCATTTGCTCTATTTCTTTTTTTGAAGAAAGTTCAATCATATAATTCGAGCATTTACACCACCTTTTCTTCTTCTACAAGATAAATATAATATAACAATAATTTAATTAATATTTGTAATTTAATTGTTAAGTAAATAATCATGAATGTTTTGATTTATTGAATAATTATAAATAATGTTTTTCTTTTATTGAATATTTATATTATTGAATATAATATCAAAAAGTAATTAGATATTTTTATCAATTTTTAGTAATAATACTTTTCATATAAATTTATTATATAAACAGAAAAATAAGATAATACAAGTTCACATAATTTGTCAAAAAAATAAATAGTTTTAATCATTTTAATTGCATCTTCATGTTATCAAGTTACATATGTATGTTACAAGACAATAGTTCAGTAACGAAATCATTGAATTAGGTTAAGAAAACATTCAATGCAACGATCTGAGAAATCACTTTAGTAGAAAGTTCGACATCTCTGATCAGCACCTAACATGCAAATAAGATTTGCGCATATTTATGGTACAGTAAAAATTATAGTGTATAACGCCTCCATTGTTTATATATTGCTGTAATCATTGAGGTAATCATTTAAATTAAAAGTTGCTTTAGAACTTAAAAAACTAATCAAATAATCAGAAAAAATGTTTTATTCTATCTATATCTACATATTATATATATATAATATATATATATATAATTTCTAATTTTTATATTGAGACACTACTTATAAAATAACATAGATAAGAATAGCAAATAGAAATAATAATGATAGAAAAATATAAAAGAAACACTTTTAATCAATATATATTCGACATTTTGGTTTATTTTTTTAATAATAAAGTTTGAAATGTGCAAAATTTATACATACTTGTGGCAATGCATCATTCACTAATCGTTTTTATCGGATTATTTTAAAATTTATCTCTTCCTTGATTAAATCTGTTAAATTTTCTTTTAAATGATTGCAGAAATGAAGATCTTTTTGTAATTATTAAATATATCGTTTTAGATGGTAAATTTAATTTCTGCATTCACTATTAAATTACTGAGAAAATAAAAAAATATTTTCTTTATAATTTATTATAAATATTTTCTTTCAAAATTAATATTTTAAAAAAATTAAAATTAAAATATCAATTTGCTTTGTCGCATCATCAATATTATCTATAATATAAAATAAATATTGTTTCTTTGTTTAGCCAATGTCCTATGAATTTGGATATGCCGTAAAGGATCAAGCAACCGGAAATGACTTTGGTAGACGCGAAAGCAGTGATGGTGAAACTGTAAGAGGAGAATATAGAGTTCAATTACCGGATGGTAGGACACAAATAGTAACTTACACTGCTGATTGGAGGACAGGTTTCCACGCAGATGTAAGATATGAGGGTACCCCAACTTATCCTGATCAATTCAATAATCAGAACAATGGTTATAATAATAATAATAATAATAATAATCAAGGTAGTAGTCAAGATTTTAGTTTCCATGGTAATAATGCTGGTGGAGATTACAATACAGGCAATTCAGGTAGTTTATGATTCTTATTCTATTATTAATGATTAATTATTATTAATGATAACTTACTTGCTCAAATATGTTTATTAGAAATAATAAAATTTCGAACTTTATTATTCGATTATAATTTATTTTTATGAAAAGAATAAAAAAGATAAGTTTTTAAATTAATTAGAATTGATTATTATGTTTTGTTTTTTAAGGAAACAATGGATATAATTACCAACCACCTAATGGAAGTGGATTCAATAATGGTAATAATTATCCATACCAATTTGTTTCCAATCAAATTTCCAATTCATTAGACAATAGTTATAATAATTTTGGAACTCGCAATAATTATAACACACGAATTCCATCATCAACATACGGGCCAGCCTTTAAGTGATTTTACAATTCCTATTATTAGCATGTAGGAGAGAGAAACGTCCTGTAAGATTAGTTCTTTTGTAATAAAAACAATTTTATCTTTTTATATTAATATATTGTGACTTTTATAATGTAATCTTTTATTACTCCTTTTGTTTCTTAATCTTTTATTATTCTAGAGCAAAAAAATAAAATATATAAATATATAAAATATATATAATTTAATCTAAATTTAAAAACAAATGCAATCGATATAAAATATTTAATATAATTGAAATATTATTACCTATCTAAAAACTTTGTTCGTTATATAAATAACATTATAATGCAATCAGTATAATTATTGATTTTCTCATAGTTGATGAAATCGTCCGTTAATATAGTCCATGATATACATGCATCAAAAAGGAAATTAAACTGAAAAAATATTTCATTTTTTATATATAAAAAAGAATATTCGCATAAAGAAAAACAGGCATAATGAAGGATATCATCGTTTCGATCGATGTTATTTCATATTATGCTATTAGGAAGCCTGAATCTAACGCTATTCAGGAGAACGCTTTCTTTGATATTATAAACTATAATTGTCAGATGACGTTTCACAACGCATTAAAATAGTTAAGTACACCCAAACAATTAATAATTTCATTTTTAAAGTTCTATTTAAGAATTATTATATTTAAAACAAATTTTTTTAAATAATTTTTTGAAATTTTAGAAATTTTAAAAATATTTTAGAAAAAAAATTTTTATCTATTATTTTTTAAATAATTTTTAATTCTTATTTCAAAATCCATTCTAATGGGAATTTAATTATTAATTAAATCATCATAATTAAATTATTAATTATTCTGAAATCATTTATTATATATGAAATATTGTTGCTGATAAATACTTCATGAAATAAAAATTTTGTGCATTGATATTAAAATTTATATAAAAATAAAATTAATGATATATCATTTTAAAAAAGAAAATTTATATATATAAATAAATTAGTATTTAACTTTTAATAAGAGAATATTATAGTACAAGAATGAAATAATATAAAAGAAATGTATAAACAATAAAAATGATATGTGTAGTGGGCTAATGTAAAAGTAAAATTTTATTCGAAATTTTTTTTTTAATGCAAACTATAATGGAATTTTTAATTAATTTTTTTTATCAAATATATTTGATTTGAAGACATATCTCTATAGAAGCAAAAAAGACAGATATAAGTCTTTTTGTCCTTCTACCAACGATTGAAAGCAAAGGTGAAGGTGAGCAGAGTGGAGAACAAAATATCTCTTTGATCGTGTGCTATAATAACTTACGAAAATCAACGTGATGTAATTGAATGAGATGCGTTTGGATTGTGGTTTAAAATCAGCTGACATGAAAGATGAGTTGCCGGTTTAATCGATGCTACAAGAGTTTTGAAAGTGCTAGTCCCAACGCTCTATTTAAAGTTAATTTCCTTGACTTCATTTAAAACTGACAGAGAACGGTTAGCAAGGGAAGATGTATTACATTAATGTTTCTAGGATGCAATAAACATACTAGATTGATGATCAGATGAAGATCTATTGAATCCATTAGTAGCTTGGAAGAATAGAATGATCAGTTGATTTTGATTAGAAGAAGTAAAAGTTCTTGTTATTTATATATGTTATTTTAGATGTTTTTTCTAGTCAATTACTTAGATTTGTGATTGTTCCCAATTCTTACATGGTATTATATTTTTTTCAATAATTTTTCAATATAGAAATGAGTACAATTTATGAAAAAAAGTAATTGCTTGTTAGAAAAAATATTTATAATTTTATAAATTTTTATGAAAATTTTTATCTTTCATAAATTACTATTTTAAGAAAGACAACTATTATAGCAAAATAATTTACAGACTTAAATGCAGACTTATGCATTTTGTTTGTCTTTACTTCAATAATAATAATTAAATAATTTTAATGATTTAAACTTAATGTTTCTTCCTATTTGTTAAATAAAACTTTAGAATTTATTAATAAAATAATTAATAAAAATATATAAGTATATAAAGAAAAAAATTTTATTTTCTAACTGATAAATTAATTCATATAAAGATAAATTAATATGATTTTAATTTATAAAATTAATATTATAATAATATTATATTATAATATTATATTAATATTATATTAATATATTAATAATAATATATTATAATAATATTATAATACAAAATAATAAATATTTAAAAATATAATGTAATGTAATGAATTGAAAATAATTCATTAACAATCGATGATATCCGAATACATTCTATTCATACACAGTTCATTACGAGAATGATCATGGTTAAAATAAAATTGCGAAAAAGGTTTCGTAGAATGATGGCGTAATCGGTAATGCGTTCAAGTGAAGAGTATGTTCATCTCGAAGTTCGACATGGAAGATGTTAACTGTTGCAAAGGAATGCGGATAATGACGAGAATATGCTTCTAATGCTCTGGATTCGTCGCGAAAAAATCGGTGCCGAAATGAGGATGAAGACTCGAAAACATTCATCACTTCTGAACACCTCAGATTCTTCACTGTCTTAAATTTTTTTCCTCTAGATATTTCTATTCTATCTTCATGTTTCACAATATGATGCTTAAGAATTTTTCTAGTGGTAGAAAACTTTGAAAATGTTGAAATATTTTATAACATAATGAAGAAATATTAATATATATTTTATATTATTAAATATATCTTCTATATTTTATATAATATAATAGAATATATAAACATACATAAATCTTTATCTATTCATATCCTTTAATATTAAATCTACTAATCTGTAATATGTATCTATATAAAAAGATTTTTAAAGAAGATAATTAAAAAGAAAAAAATATATAATCAAATTCTTAGTATATAATAAAAAATCAAAATAATATTATTACAATAATTACAACATAAGAAAATTTCTTATTCATCAAAATCATGGATGGAATTTATTTAATTCCAATGTCAAAATTTCTAAAAATTGTACACCATTATAAATTTTTCAAAAGTCCGCAACCATCCAGAGATAACCTCTAAGGTACATAATCTCCAAGTTGCATCAATAGTTAACCACGAGGTGGCAGAGCTGTCGATTATAAGATTCCTCCGCAGGTGAGGTTAAAACTAGTGATCCAGTAAAAGAAACAAGACAGAATGCAAGCACGTGCATGCATATACAGAAGGTTTCATACGTCTTCCGCATCGCAATGATTACATAATCACCATTTATCCCCGATTATGGTGTAGACGGCACATCAAAACATTCACTCTGAAATTCCTTAGTAAATGTAAGAGTAAAAAAGATAGAAACAAAATCTTTCTGAATGTTTTTACGGGACACGAGCTTCCATAAATTAGCCTTTAGCTTAATTCCAAATCTGTATCAGCAATAATTAGCAATAATTATATTAGTATATTATATTAGTAATAATTATATTAATTAAACGTTTTGTGATAGATTGATTTGTATTGAATATTCAAGATAATGCAACTTTCCATCGAGGTTACGAAAACAGATTAGAAAACGAATTAGCAATCGTGAATATGCCGAAGGGGATTATTATAATAAATTAATATAACCCGGACATTCTTATGTGTCACGAAAATCTTTCTGCGAAATTCTTGATTTAGCATAACTATTTTATCTTTTTGAATGGGAATATTTAAAAATAACTATATATTAATATTAGGCTATAAAGAGTTATAAATTTTTGAGAATATTTCTCTTAAAGAATTATTTAATGGCTCTCATCAAGAAATCTAAAAAAGATCCTTGGATGTAGATTTGATTGATTATTTATATTATTAAAATAGACATGCATATTAATAAAAAAAAACTCACATTTACAAATTAAATGATATTATATCGTATGACGACAAATCAGGTAAAGCGAATAAAGTATCTCTTTTGTTCCGATATCTTCTTAGAAAATATTTCCGCAATATCTTTTGTATTAATTTTGCATTTTTTATTATATTTTAATTATAAATTTATATCATTTGTATCATTCTGATTCATTAATCATTTAATGAAAATGTCGACAAATTAATATCCATTTTATTTCTGAAATAAAGTACATATCATTGGATCTATATACTTGATAATTAATGATTGATGTATTTAAATAACTTTTTTTTACCATAAATTTAAATAATATATAATTATTAACAAAAATTGTATATATTATTTTTTGTAGTGATCTTGTTTTTAATCTTATAACATAATCTTGTAATCTTAATTGTAATCAGTAATTAGTGATTTTAAAAAACTTTAATTTACTTATCATAATGATATTTTATTTTAATTATTATAATAAAAAAAGATATTTTATTTAAATAACTGGCGAGAAAAAGAAATTAATGATGGATTCATAAAGGGTTGCAGGGAAAGTAATTCCCGTCCGCATGCTTAAGTATGTTGTAAGAATCACCTACGTTTGCCGATTTAAGTAACTGTCGGCAATCCTGAGCGAGTAATATGCTTTACGAAACAAATATAATAGTAGAGTTGAATGACGATCATGTCATTCGGCTCATATGATTATTTACCATATTATTTGGCCTCATTATTGTTATTGAGTTAACTATTATATATATAGTTTTATGTGTATTTTTTTCTGCTTTTCTGAATTATAAGTAATATATGATAATCAATGCATAATAAAATGCATAATAATATATTATTTTTAAAATATGTTTTCTTATTTATTTCAAAAAATATGTTGAAATCTAAAAAATTAATTAAAAAATATTATAAAAAGGAAAAAACAAAAAATCACATTTTGGAAGTAAACATATAATTAGATATAAATTGATTACTTTTTCGAGAGCAAATGCTCGAAATCGTTTATAAAGATATATATATATATATATATACGATTTATAATAGAAACCAGATTTTTAAATACAAACAATTCTACTTACATTAGATAATTTCTAATAATAATTATCACAAATTTTGTTGTTTTGAAATCAATCTTAACATTGGAAGGATGTTTGATCTGATCTTTTTTGTAATTGAATTATTCACACCAATTAAACTTTTAAATTAATTATATATTTGAATAAAAATAAAATATTATAATCTTTATAATCACTGTTATATTAATAATTAGAATATCATACATATCCAAAGAATATAAATCATAAATAGAATGTTCTTTCAAACAAATTAACCTCATATTGAATATAATTTTGAATATAATTAATAATATTTAATAACTTCAACAAAATAGTTCAGTTTTATTTAATAATATATAATATATAATTTAATAATATATATAAATTTCGTAATTATTATAAAAATCATTATTATTAAAATTAATTTTAATAACGAGAATGTGTATGCATCTAACTATTTACGCCATATTTACTTATTTGAGATTTTTATAAAAAGGTTAGGTAATTGTAGAACAGTGGTTATTTGAAATTTGATAAAATATTGACGATTTTTAAAAATAAATAATTATACATGTAATCACTGCATATTAGAAGATAATTGGAAAAGAAAAATATAATTATTAATGAATTATTTTGTAAGATATTATATGTTAATACAATACCAATTAATGTTTAATAAACGTAAAAATTTTCTGTCCAAAACAATATATTTTTATTCGAAATATTACTTTTATTTATAAAAAAAATTTTTAAAAAAACCATTTATTATATGCATATATTATATGCATTTCATATTGTGAATACATTTTATGATTATTAAGATTGATTTCCAAATGATTGGTAGAAAGTAATTCTAGTGAAATATTTCTGACTTGTCCCTGCAAGGAAATTATAATAATCGTAATTGTAATGTTGTTAAAATAGTTATCTTTCATTTGAATCATGTAACCTTATGTCATGTTTGTCGAATACATATATTCCTAAACGAGATACTTTCTACAGAAATCTAGTATTCTTTAGAATAAGTTTGTAATGTCTAGTAATATTTTTAAATTTTCTAATATCGTGATTCAATAATTATATTCAATAATATTTCTTCAGGCTATTTTTTCAAAATTTCTAGAAGATTAAAGGAAAATAAAAGTATGAATTATTGCGAATTAAAATTGTTTCATTTAAATTGAAAATTTCATATTAAATCGAATATATGCTTTCAAGCTCTGATAGATTAGATCACCAGAAATCGCAAGTTTCGATATTCGATTTAGGAACTCGAAATTATGGAATCTATATAGTAATTTACTAAATCGTAGATTTGGTATGATTAAATCGAACATATGTGACGAAGAAAATGAACATTGATCACTTAAATTAAATCATTAAAGTTTTAAATAGAAAACTAAAAGCGGAAAAGAAACATTCATAAGATGAAAGGAAATATTCAAATATCACTACAGAATAATTTTTAAAAATGATCTTGTGCAGACTTATAATTCTTCTTTATAATTCTTCTGATTAAAGATTCTTCATTTTACAGGTAATGACATAATGATATACATAAATAATGATATATACAATTATAGAATTCGTTAATTATTACGAATATGCAATTATATTTAATATATTATATTTATATTGCATTTATCCAAGAGCAAATTTTTTTAATTTGATGACAATTTTTTTGAATAAAAATTTTTATTATATCTTTTGAAAATATTTTCATATTGTTGTTTATTAATAATATGGATTAGATTTAAAACTGTATCTTTCTAATAATTTCATTTTAATGAAATTTATTTATAATTTATTGAACAACATAGACAGATGATTAATTTACAAAAGAAATATTATAATATATTATAATATACTTGTATTAATTTAATACAATTAATAATATTTTTAATAATAATATTATATAATATTACGTAATAATATTGATTAGAGATGATTCAATCTCATAAATAGCATATCAAAAAATTACAAAATCATAAGTAGGAGCAATGTTTGACTGAGACTGCAACTAGTATGTGTCTATTGCTAAATATTGAAATAGAGTTATATTCCATTTGAGTGAAAGTAGGGGGGAATTTATTAATCATACATATTGAACATTCATAGAAAATCTTAGTTAATTTGTTTGAACGATGCTGAAATGGTTATTACCTTTATGTCAATGTCTAGACTGACATTATCGTTATCGATTTATTCGAAATATTTTAAATTTATAAAATTAATTTTCAATTTAAAATTTATTTTGTATTTGTATAGAATTTTTTTCGATTTTTTTATATATTATTTTCATTTTTTATTTTTAATTTTTTTTTTATTTTTTTTTACGTAAAACAAGCTTTATGAAGGTATTAAAGCAAACGAGTTTTCCTTCTGATTCTTTATTTTCTGCCTTTTACCTATTCAATCATCACGCAGCAAGCCTATTTCTTCATCCACCTTTCATTCGTATTACAAGTTAGTAATTGGTTCACCGCATTTGAACACTCGGACGAGATTGAAATCTTTTTTTAATTTTTTTTTCAACACAGATGAAACATCTTGATATTGTAAAATTGACAGAAAGATTTACAAATTATGCAATGGGAATAAAACATCTGATGATTTTTTTAGTTATCAAACATTATTATCTTTTATATGCTGTACTTTACAAATTATCTTGTAAGAAATAAAAAATATTTCGTATAAAAATAAATAATTGTAATTCCAGAGAAATTAAACTTTTTAATCTTATAAATTTTATTATGTAACGTAAAAGAATTTTACTCATAAAAATAAAAGATTTATAAAAAAAGAATATTATTTTAAAATAAATTTAAAAATACGACAGAAATTCTTTTGAAAATTATCAAATAAGTCTATCAAATTTAATCAATAAAGAATATGTTTAGAATAATAAGGACGTGTAAAAAATCACAAATTAAAAATAGATTTCAGGATATTACAATAATCATTCCAAATGAAAAGGGAATAAATTCTCAAAAAATTATTTAAAACCAGAAGAGTATCCTGAGGATTTCCCCAAAAAGGAAAAAAGCTTTATTCAAAGAATTCGTACTTAAGAAGAGCTAAAAACTCTCTTTCGTTCTTTCACCCTCTTTAGATAAATTCAGATGATCCAGGCGATGATCAAACAGTGATGTGCATAGATCCAATTAAAATTTGAAGATGTTTCAGATATTATCAACAAGATACTTCTTCTCATAATGCATCACTGAGAGTGAAGGGAAGATGCGCTGCTCCTCTCCACCTCCCACACCCATAACCGGTCATTCTAATACGTACAGGTTAATACATGGATATATAGTGCTAAGGATAAACTGTAACAAAGGGTCTGGATGGTATATAAACTCCTCCGTAGATCATCTTCTCAGTTCGCTTCGCGTCTTCGCTCATAACAGCAATATGAATTATTATCAGGTAGGTTATCCTTCCGGTTATGTTTGCTAATCATTTTGGTAATTCAATGGTACTAGAAGCTAGATTCTGGTCTTTAATATACTATATACTATATAATATAATACTACTACTACTATTATATAATACTATATTCAAATTATTAAATTTAATTAATTTTTTTTTTATAAGAGTTGATTGTTTAAAATTATTCTAATTTTGTTTCATTTTAGATAGGTTAGATCATTAATCTCTCATTATTTAGTTTTATGATTTTGAAAAAAAGTATATAAGTTTAGATTTCTGTAATTTCAGATTTAATAAGTAAATTGTTTCTTTTAGTGAAATATTTTTAGGTTATAGTTTTCTTTAATTAAGAATGATGATATAGAAATTTATTTTCTTTAATTGATAATTTAGACACATTAGTTAGTTTTCTTCAATCTAGATTTTTTATAAAAATTTTAATTTCAATTAAAAATAGAATTTGATCAAATTTGATATGAAGATTGTATTTTTTAAGTTGTATAATAATTTATTGTTTTCAGTGATTTTTAGAGATATAATTTCTTTGCTAGACTGGACAAAATTTAAATTCATTCTAGATATTTCAATTTTTATCTTTTATAAATCAAAATAAAATTTATTAACAATTAATTTATATTTATATTTATATGTAACAAATCTAATAATTAGAAAATCAGATCAAATCAATCTCCAAAAATTTATATATGAAAAATTTTAAAGAATTAATTTGAAATTTTTCAAAATTGGATCAGTTAACATCCATGAAATCTTCATTTCATTTTCATTTGTGATTTTTTTTGGATTAGTTTAAAATTATTACTTATATATTATATATTTTCAAAGCACACCTTTATTTTACTTCACCGAACATAATTTTTATTCAAACAAAAAAGATGGGCTCATTCAATAATAATTCTGATTTCAGTGGAACATTAATTTCGTAATTGGTAAATCATTGCCTCGTGATATTTCAAGCTTTCTATTGAGCTCGAACGCTGTTAGCGTTAGCGTTTTCTTCAACTCTTTTTGTCATCGGTTTTAATGACGCCCAGTGTCGAAATCAGGCAATTGGTCCATCGTGTGTCGTTAAATTTATTTTAACATAGAAACAATTTTTTCTTAAATTCAATTGTGTTATAGAATATTAATAGTCTTTAATTAATAATGTATGTAATGTAATTTTATTTGTAAAAAATTTAAATTAATAACTTTATTGATCTTATTTTATTTGTTTAAATATAAATTGTATAAATAGTTCAATTTAATTTTTCTGTCATTTCTAATACGAAATTTGTTAGTATTTATAACATAATTTTTGAATTAAAATTATAGTTTATTATTATAGTTTATTTTATCAAAATTTTGCTTGTTTCTTTTTGCATATTTAATAATTTCTTTTATGGAGAAAATCAAATAAAAATATACATTTTATATATATATAAAAAACATTTTAAGTATATTTTAATATTATTATTATTATCATTATTATTTAATAGTAAATTATCATCATTTGTAATATCAATTTAAATATAATTCATTTCTTTAGGAACTTAATATAATTGTGATAATCTCTAATATGAAACATTAATCATAAAAATTCAAGTTCTTCAAAAATCCAACAAAATCTTAATATTCATTATTTACAAGATTTGTTAAATAAAATTAGATGTAAAATTCGATTAACGATGCAACTTATATCGATCTGTGCAATTAATTCATATTTTTAAAATTATATATTTTTATAATCTATTATCTAATGCATCGAATTTTTTTTTCTTTATTTTATTTCTATATTTTAATATTTTTATTGGTACATATGTTGAAAATAAAATTAAATTCTTCTATTTTAGTTAACGAAAGTGCTATTGCTACTATCGTGTTTTATAAGTCATGCACTTGCTGGATTGCTACCGGGTGGTGGTACCAGTGGAAGTGGTTATCAATACAACAGACCAGGTGGAACTGGATTTGGAGGAGGTCCAGGGGCATTCACTGGAGGAGATTTAGGAAGGGGTAGTGACTTTGGAAGTGGATTCAGAAGACCCACTGCGTTATACGGAGCACCAGGTAGTGGTGGTGATATTGGATTTGGTGGACGTCCCTCTACTGCTTATGGCGCTCCTGGTGGTGGTGGTAGTGGAAGTTATGGTCAGGATGCTGGTTATGGTCAAGATAATGGAAGAGTAAGTGTAACGGATTTATTGTAATCAAAATTGAATAAACCCGAAAAAAAATAAAAAAATATGAAATAACAAATCACATTTTTTAATTCATAATTTTTATTTTTTAAAAATAATAATCGAGAATAATTATATTAAATTATATGTCATGAATTATAAGATAATTTTTAGAAAAATTATTTTTTATTCATATAAATTAATGAAAAATTATTTAAAAATAATTTTAAGTCGAATAAGATAATATGTTTATGGTTTTCAAACATTTGTAATAATACTGAAATTTTGATTATAATTAAGATACGTAACAATAATAGTTTGAAAAATAATTAAAAAAAGAAACAATATCTTATTTTTATAGCCTCAACCATATAGCTTCCAATATGAGGTATATGATCCCCCTAGTGGCAATGACTATTCTCAACGTGAGAGTAGCGATGGAAACGTAGTACAAGGAGAATATAGAGTGTTATTACCAGATTCGAGGACGCAAATCGTGAAGTATATGGCTGATGATGCAAATGGTTATACTGCTGACGTTCAATATGAGGGACAGGCTCAATTTTCTCGAGGAGGTATTGGATCTGGAGCTTATGGAGCACCTGGTCAAACAGGAGCAGGAGGATATCAAGGAGGTAAGTATAATTTTTGTATATATATTATAATTATATATATAAATGTATATCATAATTATATGATATAAATTAGAAATAAATTATTAAATTATTAATTAAAATATGAATTATTATGAATAGTGAAGAATCATAATAACATAAAAATAATAATTTTAATAAATATTATGTGAAAAGAAAGGATAAATAAAATTTGTAAAACATATTATTTATATAGTCATATAATTTAATAAAAGTCATGCAAAATTTTAGGAACTAGAATATATTGAAAAATAAGTAATTATTATAAAAAAATATAAAACTAATTAAATTATTTTGATTTTTTTTTTAGTAAAATTAATATATTAAATATTTTTTTAATTCATAAAAAGATTAAAAGATGATAGAAAATCATTTCCGTATATCAATTTTTCCGAAATAAATTTCATCATAAATTAATAGAAAAATAAAATAATAGTAAAAATATATGTAACAAAATAGAAAGATGCATATTACTTTTTTATATTATGAAATATTATACATTCGTTTCTATATATTAATAGAAATGTAGAAATATGATGATAAAAAGATATAATACTTATTTTCTTTTATTATTTATATCTATATTATATTTCTCAATATTACTATTAGATTCCTCAATATTCCTCAATATTACTTGCAAAATAATAACTGAAATATTATTAGATAAATTATTATTAGAAAATTAAATTATTAAAGCAGAAAAAATATATGTATTTCATCTTTCTACAATGTCGAATCGAAACATATTAAATCAAAGAAAAAGAAATATCTTAGTGATTTTTAACAATTCTTTCATTTTTAAAATTTTTTAAGTTTCATAATAAAATTAAAGGAGTTTCCATATAAATTTTATAAATATTTTTATTATGATTTATTTTTAGGATTAATTAGATTTTTAGAAACTATGCTTTGTTTGAAATGTACATAAATAAAATTTATTGACTATTTAAATAATCAATAAAATATTAATTTTCCAGATGTTGGCGTATTTGGTGGAACTAGTGGACAATTCGGCGGACCTACAGCTAGCAATCAGTATTTACCACCACGTAACAATTATCGGAAATAATCGACTATATCATGCATCGTCATAATATAAAAAAATACCTGACAAATCCCCCGAATGCTGGGCGACAACCGTCACGGACCTCTCTTATTTTTACAGCTTTTTTTTATTTTTTATTTTTTTTTTATTTCTTAATAAATTACTCAATATATTTACACCACTCACAAGTCACATGCACATTTTTATATATAATCACCTCACTGGTATTTAATGATATATAATATGATATATATATATATATATATATGTATATGTATATATATGTATCAATTAAGATAATTTAATAATTTTTTTCTTTCTTAAGCGAAGTTTGTATACGCGCGTAGTTATATATACATTTATACTTTTGTATATGGTAATTTTTCTATTATCAAACATATACGCTTGTACTTTCTGCTAAGCGATCGTCAAACTTATACATATGTTTTTGTGTATGTATTTATATATGAGCTTAATGTAATACATAAATGGAAATACTTTCTTTATTTAATTGTTTGAGTTATTCCATTACCTTCTATTATATTTTTGCTATTTTTTTTATTTCTATATTTATTATATTCATATATTATGTTTTCGATAATTTTGTAATTTTTTATTTCCTTTTTTTTTTTTGCAAGCTTGGACAGTTCTTATATCAATATAAATAAAATAGAAAATATTTAAAAATAAATTTAAAAAAAATATAGAAATATTTTTCTTAATTATTTAAAATTATTTAATATAAAATAATTCTTTAATGACAAGATAATAGATAGAATAAGAATTACGAATTAACGCCATCTTCAGTATATCTTTAAAAAGAGGATTCTTTATAGAAATTTTCTATCATTCCAGATGGCAATAATGATTAATTCTTGTTCTATTTCTATCCTTATTTGTTTATTATTTCTCCTTATTCAATTTATGTTTCATTTCGGAGATGATTAATTTTATAATTTTTAATTTTATCTTTGTCCTTTTCTGATTTATTTTTTTTTGACTATCTTTGTTCTATCAATTTATGAATTAATCTTTGTTACATTAAAAATCTTTACAGAATCTAATGTATCGTAATATATATCCTAAGTAAATTTGAAAAAATGTTTTTTGCATTTTTATGATAAACAAGATATAGAATGTGACATGTTTTTTCATTCTTATTCGTAAGTCATTAAATATAATATATTATATTTCAATTTTCATAAAATAAAAATTAAAATAAAAACTGAATCGCCGTTCCAACCAATCAGAGAATCGCAAGAACTGCGACGAAATAAATTAGTACAGATCATAATGAAATCAGTTTACAATTGAAAATCGTGGTGACAGATTCCGTTTTACCGGCAAAGGTATGTAATTACATAAAATTTTTATTAATAAAGTATTATATTACGATTATTATATTGTTATATTAAGCTTGATTATAGATTGTTAAGTTTTGTTTAAATAATATACGTTTGTTTAATCATAATTATATCAAAATTGAATGTTTTTGTATAGATTATCGTTTAATTCTTCACGAACTTCGAACGTGAGATAGATTTGAAAAGTAATAGTTTTTGTATACATCATGATAAGAAATATAATATTTCTTTTTTAAATACGTCATGCATTTAATTCGTATGTTAATGTTTCTGAAATTTCTATGTTTCTAATGTTTTTAAAATTTCTTCTATTCGTTTTAATTGTACGTTCGAAATGTAATCCAAAACTGAAAACATTTCTTATAATAACCTTTCTAGAAAGTTCATGATTCGCGTTCGTACTATGCTAGACGTGTGATTTGTTGAGTATTTTTCCCCCTCAATTTGTAATTCGATACATTGAAATCGCGATTATTTTGTTGTCGAAACTTGTAACGATTTGACATCTTGCAACATTGTGCATATTTATATTTCTATAATATTATTATAAATTATTTAAAAGTTATTCTTTTTAATTTTTTTAAATTATTATTTCACTAATATGCATTGAATATTATTATAATTAATTGAAAGTAATTTTTCGAAGAATAATTTATTCTTATTTTTTATTCTTTTAATTTTAATCATATCTCTATATATATATTATGAGTTTTTAAAATAGAATTTGAATTAAACTATTGTTTTATTTTAATCTTATATAATTAATTTTAATAAAATATAATAAATTTTATTATATTTATGCTAATTATTTAATTTTTTGTGCAGATAAGTAGCTAATTATTGAGATTACTTTACGCGGGAAAAAAGATTTTCAATATGGACGTCATAATTACATTTCGATGCCATTTTTATACTTTATAAAAGAGAAGTTTGAATCGAAGAAAATATTTACTTTTGTAAGTACTTTTGTATTTTCTATTTCTTCTTTTATTTTTATTAAATTAATTGTATAATATATAATTTTTATGTAATTCATAATTGATATAATTTATAATTTATGTAATTCATATATTGATTATTGAAAATATCAAGATATCAAAACTAACATAATTGAAATATTATATTTTGTATGAATTTTTTATAATTTATAAATACTTTTTGAATATTTTTAATATGCATGATATGAAAAGGATATTATTAATTCTAATAATGAATATAATTCTTTGAACAATATTTTTTTTACAAATGTTTGATAAAAAAAATATGAAAACATTATATTTTTTGTAGATAAAATTTGTTTATTTGTTAACATGATATATAACATATAACATATACATATGTAATTAAAATATAATATGCTAGATGACATAGTTCTCTTTCTCAGTTGATATTTTAGACATTTTCTTAAAGAAATATTTTAAAAGCACTTAAATAGTACTTAATTCTTACTCTACCTTATTATTATCTTCTACTTTGGAGAAAATTTTTTTCCTACAATGTATAAATATATAAATAATATAATATAAATAAATTATTTTTAATTCATGTTATTACACATTATACATCTATGTTAAATTTTTTTTTAGATTTTTAGATTTAAATTTGTTTTAATTTTGAAATTAAGTTCTTGTCTTATTATGTTTCATTCCTTTTTTATTCTGTAAAAGTTTTTAACTTTTATGTTATATTTTTTCTTCATATTTATATTATTTATTTATTATTTATATATTGTAACATTAAATTTTTTTATATGTAACATATAAGAAAAGAATTTAATATTATAATACATAAATAATGAATAAAACATAATAAATATAATATAGAAATTAGCTATTTTAAAATAAAAAAGATAGACATAATAAAAAAATTTATATAATTTCAAAGTTAAAAAAATCTAAAATAAATAGAATAAAAATAAAAAAAAGAATTTAACAGAAATATTATTTAAATCAAAAAAACCATTTAAACAACTAAATTTAGCACATTTAATATTAAATTTTTTTTATATATGTTCTTTCCAATTCAATTAACATTTATGTTAAATTCTTTTTTTTTTTTTTGATGTTTTAGATTTTTAAATTTAAATTTTAACTTTGAGATTAAATTCTTTTCTTATGTTTTAATCTCTTTTTATTTTATAGTAATTAATTTCTATGTTATTTCCTTTTTTTATATTTTAACATTATCATTCATTTATGTTTTATGTTTTATTCATTATTTATATATTACAATGTTAAATTTTTTTTATATTTTTCAATTTTTTATA